>NC_084762.1:20348706-20653373 GCF_028858725.1 Colius striatus | reverse complement strand
CTAATGTTTCAGTCAAAATTGCACCCTAGAAATTAACTATATATACATACTGATACACATGGGTACTAATGTTTTGCTAAGTAAAGAACATTTCTATAGATCAAGGTAGATAAACTTTGCCTGTTTATTCAGCTGCTCTGGGTATCATGAGGAACACTATCTTTGAATGTGTCATAAGGATCTCAGTTTGGCTGATGTCGGGATAGTACACGTGACCTTGCTATGTAGAGAAGCCAAGGACATGTTTAGATACTATGGCTATTTCACTTTTAGAACATCTAACCCAAATTAGAAACAAGATGACCAAAAGTGCAAACCATTAGTCTTTATTAAAAAAAAAAAAAAAAGTAGAACTTTAAGTTATCAGAATATGCAATTTAACAGAGTATTAGCTGACCACCTTATTTCACCAGCAGATCCCTCTATAGTCTCTAGAGCATTCACCGGTCTCTTTTTCTCTACATCCTCTTCCCTGCACTATGAAGTGACAGTCTCTTGATGTGATGAGCAGACTGAACCCATATCTTGTTCTACCTGTTTGGAGGTTTACTGATGCTTCATCCTCTCTTTACCAGTGCCATTTTTTCCATCATACTTCATCACCATGACCACACTCCCACAACCTATGACCTCAAATATGCATGCTCTGCTACAACATTACACAGATGAGGACCTTATTTTCATTACACTCCATCACCTTGGTTTTGTCTCAAGGCTGAGCAGTTGGACACATCATTGCCACATGATGATAGCTAAACAGCACCTTCCTTGTGGCACAGTGACTTTCTAGGATTCTTCCTGTTTTAATAACAGCCTCTTAAACAGGAGCTAACTTTCCTAACTTTCCTGTGCAACAGGACAGCATCCCAAACTACACTTGAGAGATGAGAACAAATGGCATATGAGGGGAGTCATACTCTGGGCTGTCTCATGGCACCAGCTGATATAAGCACCATATAATGTGCCATGAATAATTCAACAGGAACACAAGCCTGGCTGCACCAAATTTGTACTGCCAAGTGATCCAGTAATGATCCATTAATCCAATCTTATTGATCATCTGACCACAGCCTAAATGTGCAGTCCTTGACTTTATCATTAATCTCACTGTGTGATTTTAGATAAGTCATTTTCCCTTACCTGAGAATAATTTTCTCACAGCTGGAAAACAGGACATAACAGGTTCCTGTAAACTCATACCTCTCGAGGGCTTACTGTCCCACTGCAGGATGCAAGTAGATCTTGATAGCATAGAATGAGTGTCTGCAAACAAAAAGAAATAGCAATAATAAAACATTCTTTTAAAAAGAGAGATGTGAGAATGTAGGACAGGCGTGCTTTAAATGGTGGTTGGAGACTATCTTCAAAAATAAGGTGCTTTATTTTTGTTCAGAAAACAACTTTTCAAGACATAGCCTTGTTCTCTCTCCATTTTGCAGTGCAGTTAGTGCGAAGCAGACCTTTCTGAGGACTGTACTCTGAGGTAGACAGACCAGCATCAGCATTTGTAAATGCTGCTACAGAGATTTTTTTTTCCCTGCCTCTGTAACTAATTAGATGAAACAAATAATATTTGCAGTTTTGTCCATCTGCTCACTTTTCTGTTTTCTGATGAATGCTTTTCTCCTCTTTATTACTGGACTGCAATACTTCTCTGAACAGTATTAGGTGATTTCACATGATGTCAACCTGTGAAACATCACACAGTTAAAAAATAGATGTGTGGGAATAATATGTTGAAACTTATCTTTGTCAATTAAAAAAAAAGAGATAAAATGCTATAATATGGATCAGAAGTCATTCTATACCCTATGTCATGGTTTGACATGACAGCCTTTTCTGGTAAGGGGGAAGGGGCTGTAAAGATGGCTCTTGTAAGAGGTTGTTCTAAACTCTCCCCAGCTCTGAGCCAGACCCACTTCTGGGGCTGAGCCAATTAGATGCCTCCATGATCACTTTTTAATAAGAAGCCAGAAGAGGAGGCTTCTTCCTCCTTCTTCTTCCTGTTTCTTCCTTCTTCTGTCCCTCTCTTTCCTCACTGACCTTGGAGTCCGCATGGTTGTTTCTTTCACTGTTCCTACTTCTTGCACCATCACCAGCCAGAAGAAGAAGAAGGGACAAAAAAACATGACCCTACTTACTAGCTGTTCCCAAAATACACCTTTTAACCTTCCAAAACAGCAGTTATGCTAACGTAGGGTCGCACATTGAACAAAGTATTGCATTTACACAGCCTATTTTTCTCCCACTACCAGTGTCTGTTATATACTGCCACTGTTACTGCAGCCCTTAGTAATTAATATTTTGGAAGAAGAAGCAGTTTTAACTCACATCCAAGGAAGAAACTGGGAAGAAACATTACGGGCTAGATTCAATAGTGGACTTGAATGTCTCAGGTGTGCCTAAAGCCTGTTTTAAGCTCATATAGCCTTTTTGTTTCATTTGTTGTGTTCTCGTTATTATTTTTTAATATATACTGCTATTGCACAAAACTGAGAGTGACTGTAAGCAAATTAGTCCCCAGTTTAACACAGCTGCTAAAAGGTAAGCGTGTGTCCCAGTATGTGAGTAATCAATAAGATGAACTCCACGAACATGTGAATACACAACTCCCTGAATACATGCCTTGGCCTGATTGAGGACGGGGAACTCCTCTGCATAAAGCTGATCCCAGAGCTGCTGAGAGTGAGGAAAATAAAAATTAAGCCAGCCACCTATGTGCTGAACAATCCTCTATTTAACATGGTCTCCTGAGTTTGGTTGTCATGCTTTTGCTTTTATAGTAGCTGAGTACATTTGCAAAGTTAAGTAAATCACTTTACACTAGATTTTAAGATTAAAAATGTTTACACTTAAGTTATCAACCATGGAAATTTACTTATATTAGTTTTTGGCCACAGAGGGAGCACATATTCCTTTAGTTGCTCACCCAAAGGTTACTGATGATTACAAAAATCCCCAGGCCTAGACAATGTGAAGAAAATGTATTGTTCAAATCAAGGTTAATTTATAATGCACTTTGATCTTCTACTAAAAAGTAACAAATTAAGAACATTATCCTATGCCTACCACAGATTTAAAAATATTTAAAAAGGAGAAACTCCTTTTACTCCTAAAGATCTAACGCCTTTTAATATGGTGCAGGATTATTTCTTAAGTAGCATTACACTTGCTAGATTTAAATGTCTCAAAGAAGAGAATTTAGAGTTTATATTCATTCTGTCAATGCTGAGATAATAGTGTTACCATGTTGCATAAAAATAATTAAATAAGTATGGAAAAATAAGAGGAAAATTTCTTGCCATTTCCAATGGGAAATAGTCCGCCATGATATTATAGATATGTCTGCATTTGAGCTACTATTTCAGATTGTGAATTTTAGTAAATCCTTCAGGTTAATTGAAAGGCTGAGTCCCTCTGAAATTACTGAGTCAAAAATAATAATTACCACTACTATCTCGAAATATAAAGTTAGGGCAGACATTTTCAGACAATGCAACTGACCCAGTGGTCTGTCAAAACCCCTTCTGTGAAAAGCTGATCTGATAAAGATTTTTTTTCTTTAAAGTTAGGCTCATGGTCTTTCAATTTCTTTATTACAATGAAAAATGTGAATGTTTTTCTTCAATTTAGGTTTTTTTCCCCTATACTTGTTTGTTTTAAAAATAACGGGTAAAATCCTGTCCCACTTAAGCCCTTGGGAGATCTGCCAAGATATCATTCATCTAGCACAGCTTTCACACCATTATGTAAAGTATTATGGATGTTGAATGTTAAATAAAAACATTCTCTTTCCAAATGCTTTTTAGTCCCAAGAATTAAACAAACAGAAAAAATCAAAACAGTCAAGGCTAAAAGTCCTTTCTATCCCAAACACTTCACATTTTTGCTCTTTACTCTCCCGATGTTATAATTTATATAGTTTTTAGTTCTCAAAGGCAGGCAGGCAAGACAGAACTTGAAGAGGGAACATAAAATCCCTGCTTGTCTCTCACTTCCTTTAAAAAATGCCTACCAGACAGTCTTTATATGCATAAAAATCTAAAAAGCAAACAATTCTATCATTTTTACAGATCATGAGTAAGACTTCAATTATTTGGCTTGCTCGGCTAATTCAACTTTGAGCTAACAATTCATTTCTGAGCTAGAAATATTGACTCATTCACTGAAGTTCCTAACAAGCAGTTGCACTCTATTCTCTGGAGGACAGGTTTTTCACTTTTTATTATTTTCAGAGTTATTTAATGTTTCGATGTGCAAGTAGATTCTAGACACTGTTGATTTAGATAATATCTACATGCAAGTACCAAGTGATACTTCCTTTTCCATCAGATGGCAAGGCATTTCAAAGTCATCCAGACAGGCAAATTTAAGTTGTAACATTGCAATAGGAATTCTTGTGAAGCACAACATGTTCAATAAGTGACAAAGGTATCTCTTGAGGAGCAGCTGAAAGCCATTTATACTCAGGCATTTCTACAGCATAAGAAAAAAAAAGCAGAATGAGACAAGTTTATTGGTGTTATTTTTATTGATTAAACTTCATGTCAAATTTGAAGTAAGTGTGTTCAGTGGTAGTATAGTCTCTGGAACCCCCCATCTAACTTGAGGATAAACTTATAGTTGTATGGACAATGTGTATTAATCAACTGTCACCCATGACATATACATGATGACACAGCTTAAGAAAATTTGGGAGGAGGAGGATTGTTTATCCTGGAAAGAGGCTTGAGGTGTTGCATGACAGGACATGCAAAATACTCTCCTGTTAAAGAAAATGAATAATATGCAAGGGCTACTTAAGGAGTAGCTGAAATATGATCAAATGGGTTATAAATCTTTCTCCATCTGCAAGGCTTTAAGAATACAGATTCATGTCAGAACACAGATAGATGTATTGTCACGTATGTGTTGAAAAAGACTCGTAGATGAAGGGAAACTGGCAAAACGTAGCAAGACTCACATACAGCTCTGTGGAATAGGATTTGAGAAGTTGGTCATCTCCTTTATTAGGAGACTTTACATAAGTCTTCTTACTTCCAACTCTTTCTTTTAATTATACAAGTATGTGCACCTTTGCCACTCAGTGAGGCAGTACATCACCCATAGTGCATCCACAGGCTAATTGTATAGTCTAATAGCATAGTTGTATTGCAACTATCTTCATGTTTCTTCCATGAGATCAGCTAGAGGAGGCCCATACAACAGCCCAGTGTCCTTTATTAAAGTATAGCTATGGTCTGCCTATGCTTGCCCCTGTCAAATCATTAGCAACCTGGGAGCCTCACTTGCCGACCAAAAAATACAGCCAGGGCAAATCTGATTCTACCTGATCTTTCTCCTGGAAAAGGTGAGGGACATCAGTTACTTTGCTTCAAAAAGAGCAGCTCCTGACCTAGGACTATAGCTCTGACCATGGATTCTTGTTCCTTGTGTTCACTGGTAGCACTCACAAGTGACTTCTCAACAAACACAATGGTTCACTTCCACAATTAAAGGTATGTATTATTATTATTTCAATGTCACACTTCCCTATAGCGTTATTTACATCCATGTACCACGCTTTAGTTTTTGTTTTCCTGCCTGTGTGTGACCCCAGGGGAAAGACAGGTAACTCTCTTGCTGTGCGCTGTCTCTCACCTCTTCAGTGATGGCTGCTCTGAGCATTGGTGTAGCCTCTGGCAGGTAAGCAGAATAGGCCTGCATCTTTCAAAAGTTGAACATAAACTTTTTCCGATGCATTGGAAAAGCTCATTTATAGTATCTGCTCCTAGAAGGGCTGTCTGATCTGGATAGGGATTTTCTGAATTTGGATTTGACCCTGGCCTGAGCTATAAATCATGCTTTTCTGACTCTTCAGTAGTTTAGTCCTCAAGTGGTTAGAAGATAACATCTCACTCTTATCTCTCTGAACTTTGAACCTGACGGGTCAGGTTGAGGGAAGGAAACCTCCTGCAGGTTAGGTGGTGGACTTTGCAGTGTCAGTTTAGACTTGAGGGCCACAGGCTTACTAACCCTTAAGTTCTGGCCTACAGAAGGCAATTTTTATACTGTCTCCCATCTCCTTCTCTCTGCCCACTCTCTAGAAGATGCTACCTTTACTTTGGAGCACTAGCATCCAGTATCTATATGCAATGCTTCTTCCCATCAGACTGAAAGTCGTTTAAGTTAAGGATGTGCCACTTGCTGATTTAGTCCAATGAGTAAAAGGTCTTCTTTCCCAAGCATCCATCAGTCCTCCCTCAAACAATTCTGTATTTATGGGGATATTAGGTATTTACCTACAGTCACCATACAGCAGGATAGAAATGACAACAAACAGCAAGAGGAAAGACAAACTGATAGATTGTTAGACAGATTGAATCAGCTTGTACAGTTGACAATTATATTCATTAACTCAATCAGTCTTCCATTAATAGTGTGGGTTTGATTGCTGTCTTGCCTACAGGTAAATCTCCATCAAAATTACAACCATCAGTTAGTCTCCATTTTTAGAAATTGTATATGCTGGGGAGAGAAAAAAAAGGAAAAGGGGAAAGGAAAGGAAAAGGGGAAAGGAAAGGAAAAGGGGAAAGGAAAGGAAAAGGGGAAAGGAAAAGGGGAAAGGAAAAGGGGAAAGGAAAGGAAAAGGGGAAAGGAAAAGGGGAAAGGAAAGGAAAAGGGGAAAGGAAAGGAAAAGGGGAAAGGAAAAGGGGAAAGGAAAAGGGGAAAGGAAAAGGGGAAAGGAAAAGGGGAAAGGAAAGGAAAAGGGGAAAGGAAAAGGGGAAAGGAAAAGGGGAAAGGAAAAGGGGAAAGGAAAGGAAAAGGGGAAAGGAAAAGGGGAAAGGAAAAGGGGAAAGGAAAAGGGGAAAGGAAAGGAAAAGGGGAAAGGAAAAGGGGAAAGGAAAAGGGGAAAGGAAAAGGGGAAAGGAAAGGAAAAGGGGAAAGGAAAGGAAAAGGGGAAAGGAAAGGAAAAGGGGAAAGGAAAGGAAAAGGGGAAAGGAAAGGAAAAGGGGAAAGGAAAGGAAAAGGGGAAAGGAAAAGGGGAAAGGAAAAGGGGAAAGGAAAAGGGGAAAGGAAAGGAAAAGGGGAAAGGAAAGGAAAAGGGGAAAGGAAAGGAAAAGGGGAAAGGAAAGGAAAAGGGGAAAGGAAAGGAAAAGGGGAAAGGAAAGGAAAAGGGGAAAGGAAAGGAAAAGGGGAAAGGAAAGGAAAAGGGGAAAGGAAAGGAAAAGGGGAAAGGAAAGGAAAAGGGGAAAGGAAAGGAAAAGGGGAAAGGAAAGGAAAAGGGGAAAGGAAAGGAAAAGGGGAAAGGAAAGGAAAAGGGGAAAGGAAAGGAAAGGAAAGGAAAGGAAAGGAAAGGAAAGGAAAGGAAAGGAAAGGAAAGGAAAGGAAAGGAAAGATCTGTTGCCGTTTCTTTTCTTGCAGCAGCAAAAAGGCTGCTCCAAAAGCAGCGGGAGGTGCGGAGCCACAGTGACCTCAGCCGGCGCCGGAGCGACCGTGCGGCACCCGCGCCCCGCGGGGACCGGATCCGCAGCTCCACTTTGCCGTGCTCGCAGCTTCAGCGTGCTGCACCTCTTCCTGCCCTCTGGTATGGCTTTTCTCGCCCTTACCAATCCACATCCTGGACTGAGAGCTTCTCCAGCTCCCTGTTCTAGTCCGCTGTGATAGACGGCGTTGTGAATGGCCATGTTTCCATTGCCACGGGGTAAGTTTGTATTACAGCAGCTCGGCAGACGTTAGCCGGTGAGAAGTGGGTTTAAATTCATTTCAGACTTTTTTTTGCAGGCATATGTAGGAGATGATGTGAATCAGTGTCCCCAACATTTAGTAACATAAGCAGCATACATCTTCTGCTATCAGCCTCAAATTTAAGGGCTATGCGGACAAAATATATAATTCTCAGTAAAATGCTTTATGAAGTAAATTCCTTTTATAAAAATAGCTACACTACAAAGTTTTAAGTATAATGTGCTTATACTGTTGATTCTCAAGTCACAGTCCAGAGTAAGTACAGCTTCATTTAAAAAAACTAAAAAAGCACAGTGTTGTAAAGAATATCTTCTTCTCATATTTCTGGTTACAATTTGTGCTGATGTATCAAGCTGAAAAGATCCTTACATTTACAAGTAACAGAGCTGTTATTTTCACCAAAACAGAATCTTTTAGCATCCCTCTTGGAGTTTTCCTCATTTTAAAATAAATCAGGTGTTAATGAAGCCCTATAAACATGAGTGGGAGAGTCTTAGTGTCGTGGATAGTAAAGGCCTGTTTTTTCCACTGACAAGCAGTAAACTCAAGATCTCTCATGTCTTACCACAGCAAATAAATCCTGTATAACCCCAGAATCTACAGATTGCACATTCAGCTAAAACAGATTTGGTTTGTTCCACTGGTATCCATGAAGTGGTAAAGAATTGTACCAAACCAAAGGTCCAATTTTCTCTATGTTCAGGGGCAATGACTCTGTAGCCTGCAGTTCTCTTAAAATCTAACCCATCTTTTCCTGTCCCTGGTTCACACGCTCTGAAACAGAAAGCCCATTGTTGGGAGACAGTTGAGGTCACAGCACCAAGCTATCCTGTGAGAGAACAACTTGGAGGGATGGGGACCAAGGGCAGTTCAGGTTAACAAGTGGGAATAGAAAGCTGGGAATGGGGCACAGCCAGTGTTCACAATGCACTGGTTCATGTCAGCTCCATGATGGAGAAGTTTCCAAGGAGCCCCAACTTCAGCCTTGAGCTGCCTCTCAGTGCATGACTTTTGAGAAGTGATGACCCTTATTCTGAGGAAATTCCCTTAAAACTTATGTTCCTGGAGAGAGATACCACTTTTGTTTTGCCTGATATGGTGTATCTGCTTTCATTATATCTGACCACTTGTGTCCAGAAGCTTTAAGACCAGAACTGCATTTTATAGAACCATAAGCAAGTAGTACATTTCCTTCCTCTGCTTTGAAGTTAGGTTGGATTCCACAGGTAACCTTGGTTTATTTTGGGTTTTTATTCCCTTGGAGAATGGGAAACAAACCAAAGGTTGGTGATATATCAGAGAAATCTCTTTTTTTTTTTTCAGTCAAGTCCCACTACTGCTGTCAGGAGAATAGACATTGCAGCTGCAGCCTCGAGTGAGTTTTCTTTTGTGTGCTCTAATGTGCTTCAGATCAGCCAAGGGTTGTTTTGGGTTTTTTTCGGCAGGGTGGATGTTGGCTTATTGGTTATGAGAGCCTGTACAATCATTGCAGTGGAAATAAAAAGCCTTGACACTAGAGCAGGAGAAATAACAATGTTCGTTTCTTCCTACTAAGTGGAAATAACATGCTTTGTTCCACCAATTTGAGGTACAGAATACCTGACATGAGATGGTGTACATAACATTTTGTATTTTTCTGGTAAAAAGTCTCAGCATCACTGCACCTTGCCAGAACAAAACTCTTCCAAAATGGTCAGGTACAAGGTCATTGATAATAGCCAGATTTTCAGGGCCGAGGTAAAGCAGAAGAATAGGCTACAAGTATTTCTATCAACTGACAATGTGGCCTGGAACATTTCTTTCATTGGCTAGCTGAAAGTCAATTCTTGGATATTGTGCCCCAATACCCATATGTGAAAGTCTTTTAAAAGACCCTTTCTAACCTCCAATAAATAAATGTATAATGAGTGACAGGCCCTTCAATAACTGATCATGTAGAACTGACAGGAAGAAATGGTGACACTGGTTTAATAAATCATGCAACTTGCTGAACTAGATAGCATCATATATTTTTAAGGTAAGTCCTCATAGATTTCAAATAAAAAAGGAATCACTCAGAAGACAGCCTATTTTTTCTGTTCCTTATCTCAATATATTAAGATAATAAAAAGACAGTTATTGACTAGATTCACCTGTTTCTTCCATTGGCTCCTTTGCAATGCTGCATGGTCATGGAGAGACTGAAAAGGATCTAGATCTTTCTGGTAACCTCTTGTAACATTCTTTTAGTATATAATTAAATTTAGTATATATATTAAAGGACTTAAATGGCTGCAGCTATAATGTCATCCTTAGTTTTGGAGGGACTCTAGATGTATATTTCCATTATAGTTTTACAGTCTCTAGGTTGTTTGGACTGGTCTCCTGTTAATGGCACGGTAACAGCATAGTTAAAATCAATCACCGTTGCCTTCGTAGAGCACCTTCTATTCGTCAGTTCACAAGGCAGACTTTTCAACTTTTCTGTGTCGTTTAAGCTAGAGTATAAGTAACTGACATTCCAAAGATTATTAATAGAGCCTGTAATAGTTAAATAACAGAAGGTAAACTAGGCAGACAGAAGGGGTCCGGGGACTGGGATGTTAGCCCAGCATGAGAGACTCTCACTGTTCTGATACATGTTTCATGAATAACCTTAAGCAAACCACTTGTCCTCTTGTGTCCTGTTTGACTAAACTGGACAAATAATCCTTCCTTGTTTCATGGGTTTGATATGAAGATAAATACATCAAAAATGAGAAGAATGTACACACAGTCTGTGTTACAGACATGTCTTACAGTACAAGTAGAGTTGTGAGAGTTTTTTGAACTTTGAGTGGTCTGATCACTTCACCCTCCCTTGAAATAAACTTTTTCAGTCACAATGTAATTTTATCCAGTCTTCACAAAAATCTGATCACAATACTTGTTTGATATTTTTCCCAGAACTGATCTGAAGCACAAGAGAAAGATGTACAAGGTGAAGCTATACAAGGATATATTTCCAACAGACTGTTACAGCTGCTGGGTCAGATTCTCAGCTGATAGAGCTACAGGGTAATTGGATTACAGTTAATGTAAATCTCTCAATTGATATCATCAGAGAATCCAGTCCCATCACCTAAAATAAGACACTTTTTCAAAGGACTATGATATCTGTAATGTTTTTCTTGGATGTTTGTTACAATATGTAACAAGAAAACAGAATGAGCTTTAACAGTGAAATTCTGAGCTTTTCTGAATTTAAGTTTACTCCTACTGTAACATCATATTTTATGTCACAACTAGACTGCAGATCGAAAGGCGGACTGTGTCAAGGGAATTTGGTGTTTTACATTTAGAAGGAACATTTAATGAATTATGCTGCCCCCAGATAACCCCTATTTCATTTGTATATAGTGCTCAGGGCTAAGGATTGTCTTCCTGATCCTTCTCACACGTTAGGCAGTATGATTCAAGAGTTGTCATATTACTGCTCCTATCCTTACTTCATACTCAATCCTGCAAGTGCTGAGTGCCTTAACTCCCCCTGAGCACATAAAATGACTTTAATACAACAATAAACTTAAATTTATCAAAGGCATAAAGTTCAGAATGAAATTAAATGCTTAACTTTTTTTCTCTGTGTGGCTAGTGGGCAAAACATATTATGTAAACATGACCTTTTAGTAATTTAATATTTACTGCTTTTTATATTAGTACCTAATTGCTAGATTTTTATAAAAAATGAAAAATACACTAAAACATTAGATTGCCTATAAATATTCTGTCCCCTTAATCCCTGGAGGTATTACTGACTCAGCTCCTACTAACCAGGCTTCTCAGTTTGCAATTCCACACATTGAGGAGGGGGCTACAGATCTTTAAGTTTGCATTGGAAGCAAAGTGAGAGGAATGCACCGAACAGTATATTAGTAAATTAAATGTTATTGGTCTTAGGAAGAAACTACGTGATTACTTAATATCCATACAGTGTGAGAGAGAAGAAAAGTTAACAACTAATCAGATATCAGGCTTCAGAGTGTACGTTTGTTGTCTGTCAGGGTCAACAAAAAGATCTCTCACCCCTTCGCTCTGTCAAGGCACTGGTAGAATTGGCTCCATATGCTATGAACAGCAGCATCTCTCCCTGTGGCAGGAGACAATTGTCAGTAGCCTCTGGAAATGGGGCTTTACCACCAAAATGCTTATGTACATCACAACCTACATCCCAATTTTGGGTTTGCTTTCTGTTTGTTTTTAAATATGTAAATAAATTGCAGCCTCTAAATGCACGTGCATATCTGTACATATGTGAGATATCAGACCAGATGAAAAGTTTCTGCTTTTTATCTGTAAGGTTATGTCAGTGGATGAAAGCTAGTTTGTCTTAGGTCTCACCTAAAGGTAAAAGTACAGGTCTCTATAGGTAGGGACCTATCAGCTGGATTTGCAATCTCTCAGAGTGACTGGACGCTTGCCATGGTTGTGTAATTTGGCTAGTACAAGCAGGCCCCAGCTGCATATAAAAACCATATAAAACTAAGAGATAAGCATGAACTAAATTAACTCTGAAAATCATTTCCTTTTTTTAATACAAAATGCAAAGCCATCTTTTCTAACACTTCTGAAGTGTTACCTGAGGACTGTATTTGGCCTCTGATTTCTATCCCACTCACATGTACAGATAGAGCAGCAGCCTATGGAGCAGTGATGTGTTCAAACACTCTAAGTCTGACCCTCAACTAGGAAAAAATGGCATAACCTCAGTGAATATAGTATAAATCATGGCCTGCAGAGGAGCTGTGTTAGTTTCATTACCCAAAGACCTCAAACAGCTTTAAGTACTTCATAGAATCATATAATCATAGAATGGTAGGGGTTGGAAGGGACCTTTAGAGATCATCTAGTCCAACATCCCTGCTTCTTTTCTGTTTCAGTGGGGTTTTGTTATCACGTGAAAAAATATTAAAAGAGAAGAATTGGTGACTGCAGAAGACTTTGGATTATATTCCAAGAACTCTCGTTTGAACTTGTGGCAAAACTATCCTTGTCAAGAGTGGAATTAGGTCTGTGCCCAGAATGTTCAATTTTCACAGAATTTCCTGTTCCCTGGGATTCTATGTGAATCACTAAGCACTTCCAGTTGACAGGGTAATTTTAAGAAGAAAACTTGAGCTCAAGCATTGGAATAGGAAAATAATGTTTTCAAGCAGCACTGATTTTTTTTCCCACTTGTTTTCCACTTACGCTCCTTCTTTGGCAGACCTACAAAATAAGAGTCTTTTGACCAGCAGCACTTGTTGCTCCAGGGCACAGAGCATAGGACAGAATCAGCACACATTCTGTTGCCCTTACAGAGTCCAGATGTTATAAAATGCAGCAGAAGTAAGGCAAGCTGTGGAATAGAAATAGACAAAAACATTCTGAAAAGCTTCCTTCCCCAAGGACTTTTCCATGTATTTGCACATCAAACAAACATTGACCTGGTGTGTTGGAACTGGGCTTTTGGCATCACTATCAGTTGTGGATCTGAAACAACTCTACTGAGGCCAGCAGAGCTGGGTGCCTCCATTACAGCAAAGTCCTTGTACATGCTAAGTGGCAAACAGCTGCTCTGCAGTATCAGCGATGATGCATGAAAGAACCTGAAGGAAGCTGCAGGTCTTCAGGTTTCTCCTCTTTGTTACTAATACTGACCTAGCTGCCTTTCAAGGTAGGAATTCATGGTGTCCATAAAACAGTTTGCATTATGGCAAGGTATTTTTTTGACATAAGGAAACTGGTTGCAAAAGATCTTCCCGGAGTTCCTGAAATCTTGACTAGACTAGACCTAGCCAAATGCCGAAGAAACTTTGCCAGGAAAGTTTCAATGCTGATGAGGTTGCTACAGCTGGCAACTTTAGTGTTTGTTGCATCGTGTATTATTGGACTCAGTCTCATAAATTGTTCCTGCTGGTTATACATTGCTGAAGATTTGGATACAGAGGAGAGAGGTGAACTTACAATAGTTACATGGTAGTCTTATCTGAGCATACCACATTTATTTCAAAACTGGTTTTACAAATGACCAGAAGATAAACTTAGTTTGGAAGTGTGAAGCAGTACTAATAATATTGTTAGTGATCATTCATATGATGAGTTGTATTTTGAGTCTGTGAGCTAAGATGCTGAGGCTGTGAGCCTAACCTACAGCAACTTGAACTTTAACTGTTTTTTCTAGATATTTTTAGGATACTGGAATTCCTTCCAAAACACAAAGCAATTGAAGATATTATGTTAGCTCTGAGTGTTCAACAAATTAATACACAGTTACCAACATGATCTTCAAGTTGCATAGCCTTTGAGACTGTGTCAGCCTCTTTGCTCTCTTTACCTAAACACTGCATCTTTGTGGAAAGATAATGCAGCGCAATCCTAATGCCTCAAAAGGATATGCATTAAAACTCGTAGATTTTCATCAAAATGTTGAGGAAAAAGGATTTTTATCACATGCAGTAGGCATGTAAGAAAAAGCTTAGCAGGATCTGAAAGGGTTTTGTTGTCCATTTAGGACAATAGGTCAGTAATAGCTGCATTGTAGCAGAGCACTCTTACTTACGCAAAGTCCTGCTCAGTTTAATGTAATTAAGAGCATTCAGCTCTGAGGCCTTCAAGATAAGAAAGAAATAGGCCTATTGGAGCAAGTCTAGGAGAGGGCCACAAATTTGATCAGAGGGCTGAAACACCTCTCCTGTGAAGACAGACTGAGAGAGTTGGCCTTGTTCAGACTGGAGAAGAGAAGACTCTAGGAAGACCTTATAGGAGCCTCCTAGTGCCTAAAAGAGCCAACAAGATGGCTCTTAAACTGAAAGAGAAGGGATTTACGTTAGATATTTGGAAATCATTCCCTGTGAGGGTGGTGAGGCACTGGAATCATTTGCCCAGACAAATTGTGAATTTGCCATCCCTGGAAGTGTGCAAGGGCAGGTTGGATGGGGCTAAGAGCAACCTGGGCTAGTGTCTGTGCCCACAGCAGGAGGGTTGACTAGATGATACTTAAGATCCCTTCCAAGGCAAACCATTCTATCATTCTGTGATCAAGAATACAAGGATTGCTAATTTATAATAAAAGAATTAAACAATAAGGTGGTTTTCTGTCCAAAAGTTACTGTGCTTTTTAATAACTGAAACTTGCAGAGTTTTTCTGCTGATTTGCCCAAGAAGTTCATGCAAGATCATACATTGACAACCATGCAAACTGCAAATATGGAAGCCACTAGCTACTCCACCCTAATTCCCCACATAGATGCTATTCGTCATTAAATATATGGTATCTTATTTCCCTCCATTCACAGAGAGATGTTCTTGTGTCATTATGGCACATGCCCCACTCTTCCGACAGCAGTTTTCTCCCCTTAGCTGGGGCAGCAAACTTGAATGAGGTTCAGTTCTTCAGCCTGCAGCAGCTCACCATATTAACACAAATCAGCCTTCATTTGTAATTTCAGTGAACGTGGCAGGTTGTGAAGGAGGGTAGTGGAAGTGTGGTCACACGCTCCTTTCTATCACTGCTGGAACACAGGCCATAAGCTTGAGCAAAGTGTGGTCACATGCTCCTTTCTATCACTGCTGGAACACAGGCCATAAGCTTGAGCAAAGTGTGGTCACATGCTCCTTTCTATCACTGCTGGAACACAGGCCATAAGCTTGAGCAACAGAAAAAGGCAGATACCCAGGGACAGCAACCCCTTAAACCTCAATGTGCACTGGCAGAGGCCTTCTGAGCATGCCGTGAGGGCTAACCAATCTCTCTACAGAGGATGAGTGCAGACAGCAACTATACCATCCATTTTCATCGTACCTTACCACATGCTGCTTTCCCCATATAAGCAGGCCATTGGCTGCCCTTTAGAGTCTACATGCTCCAAAGATATTTGTTAGTCAACTTTAAAACTGTGAGGAGTAAGAATTTGTATCAAAAATGACCCCGTTATTTACAGACTGCTTCTGGACTCTGAGCATGTTAAAAAGCTAAACAGAAAATCCTGCTGACATCTGGGAACCAAAATTTTTGGGTCAAGCTGATTTGTCTTCACTCCAACCTACTTATAATTAGTCCATACTTCAGGGCTGCTGTCAATCAGTTTCCTCTGAAGACCAGACAGAGATGGAGCTGCAGTGCTGGGCGAGGTGGTGGCTGTTCCTGGCACTATTGAGGACGATCAGGTACCTCTTTAGCATGTCTTTTTCACACTGTCATGGTTAAACCTGTCACCAGACTCAATAGTAACAAACTGCTGGTTTGATAACACCACATTTCAGGATGGAATTTTACTTGAGGAAATTCGCTAGAATATCCTTCCTCCTCTCAAGCATGGAGCATGGCAAACGGTCCCATGACTTCCTGGGAAGATCTGGAAACACCACCTAAGAAATTCCTGCTTCATCCAAAATACCGGCAATACCCTTTATTTCATCTCTTCCTTACCTGTGACACCATTTTTGAGGTTTAAAATCTCTAAGACATGTGTAAGGTCTTTCATGCAAAGGTCTTAAGGGGTGTTTTATAAACCTTGGTTATTCTATAATTACAAAATTTTTGCAGATGTAAGACATGGAGTTTCATGACACACAGTTGGTTCCTTTACATTCCTACTTTCCTAAATGAACAAGAGCTCAAAGAAGAACCCAGGAGGCACTTCATCATTTCCAAATGAAAAGGAGATTAAGTTCTAGGTTTGGAGCATGTCAGACAAACAGCACAGGTGATTTTATTTACCATGGCAAATGAACAGTTGATGTTTTTCTTCACCAGGTCTTTTCCACTAAAAGAAGCAGCCTGTGTTATAAATAGTAGAGAAAAATGACAATCGGAATGCTGAACCCTGCTTCCAAACGCTGATGTGCAAGGCATATACGCAACTTCTTGGCAAGAATTCATTTGTCAAAATAAAAGAAGCCAACTGTGTCAGGGAAAGAGACGATAGATCTTGACAAACTTGTAGATGCTAGCAAAAATACAAACAAAAAGTTACTGCAACTGCTGTATTAATGTACCACTGCCACAGTGCCGGCTTCAAAAATTAACAACTGTTGATGCTTTTGCGACTAGTCAAAAGAGCAAGTGTCATGATTTCTGCTATGTTTGACATTTTCTATAGTTTCTACTCAATTTTGATCTCTGTGTAATACCCAATACTCAGCTTTCTACAAGAAAGACAGAATAAGTAAGATTCCCACAAATAGGATAATACATTTGAAGACAGCTGACCTAAGAAAAGAGATAGCAGAGATGAAAATTTCTTGACATTTTTATGAACTCATCATTTTTGCCATTTAATATATAAAAAGAAAAACCTATTTCCCCTGATTGATTACTTTAATGAATAAATGTACTCAATGATTTGGTGGTTTGAGTAGATTAAATTTCCCTTGCTGGCAGGAACTGGCCTTAAATGAAAGTGTTTTGAGGGTTTATTCATTTTTCCCACTCTAAAAAAAAAAAGATCAAATCGGTCTGAATTTCAAACCACTTTGATCTCTGTGTATATTTTATAAACTATTGTCTGAACATCTGGGAGCTCCTGTGAAGTAAAACTCAATTACAGTCCCCTAGATTGTTCGCTCAAATAATTCCAAACCAGATTTTTCACAACGTCACTGATGTGTTGAACAATACCCATCAGCTTATAATAATAACCTCCTTCTTTTGCGTTATACTTGCTTGCTGTAATCAAATCAAATATTCATTGTCACAGAAGCCCTGCTCCTCACACCCACAAAATTCTTTCCAAAATATAGCAGCAAATAAACAGTTGATTAAAAAAAAATTTTAAAGGCTGCATCCCCAGCTATGGTTTTGACAAATTTTGGATGGAAACAGAAAGTAAGGCTGAAGATTGCAGCAGGAAGCAATGGGTAAAATAAGGATATTTCATAACAAAAACCTAAATTAAACAGACCAACAATTAACAACAACAACAAAAACCACAAAAAACACCTAGAAAAAAGGAGGAACTGTGTGATTTTGCAGAGGTGCTATTTGTGGCTGCATTTTGCTCTGGTAGGTTCATTATCAAACTCATGGGTTATGGTGCAGTATAATCTGAAGTTCTTAAACTCATAAGCGTTTTGTATGATTCTTCCAGAAGTCCTGGGCTAAGCATCATCTGTCTCAGTGGCAGAGTATCATCTGACACTCCATACTAACACAGATTTTCCTTTGGGTGATATATGCACTACTGTCAAACACATACATCCAAAGCCAAACGTAAATTTCTTTTCCCAAAGGCGGACTTTGTGTTGGACTGGGTCTGTACCATGTATTCCAAACATATTTCCAAACATTATCTTTAAGACAATTGTTTTCATGGGGAAAAAAAAAAAAAAAAAGCATTAAAAAGAGACATATAATGTACTGCTTTAATTACAATTTTGAATTTTCTGTATTTTGCTTACTTGGTAGATGTATGTCTCCAGCAACTAAAACTTAAAAGAGACTGAGTAAAGAGAGTCAAAGACAAACGAACATAACATTTATTTTCACTAGCAATACCAGGTTGAAGGAGTTCTGCTGCAGATAAACGTCCTGATTGCACATATAAGAAAGAAAATTCAAACTATGGTGAGTCCATGTTTTATTTTCTCTACTTGTATCCTGATGTTTACTCCTGTTCTCTTCATGCACCTTGTCTCAAACCAAATTTGCAGAGGAAAGGGTTTGCAAGCTTTGAGGCTGGCTATCACTTGGTATTAATCACAGAATCACAGATTCTTAAGGGTTGCAGTCAGTGCAGAGGGACAGAATAAATGAGGGGGCAAAGGAGCCGCTGGGATTGGCATCTAGTCACTCAAAACTGCGTGCAGTGCAATAGCACACCATCCAGGTTTTAAGCCATGTCAGTATGAAGCTGTCTGGACTCAAAAGTCCCCTGCATTTAAACCCACTGACAAACTGACATTTAAACTTCCTGGTTTCTAATTATGTTTGTTTGTTCAAACTGAGATTTTCCCATTGCTCTTCTCAAGAGTCCCCACTATTTTACTATCTGACTTGGTGAGTAAGGCAATTGAAGCCACACAAGCAGCTACTACTCCATAATTATTAACTGATACATAGTCACATGCAGTAGTAGCTTACTCTAGAGAAAAGTCTAGGGAAAAAAAAGCAGGTTTTCCATCATTTGTTGTCCAAAGATGTGATGAGTAAGTTTGGGTGAAGTGGCAACAAAAAATTATCTTCCTTCTACGGAAGCACTCTAGTCCTGCAACGGCTAAAGAAAGCTCCCCAAATTCCTCAGCATAACTTGTTTTATTTGTGCTAACAACCACATTAGCACAAGTCAGACTGTGGTGCATTTGTGTCCTTAAAATTTGGAGATTGATTGATAATTAAAACCAGAAGAGGTGTGCCAGTTCAGAAATTCACATACCATATCAGGAATCCTAAATGATTGTAACTCAATACTGAAAAAACTTCCTGTTTGACAAAAAAAGCAAAAATGCACAACTGATGACCACTCATGGCATTCCTATGACTATCAATAATAGAAAAAAACTCCCAAACCCAACTGTTGGAAAGACTATTTTTAAACTGTGGTTTATTCCTGGAGCCCTGTGAGACTCACCTATGCCATTAGCACAATGTGATAGTGATGTGACATCTCCTTTCAAGTCCCTTCTTTCCTCAAGGACATCAGAAGAGGTGAAAGCTGACAGCATTTCTGCTACACTGACAGAGCTGTGGGTCAAGCGAGCACCACACCAGTTTACATGAGGGCTGAATTTGACCTTGTGTCACGGCAGCTCCCAAAGGACCCTGAAGTAAGCACTGATGTATTCAAGGCCATACACGCTGGCATCACAACGAGATCTCCACTTTAAGGGCAATGTTGAGGGCATCTATCATCCTGGGGCAAACACAAAGCATTGGAAAGATGTTCTGCTACAAAAATTTTGCGACAAGCTGCCATCATCTCCTGCAGGGCAAATACAGGAGTCTACTGTTGAAGACAAGCCATCAGAGCCTGCCTCAGGTGCTGACAGTGCTTCTTTAACACATCCACTTCTCTAATACAAGCCTTATTCTCAACAGCAGCTGCTACTGATCAAGCTGTTACTGATCAGGCATCTTCTCCTTGTCGGCTAAAAGGCAAAAAGCAAATCTGTCGGAATTGACATGGCCTAGCATCTTGTGGGCAGAGGGCTAGATCAGCTTCTAGTCCGGCGGCTGCATGCTCATATCCAAATACAGAGATCCAAACGTGCTTTTGTATCGGCAGTAGGCAGCCCGATGATCTGCTGGAGGCTGGAGAGAAGGCTGTGTGACGAAGGGCGAGGCTGGTTTGCAGCCAACTGACCCGCCTGCCATCTAGTGTATGTTCAGGAGATATTTGCAGCCCGATACGGCAGTGGTTGGAAAACAAAGAACAGAATTAGCCTGGACTAATGTGGCACGTAACTGTTAGCAGCTGCTGAAACAGCTAAGCCTTTCACCCCAGGCCTCCACATTATGTAAGTGGGGCATACACCCCAAAACCAGTAGCAATTCCTCTCAAAACCACAGCAGGCAAAGCCCAGCATTTACTGAGCTGTAAAAGAAGATTACATTGTCAACAAGCAGTGGTACCCCATTTACACAGGATAAACTAGGACTACTGCTCTAGGTATACTTTTAAAACTACTCATTTCCTTCCCCTGCTCAGCTGTGTCTCTGCTTTCAGCTTGTGCTAGATATGCACAACTGCTGAAAGAAACAGTGGTACTCTGCTACACCAAAGCCCAGCATGCAGGTTTGTGTATCAGACATCATCCCTTCAGTGCCAAACAATCCGCTGTAATTCCTCTTTTCCAGACAGCCATCAACTTTGATTGCTCTTCTTGAATGGCATCTTCTAATTTGGAAGGTGAGTGAGCAATAAAGGACTTAAGAAGCAAGGATGGAACTGAGAGTAGTATACGTCTCTACGGATCTCTCAGTAAATTTTCTGCACAGGTCCATATTTTCTTGTCTCAGGGAAATCAAATTTGTGATTATCAGTGCTGAAGAGTTGAGTCTTTATTGAACAATAAAGTTACCTGGGCTTTCTGACAGAAAAAAAGCCTATACTTCAAAGGAGCATCAATGAGACCTTTTTTTATAGATCCGTGTATATATATATATATATGAATACATACACACTCTGTTGACTGGTCTCCACATCCACGCAAAATAGTAAAAATAATTCTGGCTTTATCAAACCCAAACCCACACACACATTCAACACTGTCTTCATCTCAAAGACATGATGCTTTTGAGATCCAAATGCAGACACACCTCTAACAAAGTTAAAGGAACTCCAAGCTATGTCCAGGCAAGTCCATGCTGGGAACACATCAAAACCAAACACAGCAGTGCAGAGCCAACCGCCTCCTATCTGGGCTAAGTAGCTTTTAGGCAGCAGTGCAGAACTGCAGCCATCCCACCCCTGGCTCTGGCACTGCCCTGCAGCTAAGATGATGACCTTAAATCACTGTCAGGCCAGGGCAATGCTGAGACCTGCAGTCATCTTCTATGTATCAGAAGTTAAAAAGAATTTAGTCAATGTTATAAGGATCAGTGATGAACCCCAGTTGCAGTTACTCCAATGAATAAAAAGATATGCATATTTTGCTAAATTAAGACATCTACGTGCATGGGATCAGTCTTCTCAAGAGCACGATAAGGTTCTCTTGCCCTACTTTTGCTGTTGCACTATCACAGCAGAATATCATGATAGCTTTCTCATCCCTAGTTCCTTCAATATGCACTTAGGCTAAAATCAGCTGCTGGGACAGTAACGTCTGAGTCAATGTCTGCAGAAAGGCTGTGAACTATAAGTCCTTTTGATGGTGTAATCTTGAGGAAATGAGACAAAAAGATAAAATTATCATGTATCTTAGGTTTTAAATATTCCTTTTGAGTCAAGTTGTTTTCTGACTGACACAACAAAGAATGGCTAAATTTTAACAAGGACCTGGGGCTCATGATTCTGTTGCATGGCATGGGGCTGAGCAGAAGGGAAGCTGAAGCAGAGGAGAGGTGGCTGATACCAGGATTGTTCTTTTCACGTGTTTGATTTTCCAAGAGAACTTGAAAGAAAACAAAAAAAAAAAAAAAGAAAAAGCCAATTTCATCTTTGCCTCATTCAGGCACAACAGGAACCAGGAACAAGTCTGGATCTTTTAGTTTGGCTGCACATGTTCCCCCCATTCCAACAAGTGGAGTGGTAGCAGGAAGATCTCAGCCTCTTTTTTTATTTTGTTCTTAAGCTAAAGGCTTAGCTCTGCTCACACAGGCTGTAGATCAGGCAGGACAAAGGGTATGAGTCACAAACATTTAAGCAGTTTGTTATATGCATTTAAAAATTAAACTACAACAATGAAACCTTGCTGCAGCACTCTGCTATTAAATCTTGGGGAATTTTTATGAGGTTTAGATTAGGAAGGTACTACTGGTCATATTAGTGGGAAACAATGTGATTTAGTGATGTTTTTATTTCAACAACATGTGTAAAAGCATCCGTCGGGCAAATCCACCTTCTCCACTTCCCATGGGGTACCTGTGAATAACAGAGTGTTTAGGCAGGTGTAGTTCATGGTGCCAAGCAAGGACCCAAAATAGCAAAAGGGAAGAGAGGCCTCTTTGCCTCTAGTTTGAGGCAAATGGAGGAGGGTGTGCAAGAGGAGATGTTGACACTTCTGGAGCAGGGAGCTGAGGAAGGAGTGGTGCATGCAGCAATATGCAGAACCTCCCTGTGGAAGGGTACTGCAGGACTACAACCGTAACTGCTGAATTGGAGAAGGTGGAAGGAAAACTGGATTCAAATGGTAGCTGCAGTGAGTCCAAGGCATATTCTCCATTTGTATAAAGCATAGATTTGTATGTAAATACTCAACAATAGCTTCTCTAGTAATGAATAAGAAACAAATTGCTTATTTGATGTATGAGAAAACCAATATTTTGCACAGATGAGGCAGATGATGCTTGATTTATATTGCCTTGCAAAAGCTTCAGACAATTAAGGGGGAAACTGTTCTGAGATGTGGTACATTGACAAAATTCTGGTACGGCTAACAGCAAGATGATTCACACAAGGACCATGTGGCATGTACAGCTCATTTTAACAGATACCAACGTGACATACATAAAGCTGTCAGCCTTTCTCTAAAGGACAGTCATCTATGTTTCAAGTGCCAAATTAATTATATTTGACATTTCGTTTATAACCTAAGGTATTTTAGATTTGGAACTTGACTATGATAACAGCAGATTAGAGCAGCTCTCTATTTGACAGGATCAATTTTTCAAGTTATTTTCCTTGTGTGTGCAGGTCTCAAGTTAGATTTTTGTGTCTAAAGCTCGTGTACAGGACACCAATACCTCTAAGCAAAGTAGGCTTTGTTCACCTCCTCCCCCAGTCGTTCCATGGTGAATTATTTTGCACTTTGAAGCAAGTTTCTTCTGCAGTTTTAATCACAAAGCTCCACCTAATGGAATGAAGAGAGAATTGTGCACAGAAAAAGAGACTGCTAAGTAGTGCTAGCAAGGGAAGACTGCTACACAACTGTAAGCAGTTCCTTTCCATTTATAAAGTCTCCCATCGCAAGGACTTTAAAACTTTGAAGTGGGAGGAAAGACACACACACACACAAAAAAAGTTGTAACTATAACTGATAGGTATTTCAATCCATCAATAGTAATATCTCACTGATCAGTCTCACCTTTGAGGTTCCATTTCGGAATTATACATATATAAAATAACCTGTAAATGTAGGTATCTAATAACATACATGGTTCATTATTGAAAGCGAAATCTTTCAATAATGAAACAATCAACTCATGTTTTTAAAAATTGGCAAAACATTTCTATCAATTTCTCCACTGAAAATGAGGGCTTTCTGTACAACTTTAGATCATTCATCGATATCACACTGGAACACCAGCATTTTTAAATGGTGCTGCAGGAAAGGAGATGAAAAATTTAAACAACTTTGAAAAGACCAATGCCATTTTCAAGGCTTTTTTTTTAAGTGCTTTGCAGATATTAATACAGAAGATGAGACAAATTCCTCCAAAAGCATAAAAATCCTCTCACAATTTCAGAATTGCTCCCCACTCAGATGAAGGCTCTGTAGCCACTTCGAGACTTTTTCTGCAACAGAAGGTACAAATCTAAATGTCACCTTGTATCAAGAGAAAGCGTTTCATTGAAAAACCAGAACATTTGTCAGGACCATCTTATTTAAGATGACTAATGCAGTGATAGCCCTGGATCTGTTTTTTAGAAATGTCAGTAATAGGACAAGAATAGCTCATTGGTTTTAGTAAAAATGCTAGTTTAGTATTTAATAGTCTTCTATCAAGAATTGCTCTTTGATACTCTGCACAAACAGACCTTCCAATCTAAAATGGGTTTAATTTGTAACATTGACTATCAGAGGTAGACATATGACATCTATGACACAGTACCTTCAATGAGAAAGGTGATTAAATCATGTATTTAGCAAATCTCAAATAAATCAGGCTATTTCACGTCCAGCTCTGATTTTGTGGGGTTTATCTCTGTAGTGGTTTTGCCTGGGCCAGGTTTTTTGGTAGCAGGGGGGCTACAGGGGTGGCTTCTCTAAACAAAGAGTTGCCAGAAGCTTCCCGTGTAGCTCACAGGGTTAGGGCCAGTCAATTCAAGCTGGACCCTGCACCTGACCCAGGCTTGGCCAATTAGTGATGGAGGTAATGCCTCTGTGAATAATGTATTTGAGAAGGAAAAGAAGTTGTTACGCAGTTGCAAAACTGCAGCAGCAGCAGGGAGTGAGAATGTGAAAATATCTCCACAGACACCAAGGCTGGTGGAGAAGAAGTGGGAGGATGGTGCTTAGGCACTGAAAAGGCTCTCCTGTGTGATGTGGTGAGGACCATGGTGAAGCAGGTTGTCCCCCTCCAGTCCATAGAGGACCACTGGGAAGCAGAGACCCACTCACAGCCCGTGGAGGACCCCACACCAGAGCAGGTGGATGCCTGAAGGAGGCTGTGACTCTACAAGTTCATCCTGGAGCAAGTTCCTGGCAGGACCTGGAAGTTCATGGTGGAGGTGCCCATGCCAGAGCAGATTTACTGTCAGGATTTGTGATCCCGTGAGGGACTCGGGCTGGAGCAGTCAGTACCTAAAGGACTGTTCTCCCAGTGGATGACCCACATTGGGGCAGAGTGTGAGCTGTCTCCATGGGAGGCACCATGCCAGAGCAATTTGTGAGGAGCTGTAGCCCATGGGAAAGACCCACGCTAGAGAAGTTCATGAAGGATTGTCTCCCGTGGGAGGGACCCCACACTGTAGCAGTGGTAAGTGAGGCCGCCTCCTCCTGAGAAGAAGCAGCAGCAAAGTCCATCTGTAATGAACTGACCACAACCCCCATCCCCCGTCCCCTGCACTGCTGGGGGCGGGGGGGAAGTAAAGGGAGTGCCGGGAAGAGAGGTGAGGGGAGGTGTTTTTAAGATGGTTTTATTTCTCATCTCTGTTATTCTTTAATAAATCAAACCTTTTTCTCCCTAATTCCAGTCTGTTTTGCCCATGACGCTAATTGCCAAGTGATCTCTCCATTCTTAACTCACAAGCCGTCTGTTACATTTCTCTCTCCTGTCAAGTTTAGGAGGGGGAGTGATTTTATGACTTGATGGCCATTGGGCCAAACCACCACAATTGCTTAACTTTGCAATCATTAACGGTGTATCATTAACATGCTTTTTGTAACCTTACTTCTATCCCTCCTCTTGTTTTGGTGTCCTTGACCAGCATCTGTAATAGCTCAATGCTGCGTGATCTTCTTTCATTTCCACAGTCTCTAGTAATGTATCTCTCTCTCAAACTCTCGCTTCTCTGCTAAATTTGGCTACAATTGCGTAACAAGTTCAAAACGTAGGAGGTGGAAGAAGGCAGGGCTGGGAAACGGATGGATAAGCAGTATCATCTCATTAGCCTTGTTTTCCACGAGACTCGAGTGAGGACAGAGATGCCTCTCCCTCTTTACTGTGACAGCATCACGTTGCGATAGCACCAAGCGACCCGTTAAACTCCCGAGACAGGGCTGTACAGCCACCGAGAGTAGGGGGACCCCCCGTGCTGGGTCGGGCTTGCGTGCCTCCAGCAACTGAGGAAGCCCTGGGGACGGCGTGAGGCTCGCACCCACAGCAGGCAGGCCACCGGCTTTCCTCCTTTCAGTTGACCCTGTCAGAGGCACAGCCACCAACCCGCCGCCACCACTCGCCCCTCCCCGGGAAGTGAAGGGCCGTTATGTCCCAGGGAAACGGCGGTCGCCACCACTCTCGGTTATGAGCCGACTGTCAGGCGCGGCAGGCGAGCGCAGGCCGGGGAGCGCTTTGCTCTGGGAGGCCGCGGGGAAGCCGGGCCGCTGCCGCTGCCGCTGCTGCCCGGGCCGTGGTGCGGCGCGGCAAACAGCCGCCACCTCGGTGCTTCCACCCGCTCCCCGCGGGGCGAGGGCCGAGCGTTGGCCCGGCGGCCGCTGCCCCAATCCTAAGCCCGGGGTAACCCACAGGGCCGCCCCACACCGGGCCCGGCCGAGGCGCCGCCCGTCGCGCTCAGCCCCCGGCGCGCGCACGGTGACCACAGCGCTCGCCCCGCCCCCACGGGCGTTTCAAAGCCAAGCCCGGCTCAGCGCACGCATCGCACGACCGCAGCGCCTGATTGGCAGGCTGGCTCCTTCCGGCCAATAGCGGCCACGGTTCCTTTGGTGGTGTGGTCGTCGTCTCTTCCAATAGGAATGGCCGTTGTTTTTAGGTGGCGGCCGGTGGCTGCGGTTCCTTTCCCAGGTGGAGCTGCGGGAAGATGGCGGCTGCGGCGCGGCCGCGGTTAGGCGTGGGGGAGCTGGGCGCTCTGGAGAAGCTGCTGGGGCTGCCGAGAGGGAACAAGTACGGCGTCCAGGGGGAGCGGAAGGTGAAGGGAGCGAGGAGGGGCCGAGAGCGGGCAGCGGCGCGCGCGGGCAGCCACTACTCGCCTTCCCTACTGGCTGCTTCCCCTCCCGCCCCACTCCCCGGCGTGGCCTGGTGCCCGTACCGGCTCCCGCACCGCTGGCGCCTCGGGTGCTGGGGCCTCCCGCTTCGCTTTGCCTCTCTGGTGCAGACGGGCCTGCCGTCAGCCTGAGCGGCGCATCGCCGCATGGACACCCCTTCCCCTTGAGCTGAAGTTTCACCTTTTCCTCCCTAACGTCTCCAGCTGTGGCCCAGCTGGAGCATGCTCCAGCATGTTCCGGAAGCCCCTTCTCTGTGCCTTTGGAAGGGTTGTCTTGTGTCATTGGAGAGATGTCGACTTCAAATGTACTTGATCTTGCATCGTTCTCAGCCCTGCGTTTTCCTGCTGCCCGTCCTGCTGTGGTTAAATTATATGAAGAAGATGCATTATTAATATCAGAAATGCATCTATGGTGAAGAGCTGTTGCTCTTAAATATTTGGCTCTCTTAAAGCACATGGCTTGACATTTGAAGTTTGTATGGAAACATAAAGTTATATGGCTTGAGAGTTAGCTGAGGCATGAAAAATGTGGGGCTGAGGGTGTCAAGAGTGTGTTAAGGCCTTAATGTGATTCTTTCTGAGAAAGACAACAAGGGAAGCAAGCTGTGTGGTTGCCTTATGTTTTTATATGGATTTTTTTAATTCACTTTATTTACTGTCTGTGATTTGAGTCCTGAATATCAATATGTGTATTTTTTTGCTTGCAAAAGCTTCCTATTTGTCAACCTAAATGGTATTTTAGTGCTGTTATTGTAAGGCAGAGGTCTGAAAAATTGAGTAACTAGATCTGTCCATAGTTTTTCTGAATTTATGTTCAGTGGAAAAGTGGAGCAGTAGTCAAAGACTCTTGGTACAACTGTAAGAAGACTATTGTGCTTTTGATTTGCATCTCATGTTAGTTAAATCTGAACATAAACAGGCTTCTCTGCACAATCAGACACTTTTTAAAAAGCCCAGCTCCAAATTATTGCATTTTAATTGTTGTCTGTCACTTGCTGTCATAAATGACTGAACAGACTTTAGTCTTGCCATGAGTTTCCATTCATTCGTTTTGTTTCTAACTCTCAGCACTTCAGTTTCTTTTCCTCCGGTTTAACATGTGGTAACATCACTAACAAACACACATTAAAACTAGAGGTATGGTGCGTGGTCCTCCCCTGATACCACTGAACCCCAAACTTCTGTTGGGGCATTTGGGAACAGGACAGTGAGTATGAATAAGCATTTCAGTAAGTCTGGCCACTGTGGTCTTCTCAGAGGGAAACTGGATGCTACTGACTTTATAGAGTCTTGAATTTGAAAATTAGTTTAAAAGCTGGTTGGGAAGTATCTCTAATACCTTCTAAACTCTAATATATTGCTTTAATGTTCAGAGACTGTAAAAAAAAAATTGCTATTCTTACAGAAACTACTTCTTGATTGAATTCTTTAGTATTACACTTCTGTTTCCTCCTGTAGGTTCCTGTTCTTCAAACAAACAATGGTCCTGGTCTGACAGGATTAATGACCATAGCTGCCCACCTAGTTAAACAGGCTAAGAAAGACCAACTGCTTGGAAGCACTGCAGAAGAGAAGGCTGTTGTTCAGCAGTGGTTGGAATATAGAGTGACTCGAGTAGATGGAAGCTGCAGTAAAGAAGATACTAGAATAATTCTGAAGGTAAGGAGTGCCTAATTACCTTGACACTGAATTTTGTGGTGGCAAGACCTTGGAGAAGTTTATGGTGCTACTGTGTGGATGAACAAACAGTTAATAACAAACACTGAGGACTTAACAGTATCATTAAGTACTGGTTTTTACTCTGCTTGCTACTTTTCTTTTTTATTGACAAAACCACCCCAACAACTTGAAACAGGAGGGAAAACAGCTTATACTGTGAGATACAAGAAGAGAGTTCTTACAGTGTTTTATGGCTGTAGTGCTGTTAACTACCTAGGGTGTTCCAGAGAGTTTAGAAATTGGTCAGCTGCCTAGTCTACATTAGCTATATAAGATGCTAGTCTCTTACTATCTTCATAAAACCTCAGTTATAAACAAATTGTCATTGTGTTTCACATTAATACTGCTCTGATTGTTTTCAGAGATCTTTCTGTTGATATGGTCGTTATGGAATACCAGCTGTGCTTGATGTTGTGGTATGTGGTAGTGATGCCAAAAGGAGTTGCTAGATGGAGTTGCACGTGTAAAGTGAAATCGTAAAGGAATCTCTGCAGAATTGCCCTTCACTTTGAGCTTCTTTGTATAGAGGCTTTGATCTGGGGTGCTAAACTCTTCTTGTAGTCTGAGGCTGATTTCTGCTTAACCGAGTAGAAGCAGAAAAGAGAATCTCAGGGGTAACCCTGTTGTTTGAGCAGCCATATGGCAGGGAGTATATGGCAAAACTTTATTTTCCTTCTTACTTCCTGTGACCGGTAATTAGTTTTTATGTAGTCTTGTGGAAACAGCTTGAAGAGAAAATATGCTTTACGGTGTTAAGTGCTCTCTTTACTAACTGTGTATGAAACAGCAGTTTTTAAAGCCTTTACCTTTTCCAGTTTTAAAAGTGTGTTTTGAATGGAAGTTGTGCAATGCTCACCAGTGGTGCTGGTGAGACTGGCTTTAGAAACCGCTTTGTGAGCTGCAAGATGTTAGGAAGGTTGACTTTACTTGAGGCTAACAGAGACTTAATTAGTACTTTTGACTTTTAGGTGTAGTAAATCTAAGTCACCTAGAGAAATATTGCAGAAACCAAAGATAAATAGAAGCAGCGTCCAGCAGGTAACATTGTGTTACGTAACATCAAGGAAAATCTTGTATCTTAAGATGATGCAAAGCAAAACCTTGTTAGTAATCTGTACTTTTCACACTGACAGCCACCTTGATCTTGAGGACTAGAAATATCATGCCTTTGTGGGAATCAAATTGGTGAAAGCTGTAAAGAAGCATTTCTGTTGCACCCCAGATAAAATGAGATCAAGATAATTCAGTTTGTCTATAGGATATCTTCTGTTGGTTAAGCGGGAGTTTGTTCACGTTGCTTCCCTGTTTTTGTAACGTTTTTAATCTTATTTTCTGTGTGCAAATGCTATCAAAACGTGTACAGTCATAGGTACTGTACAGGTGTTGTGTGGAAGCTGTACACTTTCAGATTTTCAGAACTTGATTGAAGGAGGTGTTGACTAATCAGAGTTTAACTTAAGGTTTTTTCGGTTTTACTTTGAACAGATGGTATGACTAGATGGACCCCAGAGGCCCATGCTATCTAATTACTTAAAAAAAAAAACTTTATCACAAGTTTTATATAACTTCAATTGCTGTTCAGACAAATTTGTGGTGCGTTTTGTTCTCTTCCAAACTCTGAAAAGACAGTATGAGAATAACTAACTAACCCTTATTTGCCTTTATGGGCTTTCTATCATAAAAAACAAAACCAAATTTTCTGTCTTGTTATAACAAAACACATCTGCTCTGGTTGGCTTAAGGGATGGTACCTGCTTTGCTAGCACATGCATGAGTGTTTGTAGAACTGCGTTTGAGTGTTAAAACCAGACAGAGATATGATGATTTCATGCTGAAGTTGGTATCTCTCCTCAGTTTTAGCCTTAGCAACACTGTCAGTGTAGAAAAGACACTATACTGAAATACAAATCTGTAGATAAATGTTTCCCAACAAAGTAAAATTTCCTTACTGAGAAAATCAGTGTTGCATAAGGGAGAATCTCTGCCTTAATTATACTCTAATAGATATTACCACTTTAACATTTTCATATGGATTTTTTTTTTCTTAGCAGATGTTGAATAGTCAGGTTTTTTGGTCACAGGGCTGATGTGGAATTGTTCCAGCACTAATAACTTCAAAGTATAGCAATTATGATTTTTTTGTATTTGTTCTCTTGCCACTATGATTAATCAGAGAAAGAGGCAGTCTACCATTAAAATATACTATGCCAAAAGGGAGTATGGGTGAAAAAAAGAGAAAAACTAAAATAGGGAGGCAAGTCTGAGGCTGTAGTTTTACGACATGTCTGGAATATACAATGACAGTCTTGGGACAGTTGCAGCCTGAAGCCACAATTTATAATAAGCTGCACCGAAAACAGTTCAGTCACTTCTGCTATAAACTTTAGGTTGCCTCTGTTTAACCCTTAACTGAGATGATGTGGTTCTGAAAAATATCAGTATGTAAAGAGATTTCTGTTGGCCTTAGGAAAATAAGTGCTTAAAATGTTCTTACTGACGTGTTAAAGCTGTTACTTGACGTGAAAACAATCATGAAGTAGTCAGACCATTACAGCCAGGTTTTTTATATCTATTCAGAGCAAATGCCATACTGTTAAGGACTGTCCAGTGAAAGTACTCTTGGGGTTTTGGCTATCTTTGATTTGTGCTCCTGTACTGGACAAAATAAATGAGTGCAATACCTCTGGACCGTTATTCAGCAAATATGTAGAAATGAGTATTGGCAATAGTGATAATATAGCTGAGGTATTATGTTAACTTTACTGCAGGATGAGAGAGTATTTTCCTTGGCTGCTTTGGTGTTTGAGTACTGATAATCTGCGTAGGAAAGAGAGATAAGACTTGTAGTGCTTGATAACTCATTGTTTTTCTACTCTTCTGGGAAGGAATTGAGAAACTTTGTGAAACATTTGTGCATTAACACCTACTTAGATGTTAACCAATTCCATTCAGATTGTAGGGAGCCCGTATTTGAATTCACAGAAAAACTTCCACAGAAATGTAGGAATCTCTAGTTTCTGACAGATAATTATAACCAAGAAATTTTGCGTACTGTTGTCAGTGTCATACAAAAAAAAAAAAAAGTTCCTTGATTTCAGCTACTTCTGTCCAAACTTCCTGTGCTGTCTGGCTGTAATCATGAAATCCAATTAGAAATCTGAGAAAGAGAGTTTCAATTCTAGTTTAATATGCTTGTTTGAAAAATTAGTGTTTCCACCTGCGTGTAAAGCAGGTTAATCCATGCTCTGTCTATGCCACTAATCTACAGTTCTTGTACACCATTTTTTGTCAGAGTGCTAAATAGAATGCCTACTCACTTTTGGAAGCTTGTCTAGCAAGCATTTCTTTAAATTTCCATGTTCACTTCTCTGCCTTGTCTGTTAGCACCATGATATTTTTCTGTGTTTACAGGTGTAAAAGATTGCATTTTGATTATTTGAGCAACATTTATTGATCCAGTATGTTGAAACAAATATTTTTCCAGACCAGAGTTAGCTCATCATTTGCTAGTTACACAGAGAAGTCTTGCATTAGAATTAAAAACATGGCCATGCCCGAACAGCACAGTTCTGCTTTTCTTGGATATGGCTCCCAAGATCTTTTTCTTGGGTTATGCCTTGTCAGACGCTTTCCTGAGGCATTTGAGAGTGCTTAGCTCTTTGTCTTTGCATAGTGTGATACAAAGGCATTTAGGGCATAAATGACCTCAAGAATATTGCTGACTGAAAGGATGTGCTTCTTTGTGTGAAAAAGTATGTACACAAGCAGTGTGGTGATATGGACGAAATGGCCAAAATACAATCAGAGTTCGAGTAGATCCATTGTAAAATACTGACTCGTCATAGGAAGCAACTGTCAGTTATCTAAGCTGCTGTCTTAAATTGCAGTGACTGGAAGGGATTTAGTTGCCTTAATGGATGAACTTGATTACAGACAATTAGAAAACATACTTAAAAAATAATAAGTGACACTGGAGTAGCCAGAAGTCTGACAAAGATGGGATGTGTTGAGTTGTCACTCTAGATACAGACTGTAAATTAAAGATTTTTTTTTTCTTTCCATAAAACAAGTAAATGGAAATCTGTTTGTTATGTAAATATATAGATAGATTATATTGTATATCACCAATGCAACATCTCATCTTTCTATTGCTTTTTTCCCTTCTCATATCCTAAAATGGAATTTAAATTGCTGCAATTGTTCAGTGTGTGTTAGTGCATCAAACTGCAGTTAAGCCTTAAATACCTGTCTGAAATTTGGGGAAGGATTTCCTGAGAGATTGCAACAAGAAGTTCATGTAGTTAAAAATGACTTTCGAGACTGTTTCAGTCCTTTAATACTGGGATTTTATAGAGAGAATCAGTTTAAGTAGTGACATTCAGTAAAGATAATGTGACAAATGACACCTAACAGGCCCAAATTTCCTTGATGTAATAGAAATGCAAGTAGTTTTGTATTCAGATGTACTGAGGATATCTCCATATCAGTAAAATTAAGGAACCATAAAAACCACAATATGCATAAGGCTAAAAGTACTTTTTGTTTGTTAATTATTAACTCTCCTCTTCTTTGCTTTGGACTTACTTTAAAATTTAAAAGGTTGTGAAATGCAACATGCCATAATTGAAACTGAACAATTATTTCAGGGACTTTTTGAAAGATGATAGTTATATTTAAGGTTCTTACCTCTGTTTCTGGGATGGAGGGGAGAGAGTGGCTTAGAGATCTGTGAGGTAAAAAAAGTGCATTTACTACAAGGTTTTTCAACCAACAGAAGAAAACCAGGGAGAGTTTCCAAATCCAAGGAAGAGCTGGTAAACTGTTTTACTGCACTTCTGAAAGGAGTATTATAAAACTAAAGCTGGCTTATGCTGGGATTGGAATTAGAGTAGATAATGTTGTTTGCTGTTACATTTCTTTCTTTAGAGGGAAGTAGGAGGCAGAAAGCTGCATAAATTGGATGAGAAGTAGGTAAGATGTGGAGAAAAGGGAGGATGGGTAATAGAGGTAGAGCTGATGTGTGATGCCTGTGTTCTCAGAAGTGATATACTTGAGCAATGAGTCTGTCAGCCTCCTGTTTTCCAGCAGAGCATACAAAAAGCAGTGAGAAATAGTCTTTCAGTAATACAGATTTGATTTTTTTTTTTTTTTTTTTTTTTCACTGAGCCTGAACAGAAGCCTGCTACCCACCTCTGATAAGGAACTGGGAGACAGGATCTTAAAATGCTGAAGCACTGCTCTCTTCTTATGGACTTAGATAACAACTGAATTGATGGTATCAGTCATTAAAAAGTGCTAGTAGTGATTTAAACATTCATTAAAGTGGTGTCAAACCAGATGATGCTTATGAAGTTTCCAGCATAGGGCCTGAAACACGTTATTTGTCTCCCATCCTTTGTGTCTCCCCGTTTCTTACGCTTTTGCAGTTCTGGAACCTTAGTGACCAGCTGTGTTGGGTGAGTCCTGGAGGGCAGGAGAGGCTGCTGCTGGAAGGGCAATAGGCACCCTTTTCCTCACAGGACTGCCTCTTCCACTGATCCAGTGTTCAGTGTGTAACAGCAATGCTTCTGGGTCATATGCACAAATAGAAAGCATATATAATGCCTGCATTTTTGAGTTCCAGTAGTTGAAAGCCAAGAAGAGGCATGTATTTACAAAAATTTGAGTGGGTATCTCTGGGTGAATTACAAAAAAATCACAGGCCAGCATTTTGTTTATAGACAAACAGTTAACTTTTATTGAATTCTCACTGTCAAAGAATGATATTTTAATTTATTATCCTGACAATTTTTTAGAATTTTTTCTTCTTTTAATGCTTTTCTTCTTTGAGTTGAGATAAATTAAAGCTGATGTTTATTTTATATGCATAGTCTGCAGAGGAAGTTTTCTATTATTTTTAACAATTGCCTTAATAGTTTGTCTTAAAGTTAATACTACAGCAGTATAATGACTTTTCTTCTTTTTAGGATCTTAACATTCACCTTGAAGATAAAGTCTATCTTGCAGGAAACATTTTTACCTTAGCAGACATTTTGATGTACTATGGATTGCATCATGTCATGGTAAGTGTTCTTTGCATTATCTTTATGTGTACAACTGTCAAAATTGCTGCTCATCTAAAGAGCAGTTTGTTGTGGTAGAAGCTGTTGATCTACTGATCAACAACAATTACAGAACAGAAATGGAGCGATTTCACACAAGAACTTCATGTAAAACTTGGGTTTTAGTTGTTCTATTTCTGTATCCTTTTTTTAATATTTAGCTGTGGATCTATCAAAAGAAGTGTATTATTTGTAGTGTCCAGGATGTTTTAGTTTCCTCTATGTAATGTAGGAAGGATGATACCTACCCTTGTGCCTCTAGGTACGAGGGCTCTTAACCTTTCAAAGTTGGAAACATGACTGCTTACAGAACTACACGGGGAAATAGATAAATGAAACTGAAGGGATGTGTCAGAACTGAAATTACTCACCTTGTTAAAGTTGAAGAAATGCTGCTGCTGCTGCTATAAAAGGTGCACATAAATTAAGTTCCTGAAGGATGAATGCATATAGTAGTATGAGCCATAACAAAATGTGACTTGTGTTTCAAGGCTTCATGGTAAGACTTGATAACATACAGAGTATTAAAATAACATGGGAAGCTTGTGCTTAGAAGGGAAAAAAAGAATCAAATTTGTACTGAGTGAAGGTGTTGAGGTTCTTTGTAGTCAGCTCAGGGTTTACTATGAAGTGCTTAGAAGTCATTACACCTTGATTCTGAACCCCAAGTGAAGATGAAGTTGTAAAGATGAAGCAGTAGAAGTTGTTTGTATTTGGGTGGCTTGAACATGACTGTAAATGAGCCACCCTTCTCTAGAGTGGGTACTACTAAATAAACTATAGGACTTTCACAAAAAGGCCTGTTAAATTAATGGACGAAGATATAATCAGTCAGTTTTACATTAGAAAATTGGGGAGGTGAGAATAGTCAGAAAAAGATGCCCCTGACATGCATGTGTGTCTGGGAATTGGTGAATTCAATGAACTGGGCGAATGGTTACTTTACACAATTAAATGCAGGGCTCTGGGAGAAGAGTACATGAATGCTGGACTTCAAAAAAGGTGTGGGGGAGAGAAAGTAATGAAATACTACCAAAAGTGAGAGAGAACTTAAGTATCTGTATCTTGACTGTCCAGGAGTAAAAGTTCAAATGAAAGTGTCAAGCAGAGGAGAGGGAAAGGAGGCTTAATTTCAGAAGGCTTTTGAAAGCATATTAGATTAAGTCACTTAGAATTAATTCTGTTAAATCATACTTGCCTTGTAAATTATCTTAAACGGTAGGATAGATGCACTGACTAGAATGTCAGAATGTCAGAATAGGTTACTTTTCACATATGATACGTAGACAAAAAAAAACCCCTCATATAAGTAGTTTCTAAAAATACAAGTGTATCCTGTAAGATCATGAGTTCAAATGAGACTACTTTAAATAAAAAAACTTAGGCAGGGGAAAATTGAGCATATATTAAATTTAGAGTTTGCTCTAGAGTAGACCACCTAATCAAGAAAAAAGATACAAGTTATTGCTTTGGGAAATAGAGCAGATGGTAAAAACAAATGACTTAGTGCTCCTGGGTGCCTGCAACCATCCAGATACTACTTGGGACAAGTTTGTAGTACAGCATCTGTTTCTGAAATGTTTGATTTCATTGAGGGTAGTTTTCTGAATTGTAAAGGTATAAAAGGCAAATAATGAGGTGGCTATCCTAAATAAAGGATAAAACATCTAGAAGCTACTAGCTAGGAATTCCATGTATTTTAATGGTTTCAGAACTTACTAACAGTACTTACTTGAAGAGGTAAGATCTTGAATTGTGGAATCCTGTGACTTCTTCTGGTTTTTAGAGCTGCTTCTCTGCCCTGAGCTTTGCAGGAAGGGGAGCGGGGGGGGGCAGGGGCAGCAGGGAAAGCTGTTGTATCGTGATTGTCCTGAATGAGCCAAGTATTATTAAAACTTCCAAAACTTTCTTATACACGTTTCATTGAAAAGGTTTTTAAGATGCAGTACTATTGTTCACTTCACATGTGGTTTCATCTTCATTTCTTAGTGTTTATGAATATAGATCATACATCTTTGTATTCCTCCCACCTTTATTTTGCCCTTCTTCTTATCCAGAGTGAGTGCTGGAACCTGATTCTGCAATGTCCAGGCTTGTCCATTTGAACTTAATTGCAATGTCTGCTGAACAGCAGTAACTGAATTTTGCTGTTGCATGCCTTTCTTTCATTCTTCCCCTCCTTTCTGGTTATCTTAAGCACAATGGTACTACATGTTTTAAAATCCATATTGTGGGAAAGGAGTTAGTATTTCACTGAGAGGCAGATTGACAGGTAGTGTTGCAGGCCTCTTGCAGGCTGAGTCTATTTTGAGTCTATTCTTTAGACACTTGTAATAATAAAACAGGAATTAAATCGTATACATGTTGTTCTACACCATAATACAGGTCACAGACACTTGCATTGTGTAATGCTTGATACTGTCTTAATAAGCTCTTCCAGTCAATGGGATTTACATTGTCATAGGCGATTCCATGTCTCCGTGTAGCCCTTATAAATATTGTTGTCTTTAGGCACTTCGATTACTTAAATACATTTGTGGATAAGCATGATGAAGTTCTACTAGGTTAAAGACTAGATTGCAGAGAAAACAGGAATTTGGAAGCATTGCTTGAGGATAGCTCAGGTAATCAATAACCATTAAATTCCTTCTGTGGTAATGAACTTGTTTTCATTTTTTATTTAAAAGTTTTCTCTAGGCTTTTTATTCTTAAGACTTCTAAAACAGCACAAGTCCAGCTCTGTTTAGGAGAAATACTCTATATAAAGATTGACCTTGTTTCGTATTTTAAAAAATTTTGTCACAACAAAAGTAGTAGTCTTGAATCTATATATCTCACTTGGAAATTTCTTCAAAAAATCTAGAGAATATGTTATGAGTGAAATTTACATCTGCAAACAGAGGAAGCCTCAGTTAAAATTTTTAGGTCAAATCAAGTGCAGCCAAGTACAAAAGAAACTAAGTTCTCTTTGAGTCAGAGCTACTGATATTGACCTATTAATGACTGCAATAGTTTATTTTCCATTTAATTTTTTCCATAATGAACATTTCCTGCAAGAAACAGATTACCACAAATTTTTGTTAGTATTCACTGATATGCTGCTTAAGTTAGTACTGGGATACTGGCTTTCCTTCTAAAAGTTATATCTAGTATAATGGTACTTACATGAATTATAAAAGTTTAAAGAAAGAATTTTAAGCATGAATAGTATTAAAGTAGTCAAAACTATGTGCAAGTACGTTTCCTGAAATACACTACTCAACTGTTGTAGTGTTTTTCTTTCCTTCACATCTAAAGGCTAAGTTTAAAAATGAGATGGTAGCTTTTCTGGATGCTGAGGAACTTGTAGGCAGGTGTTTTTAGACTTTACATGCACTTGTAGGGTGCAGGAATGAGAATTTATGCCTGCATCCCCAATGCTGCTGCAAGCAAATATAATTAAAGCTTGTATATTTATAGCCCTTCCAGAAACTCTTCTAGTTGCATTGTCTGATGACCACATTGGTTACCCTTTGTGAGCTTTGCGGTGGAAGAATAAGATTTTTTTTTTCCGTGACATAAAAAAAAGCCTGTCAAATTGAGTGTCTCCTTCTATGCTATTAAAATAATTGCTTTAATAGCAAATAATTATTTTAACAGCAGAACAGCAGCCTTTCTTAACTTGGGGGAATTATCTAATTTAATGAGGAAGAACAGAAAATACCCATCTAACAAAATGTTGTAAAAAATGCCATGGAACTGATCTCTAAACAATTAACCTAAGAGTTATGTTCTGAGTAAAAAGTAGAGCATGCCACAAAGTGCTTTTTAATATATTTCACTGATAGAGTACATTATGTAAATAAGTAAAAATATCTTGCTTGTTGTGCCTAGAGTACAAAAAGGGGATTTGTTATTAGAGTAGCTGTCTGTTTTGTCCTTCAGATATTTTTTCACTAGATTAACAGAATGGCGGAGGACTAGTTTTCCAGACTTTATTTTTTTATCTCCATCAGAGAAATGCGAAGATCTGAGAATTATAGGTATAAAATTATGAGGAGGAAATAGTGCATCTGCTGGAAAATCTGAAGTTTAGTTCAGCATTTTCATAAGCAAGTGCTTCCTCATTAAAAACATTGAAAAAAGATACTGTAACTACAACTTTTAAGTGTACAACGCTCAGGGAACTTAAAGTGACAGTATTTCTAGTATCTGCACATGCTTAAGTACTTTACTTTCAGTAACTTATATTTATCACAAAATAGTAGGGGTTAGAAAAGACTTCTGGGTATTATCTAGTCCAACCCCCTGCCAAAGCAGGTCCACCTAGGTCAGGTGACACAGTAACATGTCCAAGTCGGTTTTGAAAACCTCCAGAGAAGGAGACTCCACAGCCTCCCTTGGCATCCTGTGCCAGAGCTCCATCACCCTTGCAATAAAATAGTTTTTGCTTATGTTTAAGTGGAACTTCTTGTTCTTGGAACTTCTTGCTTTTGTCCATTACTCTTGTCACTGCAGACAACAGAAAAAAATGCCCCCTATCCTCTTGACAAACACCTTTTAAATACTTGTATTAATGAGATTCCCCCCACAGTCTCCTCTAGGCTGAACAGTTCCAGGTCCTGTAGCCTCTCCTCATAAGAAAGTTCTTCACATTATATATAGCCTTATACACATTGCACTCTTAGTCCTGTGTTGATTTCGAAGTGGTTCTACAGCCTCATACCAAACACCAGCTTCAAACTGCCATTAATAATCATAAACTGCAGGTGATCAAAGCATCTTCTCCCAAATGGTACTGCATGGGAGTTTTGTCCTGAATATGTTGTACCTGCAGAAGCTTAGGTGATTTGTGGAGCACTCAGTGTTACATGTCAATAGCTGCCACTCTTTCTTTGTAATGCCTTTAAAAACTGTGGAGTTTTTTCCCTTCTATCAGTGTTGTTCCACTTGGCTAATACCGATCACCTCTCTTCTGTTTCTAGGCCAGCAAAAATACGTGGCTGTGTTTTAATTGATTTGTCTGTGCACCTCTATCAGACTATACAGCTGTAGAAATAGTGTTCAGATTTGCATGCCAGCATCAAGAAAAGCAGACTTTCTCATACTGCCAGAACTGAGGTTCGTAACAGTAGGTCAAAATTGCAGAAGTAGTTGTGGAAATAAATGTGCAGTGCTATGCTTGTATTCTGGCAGGTGAGTTTCATAGGGAGAAGAGCTACTTGGGTTTAGGAGCAGCTGCAAGATCCCTGCTTTTTGGTATTGCAACAGTTGCTGTGCTCTTAACTTAGTGTTAATGGAGCTTTAATGTTATTGGATGTTGAATTATAATTCCTGCCTGCAACTCCTTGAAATTCTTCTTCCTTGGTATTATTCCAGTGGTTCATCTTCTAGAACATACATATCCTTATTTCGTTGGGTTTTTTTACCTCTACATTTTTAAAGCCTTCCAATTTGAAGCCAAGTGCTGGGCTGTGTGAGAGGACTGTAAGGAGAAGTAGCAACTACTATAGGCAGCTCTTGAAATTTAAAGGACTAGTGTGTCACCAGGTGAAATTTAACATGAGACTTAGTTTTGAAGACTGGCTTTTTACTTGGACAGACGAGTAAATGAGTATGTGTAGCTCATCCTCCGATTTGAAGTTTTGTTGGAACATATTTGTTTCCAGCTGTCCTGTGCCCAAGATGAAATTTGCAATGAACCTGTATTATCCATGAAATCTGACATTTGCAGAAAAAGGAATAGATAGCAATATATAAGGAATATATCATCAACTTAGCTTTTGAGGAGGGGATTAACTATGATTAGCTTTAGAAGTCTAAACAGGAACAATATTAAGCATGTCTACCTAGTGATTTATCTGTTAAAACTGTCTTCTACAGGCATGCCCTTTTTCATTGACTACAGATGTTGTCAAGATGACTTAAGCTTGATAGTTAACTTAGCTAGCTGAAAGCAAATTTGCTGAAGCAAATCCTGCACTGATTGATGTAAATACTGGTGAGGCAAGACTATGTGAAGATCAGGTTTTGTTCCAGAATCAGTTTTTGTAGTCAGTTTTGAGGACTACTCCATTTGTAATTCAGTTATAGTAGGTTAACATGAGGAAACAGATTATTGTCCAAACTGATGAGCTAACTTTGTTACAGAGGAATGAGGAGATGTAAATTTTGCTAATCAAGGAACAGTAATACAGATGATGGGAATAGTTCTGCAGCTGGTTTGAAAGACTGAGGTAATAGGAGACTTGGCAGCAAAGCTTTGAGGATGTTGAAGACATGATGATGCTAATTTGGAAAGGCATAGTTAAGATCTGGAATTGTAGGACTGAGCCAGTCCTGATAAAAGTAAAGGTAGCTTTTCATTAATCTTAGCTGCAACTCCTGTGGCAAGGAGCTGTTGCAGTATCTTAATATGGTAGTTGGAGGCAGCTGATCTTGTAACTGTTTAGATCTGGGTCAAAATAAGCAATGACTGTGCTGTTGATTCCAACTCTGATGGACAAGACCTCAAGGTAGGAGTAAGTGAGAGGACTTTGTGAAGCGTGGACAGGTTTCCAGTTTGGTTTACTGTAGTAATTTGAATCATGCCATTGCTATCTTAATAATGTGAACTACCATACCTGAACAGTGAAATGGTAAGCTGTGTCTTAGTAACTATTGTATAACTATTGCTCAAAGTAGAAAACAACTTCCAATTTTTCTATCCAGTCTGAAACTGCTAGGAAAAAAAAATCCTGTACTTATAATACACCTTGAAATACAAAGTAGTTGCTTTGCCTGTGAGGCAAGACAGCTTGCTAAATTTAACATGAAGGACTTTTGCCTGTTGTGGAACTCTTCCCTGCACCCTCCAGTACTGTATGCTTGACCCCATCAACAGATAAATGCATTAAATTCAAGCAAGCTAACGCCCTTTTCTCCTCTATCATACAAATGTATATTCCACCCTCTGGGCCTGTTTCTTTGAGTAAGTTAAAACAAAATACATATTTGGGGCTTTAAGATGTGAACTGAAGATAAAATACTGCTGGACTGTTACAGCTCTTTATGTGAGTTGAAATCAGCTGTAAAACTCCCTGCTTTTATTTTACCTTGCCACATGTTACAGTGATGATGATGTGGTGCCTTTTATTTCTTCTCCATGCAGGTTGAACTCACCGTGCAAGAAAAGGAGAAATACCTTAATGTGTCTCGTTGGTTCAACCACATTCAACATTACCCAGGTGTCCGACAACATCTGTCTAATGTTGTCTTTCTCAAGAACAGATTATACACCAATGCTCATTAAGGAAAGTCTAATGTCATGTTAGAGTGGTATTTGGAAGTTTAGGAGTTAGGCTGTCCAAAACCACTGACTTACAAATACTGTTTTGTAACCCTCTGTGTCTGAACCAAAACTGGTGATGCCTCAAATAATACAATTGTATTGAATTGCTGTTGCTCATTTGAGAATTGGAACTAGTTAATGAATTGTAACATGTACCTGATTAAATGCAACAATGGTAGAAAGGTGGGAATTGAGTTTTAATTTGCTATTTTCTTAAAAACAAAAAGTTCTTTCAGTTAGTCATTCAAGTGTAATTACATGGTCTTTGTAGGAAAGAAGTATTACTTTCCATCAATGATTCACTCCTATTACTATTTATTGAGTTTTTACGTACGTCCCACTTCTCATTTTCCATGGATGTTTACAATAGTTTTGTAAGAGTTAAGAGCTATATTGTGTGCCAAGAATGTGAAAAAGGGAACATGCAGATGTTACAAAGTATTTATCTGACTGAATAAATTATTTTAAAACTGTAGTCTTAATTTGGCTGTGACTTTTTAGTTTTTCCTCAGTAAAGAAAATGATGTTTGCTTGTTTGTTTGAACTGTTAGTTCACTTGCCCATGGATAACACTAGTTCCTGTGTGACCTACTCTAGGGGGCCTGCTCTGGCAGGGGGGGTGGACTAGATGATCTCTTGAGGTCCCTTCCAACCCTTAAGGTTCTGTGGTCCTGTGACCTGGCCATTTAACCAGCTTTTCACCCAGGAAAGTGTGTGCCCCTCGAAGCCAAAAGCAGACAATTTCTCAGGAGAACACTATAGGAAAGTGTCACATACCTTGCTGAAGTCAAAGTGGACAACATTTACAGCCTTTCCTTCATCCAACAAGCAGGTCACCCTGTCATAGAAGGAGATCAGGTTTGTTAAGCAGGACCTGCCCTTCATATAGGCCTGTGCTGACTGGGCCTGATCACCTGATTGTCCTGCATCTGCTGCATAACAGAAGTTAGGCTGATCTGCTCCATCAGCTTCCTGGGCACTGAAGTCAAACTGACAGACTTGTAATTTCCTGGATGATCCTTCCATCCATTCCTATATATGAGTGTTACATTGTCTGACTTCCAATCAGATGGGACCCCAGTCAGCTAGGACTGCTGGTAAATGATGGACAATAGCTTGGTGAGCACCCCTGCTAGCTCCCTCAGCACTGGATATAGCCCATCTAGCCCTATAGCTTTGTGCACATCAGTGTGGAGCAGCAGGTCACTGACCATCTCCTCCTGAATTGTAGGGGGGACATTTTGCTCATTGCTCCTGTCTCTTGTCTTGGAGAGTTGACTTTCCCCCATGCAAATGCTGTTATTACTAAAGACTGAGGCAAAGAAGGCATTAAGCACCTCAGCCTTATCCTTGTCTTTTATTACCAAATTTCCTTCTGGATCTAATAGAGGATGGAGGCTCTCCCTGCTCTTTCTTTTATTGCTACTGTATTTATAGAAACTGTTCTTATTACCCTGTATCTCCAAAGCCAGTTTGACTTCTAGCTGAGCTTTTGACCTTCTCATTATTTCCGTACATAACCTAACAATGTTCTTGTACCCCTTGTGAGTGGTCTGCTCCTTCTTCCAGAGCCCATAAACTCCATTATTTCCTTGATTTTAGTTCACATCTCCCTATTCAGCCAGGCCAGTCTTCTTTGCTTCCAGTTTGTCTTACAGCACATGGGGATGGCCTGTTCCTGGGCCTTTAAGATTTCCTTCTTATAAAGTGTCCAGCCTTCCTGGACTCCTATACTCTTCCAAACTGACTCCCAAGGGATTCTGTCACATAACCTCCTAAACAGGTTGTAGTCTGCCCTTTGAAAATCCAAAGTGTCAGTTTTGCTGACCTGCCTCCTAACATCTTTATGGAGAACTTAATAATTTTGTGGTCATTGCAGATGGCCTCCAACTGCCATATCCTCCACAAGACCATCTCTGTTCACAAACAAGAGGTCCAGCAGGGCTCCTTCCCTGGTTGGTTCACTTAACAGCTGTGTGAGGAAGTTATTCTCCACACATTCCAGGAACCTCCTGGTTTGTTCCCTCTCTGCTGTGTTTTATTTCTATCAGATACCTGGGAAGTTGAAGTCCCCAACAAGAACAATGGTAAGTGTCGTGGTTTAGGCCCATCAGGGAACAAAGACCACGATTAGCCACGTGTACCGAAGTGGCTGAGAATTGCTCAAGGGCAGGGAGAGCTTAATTGCCGCTTAAGGTTCAGGACAAAGCAGACCAGGCCACTCGGTTTGGGGAAGAAAACAGAAAAAAAAAACCAATTTAATGCAACATCAACTAAAACATACCCCCAAAAACCCAGAACATAACCAAAATGAAACAACACAGAGTAATACATCAATGAAGAGTCCAACCAGCCATTTTAAGAACACCTTCTTGCCACACCTCCCCTCTTCCCGGGTTCAGAGCCCTGATCCCGATGTTTTTACCCTGTCCCCCCCGAACGGTTCGGGGGGGCAGGCAGTGGGGATTTCAGTTAGTCTGTTCCCGATAGCTTCTGCCATTTGTCCCTCCTCAGGACGGGTGAACTCCACACCAGTCCTCCCTGCAAGTCCGTGGGGTAACTCACACGCATGGCAGACCTGCACGGGCTGCTCCGACGCGCACTTATCCCAAAGGCTGCAGCTCCTCTCTGCCTCTCGTGTGGGGCTGCTCTGTGACGTGCAGGCTCTCCAACACAGCCTGGGCTAAGGCCGTCTCCCCACACAGTCCCTCGCCCATCCGAGCTCACTCACATGGAGCTGCTGGTAACTCTCAGTCCTGCCATGGATCTCCATAGGTTGCAGGGGCACAGCTTGCATTCTCGCCACGGCTTGCAGAGGAGTCTCTGGTCTATTGCTTCTCCTTCCTTCCTCCTTCTCTGGCTGAAGGGTCTGTGTGGTCACCTCCATCTTGTATCACTCATACACCTCCTGACTCGCATTCCAATTCCCGTCCCCTAAATAGTGATGGCAGAGGGGCCAGATTGGCCCAGCCGGGCCAGAGGTGGGTCTGAACCCAGGAGCCGGGGGAGAGTCCAAAAACTCTTTACCGGGTCTTCACTGCAACCCGCTCCCCCTGTTACTAAGCCAAAAGCTGCTCCTTGCTAAACCAGAACAGTAAGTGACCACAATATTTCTTCCAAATGCTTATAGAATGTTTTATCTACTTCACTACTCTGGTTGGGAGGTCTATAGCAGACCCCAACAGCAATGTCAGTGTTACTGGCCTTGCCCCTTAACCTAATCCAATCAATGAGCCCTGCTAACTCCTGCCCCAGAATCCTTTTTCCTCTCTGAGATAAATGCATTCCATTTGCTGTCAGCAAGGCAAGTGTTTTGTACATCCACCCATGATCAAAAAACCCAAATCTCTGCTGATAACACCAGTCCCAGAATCCATCTGATGGCACTTCCTGTCAATTTCCTCATTCATCCCTGCCAGTGGAGGGATAGAGAAGAGTACATGTGCTCCTGATCCCTTAAGCAGCTGCCCCAAGGTCCTAAAATCTGTCTTAATTGCTTTTGGGTTTCTAATAGCCACTTCATCGCTACCCACCTGAAATACCAAAACCAGATAATAATCCGAAGGCTTCACCAGGGTGGGAAGTTTGCATAACACATCCTTAACCCACACTCCAGGGAGACTGCAGACTTCTCTATGAAGTGTGTCTGAACAGCATATCAGGCCCTCTATGTCTCCTTCAGGAGGGAGTCACCACAACAGTGATAACGTCCGGTTTTCTTTTTTGAGCCAGTTTTGATGCTTGGTCTAGGGCAACTTGGTCTTGGTGACACTTCTGACCTGGGTGAACTACCTACCTCTCCATCAGTCAGTTCCTCCTGCAGGGCCCCATACCTTTTCTGTAAGAGGAGCTAAGAAGGTGACAGAGGATGGGAGAGATTTGCCTGCCTCCCTGAGCAGGAGCTTCTTCCCATTTGCCCCCATATCTTTGGTCCCCTCCTTCCTGGTGGCAATAGAGGAGGGGATCCTGTGCTTTTTGTGGAGCCTCCACTTGCTGATTTTGCCTTAGGGAGTGGCTCCACCAATCTTATCTCCATCACACACTCTCTGATACTCCTTAACGTCTCCACTTCCTCCCTAAGCTCTGCTTAGGCAGAGCAGATCATTGACCAGGTCACATTGAACACAAGTGTTGTCTGCCATACTCTGGTACCAGTGACAAGCTGAGGCACTCCCTATAGCCAGAGACGTGCACAGCAACATTCCTGCATGAGAGCTCTGTCTGGGTTCCCACATTTTTTCCGCTGTTGACTTTTGCATAAGTGGTCATCGTGGCTACTTACTGTGACAGTGATATGCACTAATGGAATTAGCCTGTTATTATGGAAGAGGGACTAGTTAATACCAACTGAACATACCTCTTGTGACACACCTCCTTCCTCTGTTTTCACTCTGTGCACAGGGAAGTCGAGACAGACAGACCTGCCCTGTCTCTCCTCAAGGCAGACAGACTCCTTGCTGGTCTTCCCTGCTCTAGCACAGGGTCCCTCACACACCGGGCAGCCCTGCACAAGCCACTCTGCCATGCGTTCATCCCAAAGGCTGCAGCTCCTCTCTGCCTGTCGTGTGAGTCTGCTCTGCGGCCCGCAGGCTCTCCAGCACGGACTGCCACGGCTGCCTCCTCACACAGTGTCCTGCCCATCCAGGTGCACTCACCCAGAGCTGCTGGTGGCTCTCAGCCCTGCCATTGCCCTCCATGGGTTGCAGGGGCATAGCTGCATTCTCGCCACAGGTTGCAGAGGGGTCTCCAGTCTGGTGCTCCTCCTTCCTTCCTCTTTTTCTGGCTGTGGGGTCCACATGATCACCTCCATCTTGTACCACTCCTCCACCTCCTATTCCGGCTCAGATTTCCCTCCTTTAATAGTGATGGCAGAGGTGCCACCTTGGCACCTGACTGGGCTGGAGGTGGGTCCAAACCCAGAGCTGGAGAATGTTTCATGCAAACTTTTGTTTCGTAGGAGCACATATCTAAGTGAGTTTGCACTTTTCTCCCTCACTTATGGCTGGTAGCACGTGATGATGAGACTTAAACTTACCTGCACTTCTATTAAATTCTATAATGAACTATTTTTGGTTTCTGAAGGGGAGCACAAGTAGGAATCCTAAGTGTGTTTGGTCAGGGAAGTCTTGCATTCAGCTTACAGTTTGAGTTTATAGATGTTACGGTGAATGAGAATGGTTTACATTTTGTAACACATATGTGTAAGCCTTCATCCATGGAAACAGCATCTTAGGTTACAGTGAAGAACACCACATTGGTACCAGAGCTAAAAATATTGCTGAAAACAATACTGTCATCTTTTCAGACAAATTTTGTAGGAATGATGTCACAGTGGTTTTATTAATCCCTAGCTGCCACTGTTTCCAAGTGTTGGGATTTCTCAAGGTGGCTGCACTCTACTGCTGCAGTATCCCCTAGCCTCTTGTGCCAGTTTTATTTTCTCTGGTGTAGAACAGAAGTGTTACTTGCTGCTGAAATGTCAAAAAGAAGAAAAAAAAAGTTCAGCTAACACATGAAATATTTTAAAGTAGATTGGTAAAATTTAACTCTGTACTATCTAAAAGGCATTTGGTCATTATCATATGCTAACTTAAGCCTTTCCATTTTGTCTAGTGCACAGACAAGAGAGCTGAGGGTTAAAAGCAAAGCAGAATCAATTGAGATTTTGCCTTTAGAGGGATGATTGGGAAAACGAGATGGAATTGATTTTCTCTCCTCTCCTTCTTTCTGCCTAATGATGATCAGAAGTGATCATCAAGAACAACCAAATCCGTTAAAAAAATAAAACCCAAAAATAATAAAAATGTAGTTTCGTCTGATATTAAATGATATGCAATGTTTTTATAACGACACTTCATATTATTTACAGATGAGGAACAGAAAAGGTGAGCTCTCAAATGAACATTGATAGTCTGTATAAAGAGTGTGTGTGGGTAAATGTTCTGCTGTTTCTAAAGCTACTACTGCTTCTCTTTCTGTAATAGTTTATTATACTTTCTCAGAACATTAGTAGAAGCGACTTTCCTCCCTTGCAACCCGTTTCTCCTTTCTTAAAATTTCCATTGCTGAAGGGCACAGTAAATCCTGTGATGTTATTTTACTTTTGCAGTTTGATGATGATGATGACCACACTGATGTGTGGAATTTATTTTCACAGCATTTCGTGAACAGTGACACTCTCATTTGTTAATGTATCTCATCATTGCAGTATTATTATTTTGCATAATTGTTCTATCGAATTTATTCAAGGGGCCTGACATGTTATGGTCTTTTAAGTATGTGCCTCTAGGACTTGAGGTTGTTGCCATATGGTGAGATAGTGCTGCATGACAACCTTTCAGCAACTGAAGAATTTAACAGTGAAATAAATGTGATAATTGTAAGTGTAAGTGTTCAGTGAGATCTCACACTTAACGCTTTGCCCTGTCTTTTTCCCCTTGATACCAAGATGACCACTGCTTGCAGACAAGCCAGGTTGAAAGAGGCATAAAGGATTTTTTTTTATGATACCTTAAAAATAGTGCTTTTTGTCGAGTTCCTTTTGTGCCGTCAGCAACTTAGCTACTGGGTTGGCATCCCAATTTTCCACACAGAAAAGATCACTTCTGGTTAACAATTGAAACAGCCCAATCAAACAAGTTTTGTTATCTTTCTTCACTGCTCACCCACAGAAAGTGCATACTTTCAAGAGGCTTGCACCTAGTGGATTGCCAAAGATTCTTTAGGTAGAAGGGGTAGCATTTGGAGGAGTGAAGTCTCCTAGCTATAGCATCTTAGCCATTTTCCTGTAGTAGGGGGAGGTAGTGTTTTCACATCCTTTTCACCTTTTTGCTTTAAATCTTGTAATCCTTCTCTGTAGCCTACTCCACCTTCTTCAAGACGCATTTCAACTGAAGTAACCTCCCAGGAATTTCCTATTACCATCAGAATCTTTGGAAAGAACTTAGGCCTAGAAATGTGGAACTTATTTTTTTGTAAGGTACATCTTAAACTTCCCAATAGGTGTTACAGCTTACTGGAGTATCTTGATAAAATAATGCTTCATCTTGGCTTTTTCTTCTCTCCAACACACACATACATACATTTATTTCAATTATAGCTGATGGAAGAGTAATCCAGACTCTTCAGCGTGGAGAAGAGCACTAGCAGAGAGATGAAACCCTAAAGTTGTGAGTACTTCGCAATTCAATTAAGACACTGAATTTACATTAAGTATTTTATATGAGGATGTGACTTAAAAATTTTAATATGGTTTTGGCCATAAAATAAAATACACCTGTGGAACATTACAGATGAAGAACTTGGGCATCTTTATTCTCCTCCTGGTTAAAAAGCTCTAGATTTGGAAGAGATTGCGGCAAAAGTATTTAAAAAAGAGATTAGTTGAGAGAGATGAAAATGAAGGAATAGACACAACTATGAAATCACCAAAAAAAATCCAGTGTAAGCTCTTCTGTTCAGTGGTCTATTTCATATTCTTGCTGATGTGCTACCGTCTTCTGTTGGCATCTCAGCAGGTGATTCATGGTTTGTCTGCTACATGAATGCTGAAGTTGGAAACAGAGAAACTATCATGATTTTACTCCAAGTATATTTGCCTTGGTATGGCTATAAATTGATTTTACGATTGTATGTGCATACAGAACCTAGTATGTAATTTTTTTTTTTAACCTCATTTTAACTTTTTGCTAGGAAAAGGGATCTGTAGGCCTATTTTTCTTTTCCTTTTGCTTTTCAATCTTATCGCTTCTTTTAATCTTTAGTGTGCTTCACAGTCTTTAACTTCAAAGTGTAATTGGAATGATGCAGCTGCCTAATGGATTAATACATTTAGTATTTTCCCCCTAAGAGCAGTATTTATTCTTTGCATTTATAATTGGATCGTGCTGCTGCCATCCCTATCGGGAAGGCCAGGTTTTATACTCACCATACACCTGAGCACACACTTACTCACTTGGAAATCTTTTTTGTTCCGGATTTATCAAAATTGAATTGTATTCCACACACCTTTTTTTTTCTGCTTGGATTTTATTGCACAGGACTTGTGAGGGGAGATGCCATTGTGCACCTCTGCCGCGTTGAAGCTTTTGGATTCAGCCTGGGTCTTTGTATCCCACCGCTGCACGTCTCCAATGCTACAGGGCGATACGTAAAGATATCGTTCTGGTGGGGAAAGCGGGGCGGGGGCAGAATTGATTTTGTAGCAAAGGTTACTTGTTGCTGCTCTGTGCACGTTCCTGCAGGCGTGGCCTTTCTTTTCCGTGCTGGTCGTGACTACAGCCATGGCGGCTGCTGCAGAACGCCATGCACCCCATCTCTCAATCAGCAGGCAGGCAGGAGGTGAGTAATTTTTCAATGTTGCTGCATCTGTAGGATTCCCCCTTCCCCTCCCACGCTACCTTGGCCCCTTTAGGAAGATTTTCGTCTATTAAACTTTCCCTTCTCCATTGGAAGAACTAAATCTCTTTCAGCGTTTCTAGGCTGGTGATCTAATTTGACAGCTCGTCGGTGATGTCTATTCCACTTCACAGAGGCAGGTAGCCTCAGGCTAGCCAGCTGCATTGTGGATTCTGCAGATTTGGCTTGCTGTTCCTGCTGGGTGTCATCTGTCTTCTTAGTCTTGCGGTGGATAATGTTTGTCCTCCCTAGCATCATCTGCCTGAGCAGTTTCTGCCTGGCAGGCCTGTCTGTCCAAGTTGAGCATCAAATACAGTAGCCGTATGGCTAATCTGACAAGACACTCCTCCAAACTGCACAGCCCCGGGCCTGCTTTGGCCAGCATTGGCACTGCGGCCCGCAAACTTCCAGCCATCACCATCATGGGCTCGGCCTCCCATCACGGGTGCAGCCCATGGACTTATTCTACTGGCACAAAATCTGTCCCCCGCCTCACCCTCTTAAGGGCCGTCACTCCCAATTCCTCCCATCTCAGCAGATGTCTGCCTCAACAGGTTTGGGTTTCCCTGCCTGTTGCCGGCATTTGACTAGGACCCCGCCACTTGGATGCAACAATCCTTTAGTGGATTATCATCGCTAGACAGCCTGTGGGGGAAATGACAGGACTCGGCACGTTCATCTGAAGATTTTGCAATGCGGAGTGCTGCTAACGCTAATGGGAAGTGGCAGGGTGATCCCTAAAAGAGAAAGCGGGTTCCATTGCACGGCAAAAGTGACAGAGGTGGTTTAGCCTATCTTGCAAAAAAATATATGATGACTACATATGTTGATTTTCATGCTCCAAGCCATAGCTGTTTCCATATTTTTGTGACTTGATGACTACTTCCTACAAACTGACAGGTTAGGGACTCCACAAGTACTGTCTTTTTATAGCCATCATCTCTTTAAGTCTTCCTTAATTTTTTAAAATATGTCTTGAGACTAAGCTTGATGGGGCGGTGAGAGTACGCAGGAGGGGGAAAAAAAATGGCATAAATGCAGTAAAGATTGCCTATTCTTTAAAAAAAACAAACAAACAAATGAACAGTATTCAAAGAAAGAGGAATGGTTTCAGGACAGTAGACCTAGAAACCAATGCACTTATCTGTCACAGGATTTGCCCTTGTTGCGGTCCCATAATTCTGAACCTGACATTACTCATGACAGAAGAACCCTTTCCTAGAAATGCAGTAGTTATAAACCCCCTTAACTACAGGCTTTCCTCCATGGCAAATAAAAAGATAGCTGGAATATAGGGCTTAAGGGAAGAAATGAATTGTCTCTGAGAGAGAGAGACTGGGAAAGGATGGCAGCTAGACTGGAAAGGGAGAGAATTAACATTAGAACAATTCTACCCCTAATTATCAGTGATCATCAAGCCAGCTGGAATCTCCTACAGATATTATTATGAGCAGTAGTGTAATTTACTGGTGATTGTCAAGTGCTTATGTACTTTGGATCCAAGTGGAAAAATAGAAATACTAATTATAGGTTGCAAGAGGTGGTTACCTTTGAGGAAGAAAGATACTCGGAAGGGAATGGTATTTCTAAATACCAGTTCTTACCTCTGCTGATTGCCTGATTAATATTTGCAGACTATGTAACAGTGAAGGAGTGAAAAACTATTTTAAATTATATATTTATGCTGATTTTAATGTTAGTTGAAGTAACGAACACTTCCCAATATAAGATTCATTTGAACAGATTCTAACCCTATCTGGACTGATTTTGGAGGAGATTGTTTCAACAAAAACAATCCACTCATTTTTAAGGCTGAGTTTAGAAGATTATATGTATTGTCAAAAAAATAGTGATTTCAGTGAGCACTTTCTGAGATGTAATGATGTGATACAATTTAATAATAGGATCATTTTTTGTGTCTGATGTGATAGCTTCACACAATAAAAAAAGGATTCCTCCCCTCCCCCCTGCCAGGCAACTGCTGGTGTTAGTAAAAGCTATGAAGAGCACAACTAATTTCTAACAAAGAAATACATACTACTACTGTTTTCTACAAATAAAACAGTAATTGTGCCAGATAAACTGGCTCCTTTCAAGTATGCCAGGTCAGGACACTGACGGTTGCAGCAGCCGTAACAAAATATGTGCTCTAGTTCATTCTTCATGGACCGTAGAAAGACACTGAGCAGCGTGATATGTATTGCAAATTAATAAGATCTCTTAAAAAAAAGAACCAAAACAACACCCAAACAGTAATCACCTAAATAGAATGCTGTTCTAAAAGTTACTGAGTTTATGTAGCATGGAAACAGTCCCAGAAGAAAGTTACAGCCTATGAGGAAGGAAGTATATTGGGAATATCCTAACACTCTGACAAGATTTTAAAATAAATGTACAGGCATATCACGTAATTTTTGCTTTTTTTTTGTGTAGCTGAAAATAGCCTGATGCTCTTAATTTTTGTAGCCCACATGTCCAACTTGCTACCCCCCCGAAGCAAACTGATTTATCTGAATATAGATAGAGAGATCTTATTAACATTTACAAATATCTAAAGGGTGGGTGTCAGAAGGTTGGGACATCCCTTTTTTCTACAGTAGCTAGCAACAGGACAAGGGGTAATGGGATGATGCTGGAACACAGCAAGTGCCACTTAAACATAAGAAAAAACTATTTCACTGTGAGGGTGACGGAGCCCTGGCACAGGCTGCCCAGAGGGGTTGTGGAGTCTCCTTCCTTGGAAGTCTTCAAGACCCGCCTGGACATGTTCCTATGCGACCTGATCTAGGTGAACCTGCTTCTGCAGGGAGGTTGGACTCTGAAGGTCCCTTCCAACCCCTACCATTCTATGATTCTATGAATATCTGAATACACATCTATTCCCCTAAAACAAACAAACGAGCACTGATGTGGGTGAGGTGGTGGGTTCGTTGGTTTGCTTTCAGAAATGCCCAGAGCTGAGCCCAGAGCAGGTGGGGGTGTGCCGGGCTGGGCCCAGAACAGGAACGGGGCGCCAAGCACGCCTCTTCGGTGCTACGGCCGTCCAGGCGCCGGCGCACGGCGATGAGCTCAGACGGAGTGGCGGAGCGGGGCGGGGCGGGGCGGAAGCGAAGCGGGCAGGCGGGGAAGGGCTCTGCCGGGTCGCGGGCGCTGAGCGCCATGAGCGAGGGTGGTCTCGCGTCCCCCAACAGCCAGGGCCGAGCGGCCGCCCCCCTGCCCAACGACAGGAAGCGGGAAGCGCTGGCCGCCGGCTCCCCGATTCAACCCATCATAAAGGGTGAGGAGCGGGCGCCTGGGCGCTGTGATGTCCGAGCCCGCCGTGCGCAGCGCGGGGGGGCAGGGGGCGGTGCACAGGCGGCTGGGCCCGTGAAGGGCTGCGGCCCAGGGCGGAATTGAGCGCAGCCCCGCGGCCGGGTGGAGGGTCAGCACCGAAGAGGGCCCGAGCAAGCCCTCTGGCATCTGCCCTGCCCGCCGCGGTGCCGTGGAGAGCCTGGAGGGTTGCAGCTGGCCCCTGGGAGGCCGCACCGGCTTTCATTTCTCGGCGTTCGAAACTCGGGCAGCTGTGTGGCGTTCTTTGGGGAAGCTGAGTCTGCCACGGGCATCTGCTTTCCTGGGAAGCTCTTCTGTCTTGTTCACCCAAGTGATATCGTAAAAGCCGGCCTAGGAAAACTTACAAAGACTCTATTTTGGAGTTTTAGAGGGCAGGCATTCTTTATTGCGGCGCCGGAGGCACAGAGGGTAGTTCCTTCTCCCGTGGATGCCGTTATGTTGCATCAGGCAACGTTTAAATCACCCTGTTACTTACATATACATAATTTTCTCAGAATTTGTTCATTATTTTCTCAGAACTGATTTTCATAGAGTCTATCTCCTTTGGGCATACGCTCTTAATCATGAAGAGGGGATTTGAAGGTCTTCAGGACCCTCTGGTGTTCGTCGTGTCAATGTTCCTTCAGTCCATCATCAGTTTATTTATATATAACATGTTTCTTCTTTTTCACAGTTACTAGTCCTTAACCACAAAGTTAAGATATCTTAGTTTGTGTCTTAGTCTGCATTTACATCTACATCTGTAGATAGCTGACATATGCATCCTAGATGTTTCAAGATGATTGACATCTACATCCTAGATATGCCTGCTTCAGCTGTTTTAAGACAAGTTAAGCCTGGCAAGAAGAAAACTTTACACATTAAGAGCACTCATGTTTTGGTCTAGGGGATCTGTACACAGATGTGTTTGAACTTGGGCATATTTTAGCCTGTGCTTTATTTGCTACAATCATGCCATTCCCCAGATCTGAAATAATCATTCTGCACTTTGGGTTTTTTTCAAGTGGGATGGGATTCAGGCTGTTGAACAAGCACTCATGGATACAGCAGGGAGGGAGAGCCACAAGGCAGCTCAAAATTCTGGAGAAGGAGAGAAGATAGATGTCAGTCCCTTTATCAGTTTGAAGTTGTTGGAATCCACAACACTGACCCCCACCTCGCCACAGCGTCCTTTCAGGTAGTTGTAGAGAGTGATAAGATGTCTCTTTGGGAGCAGATAGGATGGCCAACAAACATTGTTCTTGTGCTCTTTTAATTTTGTATATATTTGATGAGCAGTGGTCCTTCTTGCAGAGAAGTATGATGTGCTGCCTTGTGTTGTGTAGTCTATGGAATGTGAGGAAAAATTAAAAATCTGACTTTCTTTAATCTTCTAGATGTTGGGGAAATCTATTCAAGACTACTGGATCACAGACCAGCAATTCAGGGAGAAATACGTTACTTTGTTAAAGAATTTGAAGTAAGTATTTGTGTCTTATTGAATGCTGTAATCTTCAGAGTCTGAGACTTTAAATAGTTTTAGCATCTTTTTAGGGATTATAACCTGTGTAGTTTTCTTGAGAAAGACTTGACGTGTGTTTCCTGCCTAAAGTAACACACCTGCATCTTTAGTAAACAATGCAGTAATTTAGGTCTTCTTACTCAAAAAGTTTTGAAAGGGATGTAAATATTTCTCCTGCAAAAGTAATGTAGGAGAATGATGTCCTAATATCTTACAGCTGGTTCAGTGAAGTTGGCTGGTATAGGTTTACATCTGATTAAGAAACTGCTTTGTGCCTCAGCTAGATTCACCTAGCACAGTTGTAATTGAATCTTGCTGTAGTTTTTTCTTCCATGAAAGAAAGTAATAGCTACACTTTATGCAAAGTAAGAAAATCATTAAAGATGGAATTAATGTCATCTGATTGGCTGCTTGACAGGTCTAGTATGGTTTCCACAAGATGGCAGCAGAAGTCTGGAAAAGTAGACTCTTGTGTCACCAAAAGGCTATTTCCAAGTAGATTTCTATTCTTACAGAATATGGGATTTAAAATCTTAAAATTACTCTTGAAAATACAGTTATACCTCACACTTCCAGTATGCAAAGCTGTTTGGTTTTTTTTAATGGCATTAACATTTCTTTCCTCCCACCCCAAGTCATAGCTAGTATTTCAAGCAGGTCTAATTTATCTCTAGACTGGTTTAGGAAGATACATATGTGAACTAAAGTCTCATCAGATGTGTATCATATGGGCCTGAGAATCGTAAGGAAGAGATTTCTTTTCTTTGCCTTCTCCACATAAGTTACAGGATAGAGTAAATAGTTTTATGTGGCTTTTCATGGGAAGAAAAATTTTAAACTCAGTTACAAAATTTGAACTCGTGTCATTATAATTCATACATTTCTTTCATTGCAACCAAAGTCTTGTTCTGTTTCTTAGACAAAGTTGATACAGTCTTAGATATTCTCTTGAAGTTTAATTTCTGGTAAAATTGTAAAAATGCAGTGCTTTCAAGCTGTTTCTCTTTGCCATTTTGGATATGCTGTAAATAATCAATGCAGAACAACACCTTTTTCCACACAATGTTTTCTTTAGTAAACACTTTTCTCAGAGAGGCCTGAAGTGTCATTCAGAATACTCCTTTGTTTGTGTGAAGAGTGGAGCATTTCTGTCATCTTTTCACAAAACTGATTTTATCAGCTGTGCTAAGTAAGTAGAGTAAAATTTTAATAGACAACGATATAGTCTTAGAGATAAAGCTATTGGTTTATTAACTGGGAAACCATCTTATTTTGGAAAGTGGAATTCCTTTTAGCCACTCATTTTCTTTCAATTCTTCTGGCAGGAAAAACGTGGCCTCCGAGAGCTACGCGTGCTTGAAAATCTGAAGAGCACTATCTTTGAGACAACGGAACACGTCCTTCCCAAGTGCGAGCAGGGAATGTGTGACAGCCTGAGCGAAGTGCTCAGCAGAGGTAAGCACACTGCTTCCTCTTTCCCTCCCGGCATCCTTTTGAGGAGTGGTGTAAGTAGCTTGAATTCAAAATACAATTTGTGGAAAAATTACCATCCATGGAGGATAATTTTTCTACAGCTTATGTGCTTTGTTCCTTAAAAGGGAAACATTGGGGACTCTTTTTTGTGTTTATTGGCCCAGCTGTTGCTAACATTACATTAAAGCTTTTTGTTGATTTAAGGAGAAGCTTTCAGTCTTTTGCTACTCGTGTAGATAGTGCTCCATCTTGGCTAAAGCCATGGACTAAATTCCAGTTTTCTGGTTTGTTGCAAGCATGTGTGGTGTGACTTTCAGTTTTCTTAATTTTCCTACAAGAGAGCATAATACTAGCCCCCGTGATTTAAATCAAAACTTGCTGCTGTATAGCTATGAAATGCACTGTTATTATTACTATATTTTTTCACAAATGGGGTAGTAGTAATAATTGCTGTATGCTAATCCTAATCTCATTATTATAATAATCTAATGTATTTTTATTGGTCAGATTTTTTTTAAAAAGTTCAAAATTTGTACTAATTTTTCAGTAACTTTTTTTTATTCTTGCTCTTTCAGCAGGATTGGTTCTTAAAAAGATACTATAAGGGCACATGGCTATTTAGCTTTAGCTGCCAAATTTATATAGTTTTAACATGCCAGTGTGGTTTTGTTCTATTTGACATGTAGCATGTTGTATAAGCATTTAATTTTGTATCACTCACTAGTATGGCATCTGACAGATCGAGAATATCAAATGCTAGGTGCCACTATACAGACAAAATGATAAGACATATGTTCTAATACCTTCTTAAAGGGAGTGAACTTTTGATATTACTTCCTGACTTTAATGATCAGCTCTGCAATATGCTGTTAGAATTACAGAATGGTCGAGGTGGGAAGGAATCTCTGGAGGTCACTTTGTCCAACCTTCCTGCTGAAGCAGGGGCAGCTAGAGCCAGTTGTCCAGGGCACTGTCCAGTTGGGTTTTGGATGTCTCTAAGATGGAGACTCCACAATCTCTTTGGGCAACCTGTGTCAGTGTTAGACTACCATCAACGGAAAGAGCATTTTCTTGTCTTCATTTGGAATCTCATGTGTTTCAGTTTGCACCCACTGGCTCTTGTCCTGGCATTGAGCAGTGTAAAGGAGAGCCTGGCTCCCTCATCTTCATTCCTTTCAATCAGATATTTATTGGCATTTCTGACATCCCCCTGGGCTTTCTTTTTACCAGGCTGAACAGTCCCAGTTCTCTCAGCCTCTCCTCATATGAAAGGTCCCTTGTCTTTGTGGTCCTGTACTGGTCTTGCTCCCTTGAGTCCATCCCTTTCATTTACTAGGGAGCTCAGAAGTGGACAGACCTCCACAGGTGCAACCTCCCCAGTGCTGAGCAGGGAGGAGGGATCATCTCCCTTTACCTCTTGGCAGTGCTCTTCCTAATACAGCTCAGGATGCTGTTTGCCTTTTTTTGCTACAGGGCTATGTTGTTGGTCCTTGGTGGGTATTGCTGCCTGGCATTATACCTTCCCAGATGCAGGACTTGTCATTTCACAGAGTTGAATTTAAGCTTCCTGTCAGCCCCATCCTCCAGTTGCTCAGGGCCCCTCTGAATGGCACCACAACCATGTAGCCTTTCCGCTTCTCATCTTTGTTTTGGATTCACTGCAGACTTGCTGAGGGTGCTCTCTCCTCTAGCATCTGGGTCACCAATGAAGATGTTAAACAGCGTCAGCCACAGTGCTGTCCCCTGGAGTGAACTGCTAGTGACTTACCTCCACCTTGTCTTTGTGTTGCTGATTCACAACTTCTTACATTGCTGGCTTTGTCATGGAAATCAGATCCTATCAATGGTTCATGCTAATATATTACAGAAGACCATCAAAAGGTTTTTGGCATTTCACATAAAGAAAATACTTGTAGTTAAAGCCTGTTGACAAAGGTGCTTTTGCCCTGTTTAGAGGGACACCATCTTTTGCAAGCGTGTTCAGAATGGGTCTCATGGATGTAGAAACTGAAATCCCACTGTCAACACCAAGTGTGCAGCAGCTGTTAACCTCAAAAATCCATTAAGTCTCACACCAGGAAGGCAGAGGAGAACATTACTTGAACCCCCATGCCTTTGACCACTATCCACAGGTTTCTGTAGTCATTGCTGGTATTTTTTAGGTCACCCCTGCAGCCCTACGTGGGAGAGCAGCAGAAGTCATAGACTGAGCCTGAATGACCTCTCCTATGGGTCCTGAGCGTGAGCTCCTGGCAAGCTGCAAAGCTGCCTGGGTGATAAAATGTATCAATAGGTGGGAAGGCACCATCCCTGCCCCAGGGGGTGGCCTGCTGCTGCCATCTCCTAATGGTCTGAAGTGCTTTGGCCTCAGCCACCAGATGCTCCAGCTCATGGTGCCCCCAGCTCCTCATCAGCTATGATGGTGTAGGACCTAGAAGTCCTCAAGGGGAGCAGGAGCCTGTCTCCTGATGTGAGAAGTCACCAGCTTTAAGATAATGATAAATAAGGTATTTCTTGGTGCTAGGATGTGTTAGTGGGAGAAATAACTGCTTTGGGGAAAGTAGTTTATTAAATTCTGTGTTTAAGTGTTAAATAAGTTAGGAAAAAAATCTGTGCAGGAATACAGTTTCTGTTTGCATTGAGCAGTTTTCCTAGACTTAGTTTCCCAAGAGAAGAGGCTGGTTCCAGCATAAAGGTGTTCTCCATGTCAATTGCTTATACTAAATCATTTTTTATATTTGATGGGGGAAAAAAACCAAACCAAAAAAACAACTAAAACATAGAGCTAGGTCACCTGTTTCTACTTACTGACTTGAGAGGGTTTTTTTATGTCTTCTGAGGTGCTAAGCAGTGCACTCAACTTAGCAGCAGCATTAAGGAGCGTGGGCACAAGAGGACCTGGCTGCCTTTCTCTTTTTAGCTTCTAGAACACACAAGAGTTGCCCTCAGTGATGTGCCTACGTACTGTTATCCATGTACATAATCCATGTATGTAATCCAAAGCATTTTTGGCAAGTGCTGACAATTTTTTTTCATGCAGAGTGAACATAATCTTTGACTTGCAACAGTCTTGTCTTTTAAGTCCCTTTCAGGCGAGTTTCTTTGGTTTAGAACAGCAAGACTGATATGCTGCAATTTGTTATTTCAGTGCAAGCTGCCAACGATATGATCCATAGACTCCAAGAGAGGGAGCATGAAGAGAGGAAGGTAAAGGATAGATCGGTAGATTATTATAATGTAATCTAAATAAGAGTCTTGAGCTTCTACAGCAAGTTTATCTGCCTCAGGACAGCAACACTTCAATGCATGTTTTGCTATACTTTATATACTTGCAGTTAAACTTCTATTTGGGTGATTTCTGCATGTATAGAACATACTTCAGTGGCATATATGTTCCTAACTGTTAAAAGGTAATGGATCACTAGCTCTTCTTACAATTTCCTGATGTATGGAAACTTGGGGATTTTTTATTTCCTTTGCTTTATTTTCCCTCCTAGCTCAGACTATAATATTTGTCACACACAGGGAAAGCTTAAATACAAACCCAAATTATTTTATGTGGAACAAAAAACACCTACTAACCTACCAGAATGGAAATGTAAATCTTTCCTAGTGAGCCAAGAACATTGACTATATTATATATGTTGCTTGTTGAAAAGGAAGTGTGTTTTTCATATGTGGATGAGTTATTTAATGAAGGGCTATATTATAGGAACATGTGAATCATTGGAATATTTTTAGTTGGATACACTTTGCTCATTTGAAATGCTTGTGCACTGAATCTAAAATTTGGAAAATTATAAGAAATTAGTTCCTTTTTTTCCCCATTACTCCATCACGATTGTCTTCCTGTGTTATCTTTTTACTTGCATGGTGTTACTCATAATCATTCAGTTCAGAAAAGCCAAAACAGGCTGTGCATTGATTTACATAAACTGATAGCCGTGTTTTCCTTTTTCTTTTGTAATCAGTGAAGGTGGGCAGTCCAGTTGCAGTTGAATAGTGGAACTGTGTAAACAGCATGCTGCTGAGCCCTGACACAGTTTGCTTGTGTCAAACACTAGTGTAGATGCTGGCTGAGTGAGGTGGACAAGGAATTTCTTACAGTTTGGCTACTGTTTGAAGTAAAACTTTAATTAGAAAAATTATAGCTTATAAAATGAACATTCACTTTGTAAGACTGGTAACTATTCTTTTTTAGCATATTAGTTGTATTTTTCCACTATTTTGGAGTTTTTATATATATTATATATAACATATATATAAAATATTATATATATATATATTATTATAGATAACATATATATAATATTATATATAATATATATATGTGTGTGTGTATATATATATATACACACACATGCAGTGGAGGAATACTAATAGTTATTCAGAATTGCAGTGTTTCTTTAAGGTTGTATAGTAACAAATTTTGGCTTGAAACTTTCCAAATGTGAGTAGTAACAAGTAGGTAACTTTAAAAAAAAGTATTTTATTATTATGTTTAAAAATTATAAAGAAAAGTTGTGTTTGTAGTGCAGCTACCTGAGGATAAATACTTTTGCCTTATTTTTTTTCTGAAAAATAACAGAGTTTTGGTAGGATCTAGTTACAAGTGATTAGTTTAGCGGCCCTCAGTAAAAGTAATACAATTTCTGCTTAACAGAATTCTTTTTAAGGTTATTTGCCTTACTATCTTTTTTTTTGCAGTTCCTTTCATCTACTAGTATCAGATAGGTAACAGAAGGGAAATGATGTTGTCCCTACCACTTAGGGTATAAAGTAATTTGTGATTGCAGGAGTTTCGTTGGAAGAAGCATTCATGGAATCCCCTGTCTTGTTGAGTAGTTTTCCTGTCCACATTAGTAAAATTTAGTTAATAGTTCAAGCTGTGGATTATAGGAGCCTTGCAGAGCTAAAAAGGGCCAACAAGAAAGCTGGAGAGGGACTTTTAACAAGGGCCTGTAGTCACAGGACAAGGGGAAATGGCTTCAACCTGAACAAGGTATAGATTTAGATTGGATATTAGGAAGTTCTTCCCTGTTTGGGTGGTAATGCACTGGAACAGGTTGTCCAGAGAGGCTGTGGAAGTGTTCAAGGGCAGGTTGGATGGGGCTATGAGCAGCCTGGGCTAGTGGAAGGTGTCTCTGCCCATGTCAGGGAGATTGGAAAGACATGATCTTTAAGGTCCCTTCCAACCCAAAGTACTGTGATTGCTTTAAGCATATGAGAGTAACTGGAGAAGACTTAAAGAAATTTTGTAAACCTCTTTTTCTGTTCTGTATTCTATTTTTAAATCTTAAATATTTTTATGTAGAAGGGTACAGGCTTATACGAAAAGCTACTTCACGCTTCCCATTATGATCTCCTTCTTAACTACTTGTACCATGAATTAGTATGGTAACTTTTCTCAAAACCTGTGTCTGCCTCAGATGTTGGTGTTTTTGGTTTAGGCTTTTTGATGTGTTTGGTTTTTAATTTTCTGCAAAAAAAAATAGCTCAACTAATACTAAACCCAAAGTTTATTGAAAAATGTGGTGTTTTTGCAAATGTTATTTTCTTTACATAACTAGGACAGTAAAACAAGGATAGAAATAAATACAGCCAACTCATGTGAGCCAGTACTGCACACAAGGAGGCTTTACTACTATTTGTCAAGTTCAAGCAGTATGCAGTATTGAGTGAAAAAATGTTTTCATAATCAGATTAGATGTTTTCCAAATAACTAATGTGTGCACTTAGGTGTTGATATAAAAGGAATATGAAAAACATCACTGCCAAACTATGTAAATTTACTAATGCACCAAAGGGAATTCCCAGAACAGGAATTAATAAGGCAGCAACTATGTAATTTAGACAAACTTTGGTTTATAGTTGAACCAAATTATGAAACTATAACTCAGAATTATTTTCAACTTTTTACATGAACATGAAAGCTGAAAATCTTGCAAATTTAGTGATGTCTAAACATCTTTTTTAAAAAAAATAGAAAAATATTGTATATTTATTTATTTTATTTTTTATATTTCTATTTTAAAAAAATGTATTAAAAATACCCTAAACTTTGCCATCTCATGTTCTAGAGATGTATTAGGTTGTTTTACCAGGTAGATCATTTTATATCCTTGGGTAGAAATGGTGCATTAGAAAATGAAAGTAGCAACATGAGTTTCATGTTCCTTGCAAACTGTTCATGTTGTGAAGAGCATGGTCCAGCTGAAGTATAGTTTGGGTTGGTGCTGTGTAATCCTGTCAAAAAGAGTATGATGCACCATCAGCTTCAAAGCCTGTTGAATATGATAGTATATGAGTCAAAGTGTTAGTGTATTTTGTTAGTGGCTGATATTTCATCCTTTTCAGACAAAATGGGTCTCGGTGTCATGTTGTTACAATGTATATAAAATTCTGCATGGCAAAAAGGGCATATTTAACCCAAAATGGGTGACCTTGAAGAACCACGAGTAGAGAGTGTTCAAGAACACATAAATGAGTTCCTATGGCTTTTAGTTGACAAAAATGCCAGATGTCTATTAAAGTTGTATTAATTCCTACACAGAAGTACTGTACATAGAAAATAGTCATTGCTGATATATTAAAAAGGAGGGGAGAAAGGTTTTAAAAGGATTAATCCTCTCTTTGATGAATGATAGAGCAAATGTAAGAATAACTGTATAGATTTATAGTGACTTCAGCGTCTCTAATACAAGGAGGCCAGAGTGTTAATACTATATGCAAGCACTCCAGAAAAGCACCTCTCATTTTGATATGCATATTGGATGTTTCTGTGATCTCGCTAGGTAGCTAGGTTATTTTTTTTTTCCTCCAGGTAAGAGAGTGAACGGAATCAGAGTTACCAGTAGCCAGCAGTATGAAAGTATGAGAGGAAAAATAACTTCTTTATAAACAAAGACATTAATCACAGTGAGAGCTAACTGACTAAAGCAGAAACAGTAGCTGCCAGTTTCAAAACATTGAGTATCTGTGTTGTTATATTCTATTTCACTCTTTCCTTTTTGCATTAGAGGTTTTTCATCAAGAGAAGTATCTGATGACTTTGCTGAACCTGAGTTGTGGTAAAATAGAAATGCAGTTTGTTTCTAGTTTCAAAAATGTACTAAAGGATGTACAAAATACTTGTTTCAACAAATGAGATATTCAAGGGGAAAGTAGCAAATATCAAGAAAAAAGGAATATGTCAAAGGCTTGGCTGATGTATAATTTATAGGAGTTTTATTAATCACCATAAGTTGTTGAGAAACACAGGAGCCTTCTGTTTACACCTACATGACATAAAATCACAAATGTGATCTTCAGTGCTCAAGTGGATACTTTAATATCTGGTAATGCGTATGTACCTAAGTAGTAGACATACATAAGTCTCTAAAATTCTGTTGATTACCCACAAATACAAAATACAGGGAGCCTGATCTTTTCCTTAGAACTCAAATACGGTAATGCTTCTAGTGCATTTTTGTTCTGCATCATTATGGGCTTACCCGTACTTGCTATACTAGATGCAGATTATTGGCTCTCTAAGACCACTAAATCAAAAATCATCAGTGTTTTATTTAAATTGCTTCTCTTTTGTTTACTCACTGAGTCTGTTCATGCCAGTAGGCAGCTTCGTTCTGTGTGAACATAAGAAAAGAAGAAGGAAAAAAAAAAAGTAAATAAAAGAGTACTGCCTATTTGCTGATTAGGATTTTTCCTCCCCACAACCAAGAGGCTAAAAATACTGAATACTGTCTTCCCCAAATCAGAAGTTAGTTTTAAAAGAAAATCTTTGTGAGTTAGTACAAATTTATATCAGCTCCTTACAATACTTATAACATTATCAGTAATTAGAGCAGCAAATGTGACACAATCACAGAATCTTAAGGTTTTGAAGGGACCTTGAGAGATCATCTAGTCCAATCCCCCCTGCCAGAGCAGGACCACCTAGAGTAGGATCTTTAGAAATTAATATGAGAGAACTAGGCAAGCTAGTAAATTGAAAGTGTCTTTCCATGTATTTACTTTTCACCAGATTATAGCATAGAAGAGCTTTTGTTGCTAATGTTACGGCATTAGTAGTATTGTAGACATTTTACCATTTGTTTTGGATTGTCTGTACTTTAAAAGGAAAACATTTGTTTTTATAAATTTCAGCTTTTCATATGTTTTCGTGCTCGAATCACTTTACTGAAGTACAAGTCCAATTTCTCTGACACTTTAACATTATGTAGCTCACATTAACCCCTTTGTTTTAGTATGGAAATGATGGTTAAAACTCCACATGTTCTTCCTCTCAGGTTCAGATGGCCAAACTGATGGCTCGTGAAGAGAAGCACAGAGCCCACTGGGAGGAATTCATGAAAGAACAAGAAAACAGGCGAGCAGAGGTGGATGAAGAGCACAGAAAAGCTATGGAGCGCCTCAAGGAGCAGTATTCAGAGATGGAGAGGGAACTGGCCAAATCTATTTCTTTTTAAGACCTTTCTTTTAAAACAATACTGGGTTTTTTGCCAATAATCAATCGCTTCTGACTTAAATTGAGATCCTTTTGGGAAGCTGAAACGCCTCAGAAAACGAAGATTTCCTTTCCAGGTTTGGTATGGCAAGAAAAGGTTTGCATACTTTCTACTTAAGTGCCTATCTGTGTTCACTGTGTTCAGGGCAGGTGGAATGCCAGTATTTCTTCGTTTCGTGGAAGGTGGAACTGAAAGTTACATTGTGTGACTACATCAGCTCAGGGAGTTGCAGCCTGGAATTCTCTCCCATCTGCAAAGAGTATCGTGTCATTTGGAAAAACAGAGACTAGCTATCCCAGTGTGTAGCCACAGCCCTTCCCCAAAAAAATGGGTATAATAGCTTCCAGGCAGAGCTAGCTGGGAATTCACTGGGAAAAACATAAATCCCATTCACGAATCACAGGAAAAACAGCTTGTTTGGTGGAATGCTTTACTTTGAAGCTTTAGCAATGAAAGATCTCCACAGAGTTCTAAATCCAACTGTAATTCCAACGGTATGTGTAGTATGTTCAGTATTGTGAAGTAGAGTTGACATGTAAATGGGTTTTGCTAACTTAAAAATGACTAAGAGATCTTGGACAACAGCTTCTTCTCTCTCCCTGTACATGTCTCAGGCCTCTCTTTTTAAGCTTTATTGTTCCAAGCAAAGCCAAAACAAGCTCCAAAGTAATCATGAGAAGCGTTACCATTCTTTGTATTTGCTTTGTAGCTGATACAGTATTTACCTTAAATACTCACTGTTGGTTTACTTAGGATAAACTTGTCAGATCTTCATAAAGTGATCGAGGAAAGATTTTTTTTTTTGTTTCATTATCAGCAAAGAAATGGAGCAGAGTAGTAGCAGAATGCCTGTGGTACTGATCTACTTTCCTACTGCTAGTCATCAGGGCATGTGAAACTCCCCTATTGCTTTACTTTTAAATAAAACTTGCAGTTTAAGAACTGCAGAAGTTGACTTAATCAGCTCATTAACCAAGGAAAATGAGACATAGAACCTTAATGAAATTTTCTGCAAGTTAACCATTAGCACAGGAAGTATCTTTCTATAACTTAACTGGTGCCCAATGTAAAATGGAAACAGGTAAAAATAAACAGAATTTTCCCTTTACCTGGTTTGCAACAGTTTTATGCCAACAAGGGTTGCTTGTGCAAAGTTGATGGCTTGGTGTCAAGGCCCCGTTCCTGGCAGCATGTTGATAGTTTGATTAAAGTTAGCAGAGGAGGTGGAATAAGTATTTGAGATTTCTTACTGAATTCCTGCCAAGCTGCTTTGCCTGCTACTGTAGGCCTAACAGCTTCATCAATCATCATCCTGTATCTGGCCTGGAAGGAGGACTTGCCGACACTGGGACATGCTGGAATGTTGTTAATTCTCTGTTGTGGATGGAAAGAAAAACATAGATGTCTCAGAAGTATCCCACACACATGAAAAAATAGGAAAACCTCTTTTGGAACAACCCCTGCTTGAGTAGAAGGTGACCTCTGTAATATTTCTCAATTTATGTACCCGTGATGAATGTTGTAACAAAGCTCAGGCTTTCATTTAAAAAGGAAAAGCGAGTTCTTGCCCATCTTCAGAATTGGGTGTGGATTGTTTTGAGCACAGGCTGGAAATAGCTTCTCTCTTACCAGATTAATTGATGTGCATGTGCTCAAAGCCCAAATATCTTTATAAAAGAATGCATTTAGCTGCATACTGAATTCATTTTTGTATTTGCACTGATAATTTTTATTAAGATTTATATATCTGATAAACTGTGCACTGGAGCTGTAGATTTTAGTACGTCATTAATTTGAGGGCTCTTTAGCAATGATACAAGTGCTACAAGTTGGGTATCCACTGGAAAATAAAGCAGTATTTCCAAAGCCTTCTGAGATGTGTGCTCCTGATTCTTTGAAACACTTCTAAATGCCACACTGAATGTGTTCTGCTTTTAGAATTATGCAGGTATTTTTATACTTAAGTTCATTTGTAAACACTTTTCTTCTCGGCCTGTACCTAAACTCTCCATGACCAAATTATTTCATTCAGTAACTCACTTTTTTTTATGTATGATATGTTCTGGGTTTTGAAATACTTGGAATTACTTAATTGTTTTTGAAGCAACTTGCCAACATTTACAAGGAAACCTTTTTCCTCCTGAAATTCTTAAAAAAAAAAAAAAGAAAAGAAAACCTCCTGTGCCTAATATTGTCTCAAAACAGATGGACAGAAAAGATTCCTGCCTTCAGCAGTTTTTTAGCAAGGTGGAGCTGTGGTCTGTCTGGACACTATAGTTCTCAAAAGTAGGACTTTGTAAGATTCAAATTCGTGTTGTTCATAGTCTTAAGTGTTTAGGAGAAACGGGAAGATGAATGGTCTAAAAGCCTTGTTTATGTCATTTGGTGCATGAAGGAAGTCTTTTTACCTGCAATATTTAAGTTATTTGGATTTAGTAGTTTTTAAAATCTTGATAATTTATTTAATCTCTGTTAAAACTCAGTGTGAGTTTGCATGGGGGTTCCTACAGGAGCTGGAGGGGGTCCTCAATGCCTCAGTTAACTGTAGCACAGCAGGTGAGCTTTGCAATCAATCTTTGTACCTGACAGTGCACAGAACCTTTTGCCTAACTATTAGCACTGTTTATTATACTGATCTGTAGGTTTCACTGTTCATCTTTGCAACTGGAAGTGGATTGGATGTCATGTCATCACTGGTATGTTTTCTTAGGCTTTTTATTCCAGTGAATACCTAGCAAGAAAGGAGTATCTTCCTTGGAACTGCTACATGAATTCAGCTGCTGCTGTACTTAGGAGTAATAACAAACCGAGAATCTGAAGAAATAATGAAGGCTTTGGTTTGGTTTGAACTGCCTTGTGTTAACAATGGATTTATGTCCTGTTCCTCTTGCAATGTTTTGTATCTAAGGCCTATCACATTCTTTTAATTTGGGGAAGGAAGGAGAAACCTGGTTTATTTGCTTTTACTCTGCTTGTTTTTATGGTTACACTAGGTAATACTTTTTATAGAAAATTCTATAATTACACCTGGAACACTGCATCATCTCTGATACTTTAATTTATGGCTTTTTAGATCTTTCCTCCAAAGCTGTTTTTTCAGTAGCCAAATGAACCTCAAATACGTGGCATAATCAACCAATGACTTGACTCATGCTTGAGTTGAAAAGCTTCCCGTTTCAAGGCGATGGATTTTGAGATTTACAAATATTCCCCAGTAGGTGTCAGAGCAAACCTGAGAAGGGAAGTTAGCCCATTTTTATAGGAGGTCTATAATGTAAATACTTGCTTTAAGTTGTAATACAGCATTTTGTCTAAGCACAAGATGTTTTGTGGATGAAACCACATACCCTTAAATGAGAAAATGACACTACTTAGCAGCGGTGGTTTGCCCCAGTGGCCTTCAAAAAAGCTTGCAACAGGTCACTCTTATTAGCGTAAAGTGTGCAGATTTGAGCAACGTTGTCCACAATACTAATTAAATATCACCTGATGTTAGACTCGGCATCAGAGGTTAAAGCCTTCAGAGCTGTGTTCTGACACTGTGGTTCAGTTTAGTGCATCAGGTTTTCTGAAGAGTTTGAGGCAAAGGTTTTGGCTCATTGATAGAAATCGTGCCATAGTAAAGAAATGGGAACGTGGCAAAAAAACTGTAAACAAAACCATAATTCCACATGCTTTTAAAGGAGCCAGTTATTTTAATTATTTCTAATGAAGTGGACTTCTGCAAGTAGTGAAGATACAGTACGCTCAGTGCTGTTGGTCAAGCTTCTGGTCTGTGTGTCCAGATAGGGCAGAAATTTACTCAAGCCAACAGTGATCATTAGAAAGAAGAAAGGCTTGCAGAAGTACTGTTGAGTCTTAGAGTCTAACAAACCTAGGGCTCAGGTTCCTCTCTAGGAGTCTGGTAGAGCTATCCACCTAGGTTTCAGATTGCCTTCTTACATGCTTTATCTGGGCCAAATCAGAGCGTGGATGGTTCACATTTTTATTTAACATAATTTTCTAGATGGTGAAGAAAAAGCTGACTCTTTCAATATGAACTTTCCAGACAACTGCAGGATGGATAATACTGTAGTTTTAAACTATAATTCAAACTAAAACCTTAAGTTTCCTCAGTCTTCTCCACTAGTGACTCACTGGGTGGATACGAGGAGACCTGCAACTTTGGGGCTTTGTAACAGACATTGCTTTTTATTGTTTTTGTAACAGACATTGCATTTAACTTGACATAATGGAATTTAGTGAGAACTGAAGCACTGTTTAATGGCTTTCACTTGTTACTCATTGCTAACATTTTGAGGTGGACATAATGTATACATTTATTGAGCATTTCATGACACGTGGTCCCTGTATTCTGTAATGTGCAGAAAATAACCTTGGTTCTTGCTGCAGTGGACAGTGCAGGACATGGATAAGCATTTTTAATTGTCTTTGAGTTAATTGTAAAATAAATTGGGCATTACCTAGTCAGTGCTCTCCCAAACTAGGATACACAAAAAATGTCTTTTGCTGTAACGTATTCTAGAATATGCACAGCACTTTTCAGTAGCTTTAGCTTCGGGAAATTTAGTTCCAGATTGCTTGAGGTCATAGGAAGTCTTTATGAGTGGACCCAAGTTTGTCCTTTCCAGATGTTTTTAGCCCTCATTAAATAAATTCTGGTTCCTGAAAATCCTTTCTCCAGATGGCCCTAAATCTGTTCCAACATTTACTATGTCACCTAGAAAGCTGCTAAGCTGAATTACATAGATAGGAAATACTGTGTGTCCCTCCAAGTACAGATCTGAAAGAAAATTGAGAATCATTTAGAAAATATTTACTAAACAATGTTCAAAGTAGAATTACAGTAGCACACCTCTTTAGCAATTTACGTTCAAACAATGAGCATTTGGAACCCTAAGGAGGAATTTTGCTTGAAACTATCAAAGTATGAATGGTTCAAGTTGGGCTTTATTTTTTTCAGAATAAGTAGCTTGCAATGCATTGACACCAGTGGAGAAGTTTTCTGGAATCCAGAAGCACTTGAAGGCAGTAGGGTTTTGCCATTTCTCTCATGAGCAAGTTTAGAGGTGTTTGTTGTATTAGGGAAATATGTTGAACTCATCATCTGGGATGCCATGAGTGTGGAACACAATTGCTGCAAAGATACCTTGTGTCAGACAACAACTTTTTCTCCTTTTGTGTAAGCCTTTTGACAAGGCCCTATGTCCCATAGAAGTGGGCTCAAACACAGGCTGCCATTTCTGGTTGTAAAAAACAACCAAAATACATACATATATATCTCTCTAAAAAATGTGGGGTGACCAGAATGTATTGTGTTTTGAAATTGTCTTGCAGCTGTGGCATGCAAGTGGTACATCAAGTGCAGTTTCCTTTAAAGCATCCATGAACAGACAGAATTTTATGTAATAAAGCTGTTTAATTGCTGACCTTTATTTTCTTAGCCAGATGTTGAAAGTAGGGAGGAAATTGATGATGCAGCCCACCACAATGGGGGTTAGTATTTGACACTGAGGTGGCAGTCACTGACACCACAAGATCACAAAATGCAAAATCTTTCTTCAGTTTGTTTGTTTGCAAGTCCAAACTGGAGTATGAAAATTCAGAGCAGAGCTTCTATATGCTGTCCCTTTGTCCTTTGCAGCCTCTTCTGAAGAAGAAATGGTTCCCTCTTTACATTCTTCCCAGGCCCAATTTTACTTTATCAAAAATTAAACTGAAATTCAAGAACTGACTTGCTTTATTCAGTCAAAATAAAGCAAAAGGATCAACCTGAGCCTGTTGTTAGGAGTTTCAGTGCTGACTACATTTTGCTTGTTAACATGGAACTGGACTAAAACCACATACTTCTGCAAGGAGGTTATCCAGAAGCTATTGTACTAGCGCTACTGTGGGTCATTACCTCGTTATGCTCCTTTTGAAACAGCTGCCTTAAAGAGAAACTTTAGCTGAAAACTATTTCCAAATAATTTTCACACGGTAAGAAATTACTTTTCATATATATGATGTGATTTCCACGTGCACTTTCCCTGTGCTTTCAGGTTCCCAGGCTAGTTTGTCCCAGGGAATCCAATAAAAAGTGTAATTTCTCCCTAGGGTCTTTTCTGGTCATGTTTGATATCACTTAACAGAATGAGCTTTTTACTCTCACATCATAAAGGGTTTTGTTTTAGATCTCTTGTTTTTTCTTTTTCTTCAACAAAAAGTGTTGCTTACATCTCTGCTAAAGAATGCTCTTAGTTATGTGAAATGTGGACATGTTGTCTGGGCCAACCTCTTATCTACACCAGATTCAAAAAGTCTGGTTCAGTACAGTGGCTTAGACTGTATGTTCTTGTTGTGTTTTGTTTCTTTTAAAAATATGTATGTATGTGTCCTGTTAAAAAACATTGCTGCCCCCGTCTAGGAACAATGCGGCACTCACATCATTTCCTGAAAGAATAGAGTTGGAAGGCAATTATCTACTCACCGAACAGGCTAAAACAACAGTTCCTGATATTCTTCTCAAATATTTCAACTTCCCAGGAATCCGGAAAAAATAATTCCATGAGACGGTGTTATGAATGAAGGTATGACATTTCAGTTTCCTTCACTTGGAATCAGACATCCAGAGGTAATAAATTACCCGGCACTTGGCACCACTGGGAGGGGGCTCTGGCTGTGGCAAATTGTTTTTCCTCAGAGCAGGAACAATGAAGTGCTTTTACATCCTCCTTTGGCCAGTGACAGACATGACTTCTTTCTTAATGGGCTTTCAGCAGCAATCACATGAATTGCATGTAGAAGAAACAGGAACCTGACAGCAAAGTACCTTGAACCAAATTTGTTTAGAGATGGGGAAGTATAATAACAATTTTGATTTTTTTATTGCCAATTTACCTCTATGAAATAAAGCCAGTAACACAGTCTGAGACACTGTAACAGGAAAATAAGTGGAAAACCAGAGTAGTGAAAGAGCAGTTTTCCCTCTCTTTGGCATCTCAAGGAAAGCAATTTTTACCTGCTCCCATCTCTCTCACTTTGAAATGACTAGCTATATCTCCTGCCCATGTTCATTTTATGCAAGGATTTTTTTGTTAGTGCAAAGGAAAAAAAGAATACATTTATGTACAAGAGTTCAGATACCTCTTCTGCAATTTCTTTGTCAAATACAATTCTCAGCTGACTGATTAGTTTGTGTTCAAGTAGTTCTTAGATGGGATTGTAAGTTTGGATTGTGTGATAGGCATGATTTAGGCATAGAGAAAAGAGAAATGCTGCTCCTGGGAAAAGAGATTATGCTCTTGATCTTTTGAGAGCTCACTTTAAATATTTAAAAGTCAAACAGATGGGAAATACTTGTGAATAAGCGCTTGTTTTGGGTCCAAAGTGAAGCATTTTGGCAAGGTAGCACAGGGAGAATATTGCACTATTAAATTTGCAAAATCATAGAAACAAAACAGTGGAACCAGAAATTCTTAATTGAACCTGATCTCATTCTTGCTTCTAGATGAATTGATTAGGAAATAGTTCGAATTTACTGAGATGTTCATATCATAGAGCTTTTCTAAGAGATGTTTTCTTTTATTACTTCTTTGGGAGAACTCGACACTTGACTGACTAGTCCTACCAGCTTCAGAGGAAAGTGTGTAAGCACTTGCTGCATGCCAGCAGAGGCTGCAGATTGAAGCTCTGTACTCAGCATCTTGGTGAGGATTCAGCATTTACAAGAAGTCACTTGACCAGGAAAACCCAAACTCATCAGAGAGGTTTGTATGTATCCACAATGTGTTCTGTTTGTGCAAGTGAAAATGGACAAAATCCCACTCCTGTTGAAATCTTCAGCAAAATTCCCATTAATTTCACTGCAACTAGTATCTGGCTTAGCATTTTCAGAATCAGGTGTGACTTCAAGCATGAAAGTGAGTAGTCTCTCTTTTTAATAACACTGATCTATGTTAAATAAATGAGATTAATAATTGCTATTCTTGTACTTTTTAACTTTCATGCCCATACTATTCAGATTTTTCCAAGATTGAATCTATTGTTGCAAGTCTGTATTTTTTGCACTTATTTCTGTTTTATGAAATAACAAAAAGGATAATATTGTTTGCTGTTATCAACCATTAATTCAGCACAACTCAAAATGAGCTTTTTCTAAGCATTTTAAGTGCTAGGCATCTTGTCAATAATGAGGTCAGACACCTGTGGCGTGTTTCACTGCTCATGGCATGCTCTGTGAATAGCAGACTGGTTGGTACTACCTGTAAGGCATAGACAGTAAGACCTCCAAAATGTCACAGTGACTGTGAAGTAAAAAATATTGAAGCCTGAATTTAGTTCACCATAAAATAGATCTTTTTTTTTCCCGACAGCCCTAGGTGCATAAACAGGGATATATAAAGGTGAATTCATTTTGGTTTCTGTACTCATTGCTCATGGTAAAGACGTGATGTCTTGTTTCCACAGCTGTTTTGGTGAAGCCCAACAGGTTTCAGCCCCCATCCTTTTGGTTTGTAGTTGAAGTGCTAATGGGGTTTAAGCCTGCATAGGACTTGATGCTCTGCCATAGGACTTGATGTTCTGCTTTTCTGCCTTCTCCCTTGGACTTTGTTTCAGCTGGTTGCTGCAGCGGCAACGTTATCTTAATGGAGTAAAAGGTAGTAAACTATTTCTATTGCTAAAACACTGTCAGTGGCCATTAAGCCAGTAACAGATGTTTAGCTTGAAAGGTCAGATAATTTACAATGTGGAACATAATTTCACCTACTGCCTTTCACGATTAAAAGTGTATCATTTACCTGCATTACACTCCAAGTGTTTGCAGCCCCATGCAATTAGGCATGAGAGAAAAATTATTAGGTAAAACCTAGACTGAGAATCAGACCCTCACTCCGTTATAGGATCATAAAAAGGAGAGGAAAAAACAGCCCAGAGTCAAGTAAAGAAAACTAAGTCATTATTATGTCTTGGAATTCTATAATATCTGTGTGAATGTTTTGCTAAGCCCTTTGATTGGAAGGAATTGAACTGAGTGGTAAACAACTAAAGATTAGATGAGAAGACTCAAGTGTCAGCTTGCTTGAAAATGAAGTAGGACATATGGTCCAGGGCTCTCAGGCATCAATGGGTATGAGGGTTTTAGTGGGGGATTGGTTCTTTTTTTTCCCGACTATCTGACTGGTGTAGCTGTGTTTTGTAGGTGTAATATCTTGCTCCTGAGATCTGTATAGCTTCTGTGTGAGGAGAAGGATAAAGCTGTATGAATAGGGGTACTACGTAGATAGGCATTTGCAGCTAGATTCTCTTCCTGTACTTCTTGCTGTTAAACGTGATAAACGGAGAAGCAGTGAAAGCTAATACGAGTTTGGGAGGGGGGGAAACCCAAACAAAAAACAACCAAGTGGATAGTCATTCAATTTGTAGATCAGTGGTTGAGCCAGCATTTAAAATAATGGTGTAAAATATCCAAATAAAAATGGGCTTTGCAGGGGCAGTGGTGTTGCGGGCAGCGGCCGGATGGCGGGGCGGGCTTTCCGCAATTAGCGGGCCGCATGGCCCATCCATGTGGCCAGCTTCACTGTTTATGCGGCCTACGCCTTACCGCAGTCCAGACTCAAAACAGTAAACACCTCGGAACACCAGAAGTGCCAGAAGCCACCTTATTTTTGTTGTTATTTTCTGTAATTAGACCTGGGAGGACCGGAGAGCTCTAGTGCCTCTAATTTTTTTTTTTCCCTCAACTTCTTATTTTTTTATTACTTGTTTTTTTACGTTTCATAAACCCTTGGCAATGGATACAACAGCTGCCTTTGGGCTTGCAGGAGACAAGATCCTCTAGGACTCACAGGCTTCCAGCAACAATCAGTCTCCTTTCACTAAACAGCATGTTGGTGGTATGGCCAAGAAAGCAGATGTCGTGTTTATGGCCTCCTCATGTCATGTGGCACTTGCCCTCAAGAGCCATTTCCCAAGGGGCACATTCACCTCTGTGACTTCCCTCCTCTCATTTCTTCTCAGTGCTTGGCTTTCTAGTGAGCAATGATGACCTCTAAGCTTTAACATTCCTCTTTTACCCACTTTGTCCATGAGTGTGCTTTTCTTCAACAAGCCTAAATCAGGGGTTGCACAGTTCTGATTTTATTTTCCTTCTTTTTTCCTTTCTTTGGCATGAAAAGTTCAGTTTGATTTACTTTATGGTAGAAAGTCTAAGACTTTATGATGGAAAAGGTGAAAGTTGTTTTTATAGAGTTTAAGTAAGGTTAAGCAGAGTTCCCCCAAGGTTTCTACTGGTGCTGGCACCGTCAAATGTTTGATTTGGAGGAAGGCACAAGTGGTGGGGTGGTAAAATCAACACATAACCAACAAAAAAAAATTGCTTGATCTCATTTAGAAAGGAAGAGAAGGAAATGTAGAAGGACCTAACAAGGAGCACGTAATCTGACATGATGATGGAGCTGCGATTGCAATGTAACGTGATTTAGAGAACAGTAATGACCATTTCTATATTTTAAATTTACTGAAACCATCTGGGAAAATTATACACATGTTGCTGTGAAGAACTGAGTAGAGACATCTCTCTGTCATTCAGTGCTGACTGAACAGAAGACAGATACATGGGAAGTTAGGTAAGAGTAGGTAGTATTAAAAGAAAAAAGCAATACTAAAAATAAAATAGTGCAATACCATGATGTATGGTATGTACTCACATAGACTACTAAACACAGTCCGCTTCATCTCAGAAGGGTTATGACTGAGCTGAGAAAAGGACAGTGAAAATAAAGTGAAGTTTGTATAAGTGTGTATGTAGGGAAAAACTTTTAGAGGTCTAACTTAGAGAGTCAAGCCTTTACTACAGAAAACAGTGCAAATAAAAGAAATTGTCGATCTATTCACATTACTTTATTGTTCAAACATGGAGAGAAAAATTTTTTTTTTGGCTTTTACAACTGATTAATCATTTCTGACAATACACATTATAGATTTGTAGTCCATGCTACAGGTTGCTAATGACCAACTGCTTTGTAGGTGAACTTTCTAGGAAAACTGGACACACTTCATTGAAGGATTCCACTTAGGAAACTTTCCATTGGCTTTTTAGGTAATCTTCATCATGGCCTTTCCCAATTCTGCAGTACTATTCTTTGCATAACACTTTCTAACACAAATGAGTACATTAGCTTTAAGTATGTGTTTTTTCCATGGATTTTATATTTTCAAACTATATGTTTTTGTAACAATTGCTATGTAATTGATAATTTGTTTGGGAACTGTGGGAATACATTAATAAAACAAACAAACAAACAAAACCCCAACCCGACCCCACCACGTTTTACCAGAAGTATGCTGCTGTATTCTTTTTTCTTAAGAATTCTCCATCTTGTTCCAGCTTTTTCTGGCTAGAGGCAGATTCATGTGTATTTCATGCTGCATAACAAGCAGAATGCATATGGCTGGCCAGCTTTATTTCCAGACTTAGACTTGTCAGTGAATATTGGGCAGGAAGAACTAAAGCAGTGCTGTGTTTTAGAAAGACCTTGTTGAGAGGTGAGGTGACCTTAGGTCCTGCATGGCCTTGAAAGGTGATACAGAGGGTAGCTATATGGTATGATGACTTGGGATGGGGGAGCTGGGGGGAGAGAAAGAGAGCTTCTATTAGGAAAATACAAAGAATCCTCTTTTTTTTTTACTATAAAGCAAATACATTCATGCCATTAGACAGCCTTTTTGGGACTTTGAAATAAACTTACCTTGCAAAGGTACTGAAAGACAAAGTGTCTGCTGTCGGTGCCAAACTTGTAGTACTTTGTTGTTCTTGGTTAATAAGGGTTCACTGTAGATAAGCTTTCTAGGTAGCTAGCTTTGCTCTATGTGCAAATTTCTGACTTAATAGTCCAGCAGCATACTCTGGCCTACAGTGAGTTTCGCTTCTAGCTTTTCTTTTAAAGTGTAACATTATCTATCTAGCTTTAATTGAACACCACTGGAATAGTTGTGCGCTTGCATGGGGACTGGCTGTTGAACTGGCTTTTGGAGAGCAAGATTTGCTTCTAATCATGCAAGAAGTGGAAATGGTTGTGGAGATCTCTCAAGTGAGGGAGGAAATTGTGAGGCTTTCCTAATGCTGCTGAAAGAAAAGTGGAAGTACTCTCTTTAGCATAAGGAGCATCAATCAATTTGAGAAGAGACAAACTTTCTTTTTACCGTCATAATAATATTGCTGCCCAAACACTAAGGCCCAGTCCGAATTAAATCTTCCCTGGACAATGCTGAGCTGTGGACAAAGCTGCTGTTGTAAGTAGAAAATATAAATACTCTTTAAAAAAAAAATAAACAAAAAAAATTCCCACCCAAAACCACAGAGCAAACCTCACTAACGCAAACTCTACAGAAAACCCCTGCAAACCCACCCCTCTAACTCCCGTGTTTCTGAACCTGATCACATGCTTCTGCTTCAACACAGAAGAAAATTTGATGAGAACTTAATACTTCAGTATTTAGCTTCTCACGGAGCAGCTGGCTTGGGCTCCTTCACAGAGACAGGATAATCAGTAGGTGATTAAGGGTTTTCCAGCTAGCACTGGCATACTCCACAAAACAGAGAAGGTATAGAAACAGAAATATATGAATTAATAATAAAAAATTAACCCACCTTCACCAGTAACAGCATAGAAAATACTTTCCATGCTATGTAAGTAATACATCAACATTTAAGCTGATTAAAATTTGATAAACTACTAACTTCCCCGTTTTCTGATAGGAAGGCTGGGGCCCGAGATAAAGCAGTGTCATGCTGGAGAGGACAAACACCCTAGCATCCAATAAACTTTTTATGCATTTATTTTGTTAAGACTGATTCCCGTTTCCTTTGTAACTCTTTGTTTATTAATGAGTTGACTCATCCAGAGTCCAGCAGCTTGTTTCCACACCAGAGAGATCAATTTGCACCCTCGCCAAGTGGAGTCAGAAGCAGAGATAACAGCCAGCAACAACAATAGTCTTCCCCGGTTCATTTGCCAAGAACAATTGGCAGAACAGACTTGGGTAGTAACTTATCACCAGCGCAGGGAGAGGCTGAAGCTCTGGAAGCCCTGAGGTTGCTGCTTGCCTGCCACAGATAAAGGGCAGGATGGGACCAAGAGCCAAGCTGGCATTGCAGGCTCTACCTGGCACAGGAGGAGGCAGACATACATCATTCTGCATAACGCTCTGTGATAACCAGCCAGTTATTTTAAGTTGCAGACTAATAGGACCGGCATTTTTTCAAGTGCCAGATCCCCACTGACAAAAATCTGAAGACAATTTGGTCCTGAGGTAAGTATTGTTCAGGAATGTGCACATGTCCTTGAATTGGTTAATCTCTTCTTGGATGAAGTGCTGTGTTTTCAAATGTGAGCGAGTCATCAGATCCTGCATTATGGATGATGTGAGATGTGCTCACAACGGTTCATACTTGATAAATCAACCTCCTTCTCTTGAGTCTTATTCTGCAAAATGGTGAGCACCTGTTCACACCAACTCAGCTGTGTTAGATCCTGATGGCTCTTTTGCTTGAGAGTAAAAAACCTGAAATGGGTGAGGCAGATTCTCTTACAAAAATTATATCAAAGTTTTACCTTGTGCCTGCATGATGGTTCTCTCTGGCAGAACACCCCTGTACTATGCTAGCTAATCAGATAAACCAAGACTTACCAAACATGATCACCCTCAGAGAGTTACAGAAGTATAGCTGTTATTTGCATGGCTTTTTGGACAAAGCAGGCATTAAATAGCATTTTGAATCTAACTGAAACGTATGTGAGGATGAATTCGATGTGACACAAAACTCATCACGATTCATGAAACAGGACTCTTCTATTTAACAAAAGAATATGGCAGGTTTAGGGATCTAGAGTGGGAAGTAGCTAAAATGGCACATTGTGGATTGTCTATTACAGCTGACCTTAAATACTGCCAAACACCTTGCAGATTAAGGACAATTTGGAGCATGTTAATTGGTTCTGCATTTCTTTATATGCCTTACCTAAACTTTCTTCTTCACCTGACTCAATGACATCTTTCCAGTCTAGCTTGGTAGAGATTAGTTTTTGGTACTCTTTCCCCTCCCCTGTCCATACAGCTAGGTTATATTGAGATCCTTCCACTTCTTTTTCTGCAGACCAGTCTTTTCTGTAACTTCAGCCAAGTCTCTCATTTGAACCTTTACTCTACTGTGTGTCTCACAGAAGCACAAGCTTTCCTCCCAAAACAGGTGTTAAATTCAAACTTTGCTTCTCCTTTCCAATCTCAGAGCTGCCTTCCATGTAGCATCATATCCAATTTAGGACTCTGGTTCCTTCTATGCAAGGACACAAAATTACTGTTGCTTTTTAAACTTTAAATTTCCTAGTATTTTTAATTCTAAAGTTAGGTTTTACTGAGCCATTAATGTTATTTGTGTTTCACAGCAGAATGAAGAGGGGGAAGAAAACAACACTACGATGGCTTGTGATAAATTTTTTCAGAACCACTAGACCAAAAGATGAGAAAGTTACTGATATACGAGGTATATCTGGGTTCAGGGTGGCAAAGTAATGATTTCCTGTGAATCAACAATATTATTATGAAGTTTGAACATCCAAAATGCACTTGTACTGTAATCTTTGCCCATGAGCCCATCTCAGCCTCCTGCCTTCTCACTCCCACTTTATCCCAGCACTTCTAAAGTTAGACTGTTAGAGGAACAGACCACACCTTCCCATATCTTCTTTTTTTTTTAGTCTGAAGATCTTAGCCCATTTTTGCTTGCTCTGTAAACAAACAAAAGCCACGGTTGTGCCAGGGAAAGGAAGGAAAAAGCCACATTAGATCACCAGGCAAAATAAGAAATTTATAGACTTAAACATAAATATTTCCCTTACAAAAATGCAACTACTCTTGTGAGAAATCAATGCATTAGATGTTCTGCAAATGAAGTTCAGCTCTTTGCTGTAGCACCACTGTTCCTGACACCTCCATGAAACACAAGGACATTTGGGGTACCTAAATGATGAGGCAGACCAGTACTTCAGGGTGCACCTTGCAAGCCACCAGCCCACAGTGACTGGCAGTGATCCCCACCTTTGGCTACTTGTTGCTGTATCCTTTCCCTTCTACTGAGTGTTTGCCAGCAGGATGAGTGCCCCAATGGGCTCTGCGCCAGGAGGTTATGCACAGCTGTGTTGGCACAAGAGGAGCGATGGGGCTGGTAGCTGCTCACACTGACGTGGCTTTCTACTCACTTCTCACGTCAGTGTGGTAATTGGTGGTTGAGTGTCTGTTTGTCCTCAGTGTTAGCCCAAAGTCAACATGTCACTAATATGTCTTTAAAAACACATTAGTATCCGTTTCCCTTAAGGTATTGGGGGTTTCAACCCATAATCTTACCTCATGTGCTTCTAAGCATTCAGCCATCTGATCATTAGCAGTGCTGCAACTTGTTTGGTGTTTGATGTAAAGTAACTACTGTTATTTTAATGATGTGCTATTGAATTGAATTGCTTATTGAGTTTTCACTGTTCCTCTTGCCTTCCCATCTAATATCTCTTTGAGCATCATTTTTGTAGTGTCATACTAACCTTGCCTAAGATTCAGTGCTGTTTTTCCTTTAGATTTTAGTCTTTTTTTACAAGGATTTGGTGAAGCTGGAATATAGCTCTCCATCCTGGATGGATGTTACCTAATTTTTTTAAATGTTGTAGATTTCTTGTCTTATCAGAAATGAAATATAGATAAGGAACACGAACTATGTTAGATTCCTAAGAGAAATGTAGGGACTGAGAAAGTTAATCATCTTCTCAGGAGATCAGAAGGGGGAGCATTGTCACAAATGCCTTTCTAAAAAAAGATCAAAGTGTATGGCCACTTCAGGGACTCTGTGCATGTCGCAGTGTAATTCTGCTAGCTTTCTGACCTGGAAAGGCCAAGAAACAACAGTCAGTCCCAGTAATAGTAGGAAGGAGCCCACAAGAGAAATTATGTTTCAAGATGGAGGAAATTTGGAAGTGCAGTGTCAAGACTGACAGTTGTTTCCATTGCAGTCATGATTGCCAGACATATGGGACTGTAGCTTATCCTTTTTCCATCCTCAGGATATGTTTGGCAGCTGATAGCACTTTTTATCCTCTCTCAGGTTACTGTGCTATATTCACAATAGAGCTATCACAAACAGCTTGAGGGACTCTTCCCACCACTGCCAGCACTGGCAGCATCATGCTGTTTCAGTCTTGGGTGGATACAATCAGTGAATCTTGCACTTGGACTCTCCTTTAGGCCCATTTGGACTCTGCTTTTAGAGTTGCTTCTTCATTTATAGCAGTAATACTGGCTCAAATGAGACTCCAAGCAGTCAGTTAATCTTCCTCCAAGCCCTTTCTCACCACAAACTAGTTAAGAACATACCCCAAATGCATTATCTGGTAGCTGTGCCAGGTAGTAGCCTTTTTTTTTTTTTTACAGACTAAAGGACTCTAAAGTTGGTTAATGCAGCTGCCTTCTCACTTCCTTTCTACACAGGCAGGTGCAGCTGTTTGTGGTTTTTCTCCCCTCTCTGGTGTGTTAATCTGCTAACACTCAGAAAATACACCTGGTAGGCATTTCTGAAACTGAGGAGCAAACAGGACTGAACATGCTTACTGCTCACTGAGAAAGAGTACCTGGTGTCATCTCAAAATAGCACTTGAAAGTAGCAAAGACAAATAACCCTTCCTCCAACTGCAAGTTGTGGTCTCCTCTAATTTAATGCAGCCCTGTAGGTTGTAGCAAAATATGTTCCCTAATGGACCCAAACAGATCAGAGACCCAGAGATCTATCAGATCTCTTAACTTTTCAACAAACACTATTATTGTAAGTTGCCTGTGAACAATGCCTTCTTATTAATAACTAAATACACTAGTGAAAAAGCAATTTTCTTACATTCCAGAAGGCATGGAAGGTTTCCTGGAGTTTCAGATATGATGTATATACAGCACCAGAACAGCCCTCGGCAAAAAAAGCCGTGTGTGGGATGGCAGCTTGATTTGGAGGGACAATTCAGAATATGATGGCTGAAAGCTGCTTGAAGTATCAACTTGAATTTGACTTCATCTCACAAAGCTTTTGCTTTAATTCAGGGAGGACTCTTGCATATAAACTGTGAGTAGTCCAGCATTGGAAAGATGCTGTTTTACAGTGTTAAAAGGTGTTTAATTATTGCCATTGATGGTGTAGGGCTCAGCACAAGTGCAACCAGTCTGCACTGTTGAAATATTGAGAGAAATGTGTAATCTAGAGCTCTGTTAAGGTGGTGGGAAGGCCAGTAGCTCTGCTTCTGATACTGGCCTTAAGCAGTTGCTGTGGTTCCCTAGTACGTGAACATGAAAGGAGAAGGTATAAACCTCAAATGTCTCCCTCATCTCTGAAGAGGTGAGATCCCCAATGTCAGGACTGCATTTCCAAGGTATTCTTGAAAAAGCCTGTTGTGGGTAGATCAGGGCTTTGTGCTCCACCCAGGCTGCCTCAGGGAGTGGAAATGAATAAGTCTGCAAGGAGCGAGAGAGATGTCACTTGGATTTTTCTGCAGGTGTTCTAGGACACCACTGCAGAGTTTAGTTTCTGATAGAGCTTTTACTAGGTCGACCTGAGACCCAACACACCAGACTTATCCTTCACCTCACTTGCCCAGGACATAAAGGGAAAGAATGTCTTTTCCAGCTCTTGATGTGACTTTTATTAATTAACATTTGAAAAAGTATTAAAGATTTTAAGTAATTGCAGGAAAGATTTTTAGTTAATATCTGTGAACCTATCATTGAATTTTATACTTTATGGAAATAAATTCTTTTGGACAGTTCTTTGCTCTATTGAATATTAACACAGTTATGGTATATCTCTACATATTTAACTATCTAGATAAATAGTAAGATACATATATATATCTCACTACACCTGAAGAAGCATTTTGCTGAAGTTCATTAAATGAGATATTCAAGTGCCCAATAACTGAAAATATTACATTCATTTAAATACATGGACTTACCTGAAAAATGATAATTAACATATAGCCAGCTGGTTGAAGTTCCACATAGCCTTTTCTGCTCTTCACTACTTTAAAGACTTCTGTGTCATTTGCAAACTCTACCACCTTAGAATTCTTTTTTCCAGGCCATTAATGTAAAAGCTATGTCTGGAGGCTTTGCAACCTTAACTCATCCTAGTTTTTTATCCATGTTTCACCAGAAGTTTGTATTGGCTTTTGCTTTACACCACAGTTTGTAACAGCACGTGAAGCTCCAGTCGTGGAGCGTGTCCCATCTGTGCCACATGCTGAACGCACACAGAAGCACAGGAGGATGCTTCTGTCCCTCCACTGCTCCTCTCTGCACAATCTTGCAGCTCCAGGGATTTTTTTCCATCTGTTTCGTGGTTTGTGATTCAAGATAACAACATTATTCTTCTTCCTCTCTCAGTGGCTAGTGTCTGCCACAGTCAGTTGGGAACACTTTGTCTCAAAGCCTTTTTCAAAATCCAAGTACATTTTATGAATTAATTCCTTTCTCTTTTTCCTCCCAGTTTCTTTGACAAAATTAAAAAATTATTCCTCCATCTGACCTTTCTACCTACTATTTTAGTGGCTGTCAGTGACTGGAAAAGCAATGTCTTAAGGTATCTGGTGTATCAGAGAGATATCTTGTAAGAATGATTATCAACATGCAACATTGTACAATATTAGCATGTAAAATTAAAAGATTACACACTAAAGCTAGGTCCATTTGCTTCAGGCACATCAATATGACAACTTCTGCATGTAAATCCACACCTCCTTCTTTGCAGTGTCTCACTTCAAACAAGTGCTGAAGCTGTAAGCAGCCAGAGACGGTGTGGTACCTTTAAAGACAGTAGTGTCACAAACCCCTTGTTCCAACTTTGTGGAAGTCTGAATATGCATCTTGAATTTCTGACTCAGGTTCCAATCAGTAGTAACTGTAGTCCAAGAGTAGCAATTGCTACATTAGTGTATTGAAACATTTAAGTCTACTTTCACCATCAGATGTTGAGCCTGTGAAGGCTTGAAAGAGTGACTCACTGTAATAAAGCCGGTGTTATGTATTGACTTAAGGAGCTGTACCAAGGAACCACACTTCCTTCTTGTACCTGAACTCGATCAGCAAACAGAGGTTCCAAGCCAGATATCATTGTGATGACAGATGCCAACAGTCATAACAGATATTACAAAGCTTATTTTTCAGCGTGATTTCTCATAATGACTTTTTTTTTAATCCATGTTTTGATCTTTCTCTGCACAGCAGAGATGTCCAAGTAGAGTTGTGTGAGAGCTGTAACCACCTCACCAGAGTCTGAGTGAATGTGTGATAAGGATCAGGAAACAACAAACCTAAAGGAAGAAAAAAAGCAGAAGTTGATCATGTGCTAGAATTTGTTCCTATATTTCCCAGAGTTCTCAGTAGAACATATTTACTAATTCTGATTTTTTTTCCCAAAGTAATGAAAAATTAGTCCTCACATCACTTGTGTGGATTGAGTATAAATTTATTTTCAGCAAAGCAAAAGTACAGATTCATCACTGTGCAGTGACTCATCAGTTTACCATGTCTCTCCAAGCCTGCTAGCCCTGGAGGCTTCAGTTCGGATACTCTGGCCAACAGTGACTGAGGTAGACTCACACAGGCAGTGCCTGTCCACTGGGAGAGATGGAGGCTCAAGCCAGCTGCCTGTCAGTCATATACTGACTGTAAAAGATCCACTTTAAAAACAGGATCTTCCATTAAAAAATAACTCCTGTTTCTAAATGAGCTCTATGTACACAGCCTTATCTAGACAACCCTCTATTGCCTCCACTTTGAGATAACAGAGGAACTGTAGCCAGGACCGTATCCCAGCAAACAAGTGCCCTTGTTGCAGGTGCCACCCACTCAAGGAGGATCTGCTATGCATCAAGCAGGATCCACAGCCTGTAATCATGTGGGATGGATGGCTTGTGCTTTCCCTGAGATACAGTTCTTCTCATACTTACACCAACTTGCTGATATTATGGGCAAAATAGATGTTTCAGGCAGCCTTCATTCAGATCCGTCTCATCACACATGGAGGAAGATGGTCTCACTGTTTCATACCATTTTGTTTCAATGTGGTTAGTTCAAAGTCTGAGATTCCTTTTTTTGATGAAAGCTTCTGCAGGTCCTAGAACCAGGTATATATTTCCAAGCAAGAAAACCTATCACACAGGTCTTTAAGTAGAAATATTCCTTGACACATTAGCCTCAATGGTGAGTATTTATCACTTCTTGACAGTTATCTTCCCTGCAATACATTAAAGCATGAGTACTCTGTAGGTAGGAGCCCCAGTTCTGTTCTTTGCTTATTTCAAATGTACCCTAGAATTGGAATAGAATATGTGCAGAATGGATTCATTATATTTGAACTATCACGTTGACTACACATCAAGTGAACAAGTTCTGCAACTAACCCTGGCTTTCCTCTCTCTCCCGCTCCTACTACTCAAAACACACTTTGCCCTTGCCCATTATTGTCACAATGTTTATGGAGAGCAGTGTAAAACTTAAGGATACTGTTTCAAAGTTGAGCCAACCTTTCCAAAGAACTTCATATTTCTTACAGATAATATTGTAATTTGGATAAAAAAATCTACCCACTTTGCAGGGCATCTTGCTGGTATGACTGAAAAGGTGCTTTCATTTTTTTTTCTGGAGGGTGAGACGAGCGCTTGTAAACACGCTGCCTCACGTGTCGTGTGCCAGTGGGAATGACTGTTAAATCCCATGTAATGCTTTGAACACATGAAAAGCAAGTATTTGTGTCTCTGTTTCTGTTGTTTGTGGAGGCTGAGAGTTCTTTAATGTAAAAGAAAGTCAGACCTCGAGCCAGTTGTTGGTTTTGAGTGCATGAAATCGTTATCAGTAGAAATAATACAAGTTCAGTAAGCAATATGTGAGGATAAATAAGTGTTTAATGCCATAAAAACAGAGTAAGATTCTCCCCCTTCCCCTTCTCAAGCTCAACTCAAGATAAGTTGCCAAATATGTGGAATAAAAGGTATTTTATTTACCTGGCACTTTATTTACCTGGAAGTTTTGTAGAGAGTTAAGCTTCAGAGAGGTGTTTACCGATGACTAACTGTATTAAAACAAAACTTACGATCCACCACAGAGCATGAGGAGCTGGCATTACCCTTGATGAAGTGTTTTCAAGTAATACTGAGCTAGACAGAGACAAGAATTTTGGTGTGTTATGCCACTGGCTGAATATTACCTTGGTACTTCCCTGTTTCACAGTCAAAGGACATATTCTTCTACATGAGACAGCAGAAGAAAATAGATTAAACTGTTCAAGGGTTGGAGTACGAATTTCTGAGCTATCAGTGACTGCTTCTGCTCTAGCCTCTTCACAAGGTACTGATACTCTCCTACAGGATACCACAGTTACTGTGTGCCCCAGTGACAATTTCAGCATTGTACCCAAATAACTGGTTGCCTTTCCTTCATTTTCAGAGTATTTCTCATCTCTCTTGGGGAAGAATTCATTGCTGTAGATCCATCTGGGAGGAGAAAAAGTAAATAAATATGCAATTCTAGAGTAGCTGCCCTTGTGTGTTGGCTGCTAAGAGTTTCTATGAAACATAAATACTTAAAAATGTACAGAACTGCATTTTAATATATAATTTTAATGCCTAATTTTAAGATTTTTCATTTTCTATATACAGAGCTTTAACAAATTTTATTTGAGCACACACCAAGGAAGAAGATTTGATTTCATACTTTCTAATTGAAGGAACACATAGAGTCTAAATATCTTGGGAATATGGCAATCAAGGAATGGTTTGTTATTTATCACATAGACTGAATCTTCACAGAAAAACATAAATGTTTAATTTAGTAAAACTGTTTGAGGCACCTGAACTTTTAATTGAGGACATCAGCACAGAATATTAATTTCTCCCTAGCTGAATGCCTAACCGTACAATAATTACTCAAGGATTAAATCAGAAATATAGATGCTTTTCTATAATACTTTTCTAGGGCACTAGATGCACTAGAAACACATTCATGTTTCATGACATAATATTAAATTCTGTCTACAAAAACAGCAACTTTTGTCATTAAGAATGATGATTCCAAAATCTCTGATAGCTAAAGCAGTTTAGAGCAACATGAAATGGCAAGGACACTGTTGCTGCTCCTAAGACAGAAGGCTGTTGTTTGGAGACCATTTGGACACTTCAGGAGAACAAGAGAAAAGCTGATAAAACTACACTGGCTTCAGACATATAAAACAAACTCCAAAGAAACTACCACAGCTCCTTTTCCTATCTCATAAAGAGGTAAGAAATTTGTTGAACGTAGTGTTTAATATGCACTGTCTTGATGTATTTCTCCACCAAGGAGTTAAGCAGATCACTCAAGGTGAGGAGAGAAAGCTAAATTGGCAGGTGTCATTTCTCCTGCTCTGTATCATAGAATCATAGAATGGTAGGGGTTGGAATGGACCTTTAGAGATCATCTGTTCCAAACCCTGCAGAAACAGGTCCACCTAGATCATATCTCAGGTTCTGTAGCAGGAACACAGAGGTTGCTGGAACCAGGCACCTTCTTTTGGATTGCTTCTCCCTTTGGCTTCCTAAAAGAACATGCATGTCTTTACGCCTTACTACTATAAGGTTGATGTTTCTTCTGTTCCTCTCACAAATTCTTGTGCTGTACTGCAGACTATGGCTGGTTACCTTCTTGCCTAACTTTGCTGCTCCCATTTTATTTATTTTACAAATTATTTTATTTAATATTCTCCAAACTTTTCTTCCTTTCAATGCTGTGCTATTCCTCTGGTGATGTGTAGTAAAGCCCTGCCTGTAGGCTTATTCCTTTTGTGAACCTAAGGGAACCGTCACCAGTAGAGTATTTTTCTGTGTGTTTTGGATGGGTTTGCCATGTTCCTGAAATAGAAAGGAGGTTGAATATTAGCTTGATATAGAAAGAAATACAAGAAGCATTTAATGTGTGGGGTTTTAAATACGTATTTCATTTGTCACACAATATCTCGAGAGCTAACTTTATAATCCATAACATAGTGTAATATGGCAATTTCTCAATATGCTTCTGTAGCAAAAGGGAAACACTGAGAAGCAGGGGTATAAAAGTATAAGACAAATCAGTAAAACGAAGAGCTAAAAGTAATGAAAGTAGCTGTTGGCTTGTTTGAGAGATAGAAAGAAAAAAAACCCTTGTACCAGAAGTGCAAAATTGTAAATTGTAGGGATGGAAGAGCTGAGTTTGAGAGGAGGCACACATAATGCTTAAATCCTAATCAGCTAATTCCTTTTTACAATGATGGTTATTTACTTTGTTTTTGAATCTCTACACATTCCTGTCTGCATCTGTGAAACTGTACATACTGCATTTGACATGAGCCCTTACAGGGAAAAGAAGTTCATTAGTGTTCCAAAGCATCCAAATTATAGTGACATACTGAAAGTATAAAACAAACATTAAATAATGGTAGCCTTGTCAGTTAGAATTACAGTCCTCCACAGTTTTGGGTCTTCTTTTCTAAAGAGAGGTGGTGTCACACTTTAGAATTTAAAAAACAAAGGGAAAAAAATTACTCTTACTGGTCCCCTAAATTACAGCTGACTTTGAAAGAGTAACACCAGAGTCCAACTTTTCTTTGGGTGGATATTGAAGCACAGTGGTTATGAGCCACCAGAAGGGTACAGGATGGATCAGGGAGAAAGTTCTGATTAAAAATTAATTCAAACCAGTTTTCTTGCTGTACAGCATATAGAGTTGGCAAAAAAACTATGAGTAAGTAAGTCTGTCTACACAAGCCTTTTTTTGTTTCCTTTTCCTAGTCTTCATTCAGCTTCTGGATAGCTCAGGACTTTTAAAAATTCTGCTCATTCCTGCCATCCCTGTTTCTTGAGCTTCAAGTTTGTTTTATTTAGGATATGTGCAGAAATCGCAGGGGCTCTGTAATGTGTCAGATATCACAATGGACCAACATTCGTACTGGCAGATAAAAGCAGCTGCAGGTTACTTAAGAGGGTGTGTGCATTGTAATGGAAGAGAATTCAACCATGGAAAAAAATAGCCTCCAGTATTCCATCATTAAGAGCAACACATTAAAGCAGCTGCAGAATTAATAGACAGGAAATTCTTTCTTTATGATCCATGAAATCCTCAATCTATATTTTGCTGTTATTTCTAACAACTGCTAATTGCACAACTGAATTTTCCTGTTTATTAATTTTGCAGCAAAGTGACTTACAATTGACAGTAAATTGGCTGAAAGCAAAATTCTGTTTCATTTGACTGAATAGTAAGAATTGGAGGACCACGGAGTGAGCAGCATTTCCAGGAATTATGTATTCCTTTCCTGAAGCCAGCAGAGAGAGCAACTATTGAACCCGAAGTTTGTGGCCACGGTGGTCAGAGTCCTACGGAGAGAGTGGTGGGACAACACAATGAGCATACATTTCCTCCAGAAAGAAGAGCACTCACTTGCCATGAGGTTGTTCTTTCCTTACTGCTTTGCCATTTTCAAGGCTGTCAAACTCGTAACATTTTGTGGGTGGCAAAATTATGTGATTTTATTCAACAGCTTGTAGTAATTTCCACTCCTAACCCTTCATGAGAGGTACAAATTACCAAAGAAAAAGGGATATAAGCTTAGAGGTGGTTGTATCGCTTTTCCATTGAGATCACAATATCCTTTCTAGTTGAATGACAATTGTGCTGTCACTAACATTACATAATACTATGTCCCCTGAGGGGTTATGGTTTGGGATTCAAAGGACAGCTGTCAAAATACAACTTGCTCTGTTCTGAGATTTAAAAGCCTCTTTAGGGGGTCCTGCATATAACTTTGTCTCTCTTTTTTTTCTGCAGATTGCAAATATGGAATGTAAATGAGAAAACTACATTTATATGGCAAGTTAAGGGATACACCTGAGATACAAATGCCACACTAAAATAACTAATGTTGGCTTTAAATTGGAGGGATAAAAATCAGGGCCAACACAAACAGCAGCACTGTCCTGACTCAGTGGAGTTTGATAACCTATGATAAAACTGTCTTTTCCATTTTCTTTTGTGCACTGTCCTTCATAGAATGTGTAGCAAAAGCTGCTCTGATTTTTTCAGGTTTTGTCTGATGTCTCGAAATCATCTGTGCTCTAACAGTCCACACTGCTGTGCACTGGCTTCAAGTGCCTGCCAATTACTATGAACAAGCATTAAATTTGAGTGTCTCCATGCAATCTTTGAATGTTAGAAGGGAAAAACTCAGGCATTTTTAGAAGATTTTCCCAAACAAGAACAAAAAAAAAAAAAAGAGGAAAAAGGTTAGGAAAAGTATCTTGGTTGGGATAAGAAGAGTGTGAAGTGAAGAGTGATGAGTAAGAGGTAAGTAAGAGTGTGGGCAGCAGATCGAGGGAGGTCATCATGCCCCTCTGCTCTGCCCTAGTGAGGCTGTATATGGAGTGCTGTATCCAGTTCTGGGCTCCTCAGTTCGTGAGAGAGAGGAAACTGCTGGAGAGAGTCCAGTGGAAGGCTACAGAGATGTTCAGGGAACTGGAACATCTTTCTTCTGAGGAAAGACTGTGGCTGTTTAGCCTAGAGAAGACTGAGGGTGGACCTCATTAACACTTATAAGTACCTAAAGAGTGGATGTCGGGAGGTTAGGGCGACACTTTCTTCTGTAATGTCCAGTGAGAGGATGAGAGGTAATGGACATAAGCTGGAATTTAAAAAATCCACTTAAACACAGGAAAAACCTCTTTGCTGTGAGGGTGAGGGAGCCCTGGCACAGGCTGCCCAGGGAGAATGTGGAGTCTCCTTCTCTGGAGGTTTTCAAAACCTGTCTGGATGTGTTCCTGTGTGACCTGATCTGGCTGAACCTGCTTTAGCAGGGGATTGGACTGGATGATCTCTAGAGGTCCCTTTGAACCCCTACTCTTCTGTGATTCTGTGGGGTAAGTGGTGTGGTTTAACCTCAGTGGACAGCTGAGCTCCATATAGCTTCTTGTCCCCTCCACATCAGTGGGATGGAAGAGACAATCAGAAGAGTAAAAGTGGGAAATGTCATGGATTGAAATAAAGACAGTTTACTAGATAAAGCAAAAGATGCATGTACAAGCAAAGCAAAAGAAGGAATTCATTCACTACTTGCCATCTTCAGGAAAATTGAGTTCCATCCTGTCTAACAAGAAGACAAAAGTCATAACTCTGAAAATCCTCTCTTCTCCCTCTTTCCCCCAGCTTTTCCTGTGAGGCATTCTATGATGTGTCCTACCCCTCTGGTCAGTTGGAGTTGGCTGTCCCATCTGTGTCCCCACCCAACCTCTCCTGCAGGTCCCTATCTGCTCACTAGCAGGGCAGATTGAAGAGCACAAATGTCCTTGCCACTGTGCAAGCACTGCTCAGCAATAACCGAAACATCCCTGTATTATCAGTGTTGTTCTGGTCACAAATCCAAAATACAGCACTGTAGAAGGTATTATAAAGAAAATTCACTCCATCTCATTCCATACCTGTACAGTAAGTCAATTATGTAGCCACATTTTTACTTGAAGGAATGGAATACAACTGAGCAATTTTTATCAGGGCCATAGAGATTCCTGAAACATTTTTTTTATTCCACCTAAAAGAGAGCATTGCAAAGAAGTGTGTACACTCCATTTCCACAGATGACAATGATTTAGTGAAAACATTTCTAAATGACAGAAGGCAGTGAAGCTCAACATGACCAAAACAAGTCTTAAAACAGTGAACCTGGAGGTTCAACTTTTCCCATTCGAACAACAAGAGCTTTAGCTGGGCTGGATGATGTGTCCGGTATTTCTTCTCTGAGGGTCTCAGCATCTTGTTTTCCCTCCCTTCTTCCAGATTTTAGCATCCTCTGCTGACGACCTCAGCTGCTGGTGTAAAATACATGTCAGAAACAGGAAGCTCTTAAGAAAACCAGCCTGACTCTGTCCTTGAAATGAGGCAAAATATAAGTGAGGAAAAGAGAGCAACAAAGCTGCTTGTGAGGGGTTATTTTCCCCACCTGAAAATAGTTCTTTACTACTTGAGTAGTATAGGAGAGAAAAAAGCATAGCACAGAGATATGTATGGATTAGGCTTTGGTTTGCAGCGCACCTATTTCTGGACTCCATCAAGTAGGGCAGTCACGTGCTGTAGATAGCTTCAGTTTGTTGGTAAGCACATCACATTTTTAAAAAGCCCAAACAAACTGCATGCATACATAATATCATCTTTCCACATCAGGGCCATGGAAAGGAAGCAGTTGTCTGTGACATGAATGGAGAGGGAAACATTTGCAAAATAGTCAAACTTGGGTAAGATGCTAATCCCATTTTATGGATGCATTTAACTTTAGAGATATGGCAACTGAGATATACAGGTGTTAAAATACATTTGCTGCTCATCTGTATGTGACTGGATGACAAGATGATTGATTTTGATTTGCCAGCCTGGTTTGTGCAGAAGATTTGTGGGATGGCACTCATGAATTAATGGGAGCTGTTGGCTTGTTTAGTCTAGCAGATCAAAAGCTGAGAAAGGATGCCACCACTACCTCTAAACATTGTCAGAGAGGAAAAGAGTATTTCATTTAAAGGACAAAGCTGGCACAGAAACACCCTGGTATGAATGAACTATAAATAAATATAGGCTGACTGTGAAAACAGTTCATAATCCTAGGCAAGCAGCTAACTTTCAGAGTGGTGTAGGCAAAAGATCCCTACCGCTTGCTCTAAAATAGAGCTGCAGCAGTTTACAAATAGAATTGTATAATGCTACTATCCTGCAGAACAGGATTAAACTCTGCCGTCTCTGAGGTCCTTTCCCGTCCTAGGCTTCTTTGGTTCTATAAAACGTTTACATCAGGCCTATGAAATTCCCAGTCCCCCTGAGTGCACACTGATAATACAACTTAACTGCTGTCTATTGGCATTTTTCTCTTGATTACATAGTTTAGGTCAGTTGTTGTCAACATCAGCTACCGCCTGTAGCTTGATGGGCTTTGGTGCTTCTTCTCCCAGATGTACGTTGCCACCCAGAATGAACTGCCATGAACTGTTGATCAGTGAGGAACAGTTGCAGGAAGCATAGGCAGTCACTGCACGTGACTCTTTGTTCCTTGGAACATCTGTCAGAGGTCCTGCCAGCTCAGCTGCTCTGTGGTGGTGCTCAGGTGCTGGCCCTGGGATGGGAAGTTCAGCTCCTGGGTGTCAGTCGTTTGTGGCTGGGAGGAAACCCTCCCTGCTGGGCAGGGACTGATTATCCTTGGGAGAACATCTAGGGCAGGGTAAGCAGAGGTTGGATGGCTAGAGAAGTGGGAGCCAGGTGATGTTGACATGCTGCACTGGGGGTAGCATGGGTGCAGAAGAAGGGTGAGAGGATTACAAGGCAGAAAATGACAGTGAGAGCACAGGAATAGGGACGTTGGTGACTGGCTGAAGTCTTCCATATACCACTCCTTATCTGACAATCTTCACCTTGTGTGATGGGACATGAGTTCAGCTTGGGTTGTGTGAAACCTTTGTGGATGGTCTTCCAAATAAACTTGAAGAGAGCAGTTGCCATCAGGCTACCAGCAAAGCTACTTTGACTTCTCTCCAGCCTTGCTGTGTTCCCAATGCAGTTAATAGAAATGGGAGGATGAGAGCTAAAAAGAAAGTTTTTTGGCTCCAAAGGCAGAGAGAGCAGGAAGATGAAGTGAGGTAGTGGCCAAGGTAATTGAATTTTAATCAGGACGCAAATCAGCAGGCAGGAACATAGGCAATATTAATCTTACCAATGTTTTATCTCAGAGAAAGATTCATTCTTCTTAGCAGTTCTGACCTAGCAGTACTTCTTTTTAGTTGATGAGAGCTTAACTGTAATCTGTACCTGTTCATCCTTGGAATGTTTTATGTGCTCTGTACCTTAGACAGAAACCTTAAATTCAAACAATTGTTAACAATGTTTTAAAAAAGCTTTTAATTAATCTATTTTTAATTAAGATAAGAGGCTCACTAATTTAAAAGTGTATCTTTAAATGTATTAGGTCTACAGAGAAAAAGCAGACCAGAAATACATTTGTATGGGAAAGAAACCAGATTGCTGACTGAGATGTGCTTTCTGTGGTTAGACAAGTCACCTGGTTGTATCGGGACTCTGTTCTTCAAGGTCTGAGAATGAGTTGCTCTCACTCTGATACCGCCTTTTTGGTTTTTGGGGGTTGTTGATGGTTTTTCATGTGCTGAAGGGGGAAATAAACTATGCTAGTCTTTTTTAAATGATTTTTTTCTTTTTGAGTTCATGATTAGTCAATCACTCTGTGAAGAGCACAGAAAGTAAACCTTGTTTAAAGAAAAGACCACTGCTTTGTACTTAAGGTCACTGATTTGTACTTGAGTTCTAATTCTGGTGACTAACTACTCTTCTAGACTATCTAGATTTGTCGTTTGGTATTTTTTTCCCCACCTTGGCTCTAACTGTAGTTTGGGTCTTTTGTAATTGCTTCAAGTATATATAGCGAGGATTTTTGGAAGTTTTTAGGCAGGTAACAGCTTCTGAAGGTAATTAAGTTTTTTTAAAGGCAAAGTGTGTCTAATTTTCATTTTTAGTTTTATCTTTAAATACATGATTCATGTTGGCTCTAACGATGGCCCTTGCCGTAGCATAAAAGTGAGCTGAGCAACCAGAGCCAGCATCAGCTTTTAGTGGAAACTGACCCAGGCAACGAGGTGGGTGTTATAGGACCTATCCACAGGCAGTTCAGTGAGATCCTGCCTGGCATTACTAGTCTGACAAAGAGGTAGCATTAGAGGGAAGTATTCAGAGAGGAGATGACATGGGGATAGGAGTCTGGAAGATACAATATGATGTGAACTCAACCTGTCGGGATACATGAGTAAATTTGACTGCAAGCAGCAGCATGTCAGAGAGAGGAATGATGCCAGGCTGAGTCTGTCTTTCTGGGTCTAAGCCCTGATCTTCCACCAGTGCAGATCTCCGCAGAGGTACAAAGGCTGGCCTTGTGGGCCTGTGTCTGCCATTATGTGTGTGTAGTTCACATTTATTGAGCAGCCTTAAAGCATGAAAATCCACTTTAAATTAGGCAAGCTACTGAGTTTTACTTACTTTGCTATCCCAAACTCAAGGACTTGAAGCTAAAATCTAAACTGGAATTACTTAAAATTAGAGGAATTCTAGAAATATAACCCCTCTCCCATGTTCAATCAGTTGGCAGCTATCTCATACCTGTTACCTCTTAGTATTATTTACTACTCCTGGCTTTATTATTTACTGGTGATTATTACACTCGAGCATCCCTCAGAACATCCCTCACCTGTTCTCTTCCCTCAGAAGTAGGTTGGAAGGGGGGGGGGGGGGGCGGGGGCAGGAGACCCAAGGATTGGCTGGAGACCTCCCTGCCGGGCTTGGCCCAGGTCGGAACAGTGCAGCGCTGCACAGTGTGATGCAGTGCAGGGCAAGAGGCAAGAGGTACCTCCCTGCTGGCCTGGTTTGGGGGTTTTCCCATTCATTTGCTCTAAAAAAAAGCTTCATCAATAATGCCTGTGTGTGACTATATATTTATTAGTATTTGAAATATTAATGGGAATTAATGTATTGTAATTAGTATTTAATACATAAAAATAGCAGCCTCTGATATACCAATAACAGAGGATCATAGAATCGCTTAGGTTGGAAGACAGACGTAAAAGAATAGTGGTGGTGGAGGTGCCGGTGTGTGCGGAGCGCCGATATATGCGCACTGCAGGTGTGTGCAGGAGTGAAGGGGGGTTGTGGGTGATGCCGGTGTGTGTGGAGTGCTGGTGTGTGCGGGGGTGCTGGTGTATGTGCACTGTCGGTGTGTGCAAGTGCCGTTGTGCACAGGGGTGTTGAGGGGTTGTAGGGGTGCCGATGTGTGCGGGGGTGCTGGTGTACGTGCACTGCTAGTGTGTGCAGAGTACCAGTATGTGCAGGGGTGCCAGGAGGTTGCAGAGGTTGCAGGTGTGTGCAGAGTGCTGGTGTGTATGGAAGTTGAGGGGGTCCCGGTGTGTGAGGGGGTGCTGGGGTTTGGGCGGGTGCCAGTGTGTGCAGAGTGCTGGTGTGTGAGGAGGGCCGGTGTGTGCGGGGGTGCCGGGGGTTGCGGAGGTGGCGGTATGTGCAGAGTGCTGGTGTGTGTGGAGGTTCCGGGGATGCTGGTGTGTGCAGAGTGCTGGTGCGTGCGGAGTGCCGATGTGCGGGGGCTGCCGGCGGGCGGGGGCGGGGCGAGGGCCGTGCCGGGCGGGCTGGGGCGGGGCGGGGGGCGGTGGCGGCAGCGGCCGCCGGACGGGGCTTTGGCCATCGGCTGTGTCGGCGCTGCCATGGCTCTGCTCCGCTCCAGCCCTGTCTGGTTGCGCCTTCTCTCCATGGCCGTGCTCGGCCCCATCCTCTGCAGCCGGCCGGGGAGTGCTGAGCCGGAGCCGGGGCCGGGTGCGGACGCGGACCCGGGGGCGGACCCGGCCCCGGACCCACATGGGCAGCACCTCTACAGCGCGGAGATGCTGCGGCACGGAGCCGCTGCCGCTCCCCACTTCGTCATGTTCTTCGCCCCGTGGTGGGTACCGCGGTACCGTGGCGGCGGGACTCGACCCGGCGCGGCCCGGCTGCCTCCCGCCCGCCTCTTTCCCCGTTGACGTGGCGGCGGGAGGCGGCGGCACCGGGCCGAGCCGGCGCCGGTGGGGGCCTCGTGGCGGGGGCGGGACACGCGGTAAACGGCAGCGGAGGCTGCGGAGCGGAGCGCCGGGCCGGGGAGCGAAGCCTGGCGTGTGCCGGCTCGGGCCTCCGCCGCCGCGCTGGGCCTGTCGGAGGCTGCGGCCCGGCCGGGCCGCGGCGGCCGCCCCTTCCCCGAGGGCCTGCGGCCCCCCTGAGCGGCCTCTGAGCGTGGGCGGCCGCCCGCGCCTCCGTCCTTCCTGCGGGGGCCCGAAGCCGGGCAGCGAGGAGGCGCGGCGGTGTGGGAGCCGGCCCCGGCCTCCGACTCGCACGACCTGTCCCGCAGGACTCCACATCGTTCCTCAGAGGGACTGAGGGGGGGTGGCAGCCTCTGAGCGTGGCAGGAGTTGCAATTTGGTGACTGTCCCTTACCCCACCTGCCCCCAAGTCTCACAAACGCTTCCACTGTAGAAGTTACAGTCTCTTTGCACTCATGAAATTGACAGATAAATCTGCAGTGAAAGCAGTATCACGGTAGTGCTGTGTGCTCCGGGCCCCAAGTGGCTGTAGCAGAGCTGGAGAGTCCTCAGGTTTGCAAGACACCTACCAGGCCTTTGTCCTGGACTGTTGCGTTTGACACAAGAAGAGTTGGGGCAAGTGGGAGAACAGGGCTTTGCTGGATGTTATGGCTGTCAAGAGGACAGTAGTTCTAATCTCTAGGCCTTTCTAGTGGTTGTTCATGTTATTCTTTTTCCTTCATCTCTTCCCCTAACATTTTTTATCTGACTCACTGAAAGCCATTAAAGGTTACTGGGAATTTTGTTGAGGTTATTTAGTTGATTTTTGTTTGGTTGGGTTTTTTCTCTCCAAGTTTTCTTACTTTTAGGTAAAATAAGGGAACAAACTGCAAAAGTTATGTTTTGATCCTAAGTTATTTGTTGGTACAGAGTGGCCATTTAGGTGTATATGAGTCATGATCCTCTTTGAAATCAGTAGCAGAAAGGGATTTCCTTTCAAAACTAAGGAACTACTACTTTTTTCTTATTAACTTTAGCTTGTTTATGCTATGCAAAAATGTTAAGCAAAGGCTTCAAAGAGCAGATGCCTGCCTTTATTCTCTGAAGATCACAAAAGTGGAGGACTTGCTGGTGAAGGACTTCTGCCTGAGGGTGCTGCAAGGCCTAAGAGGTGCCCATGCAGAGCAGGAGTGCTTTTGCTCTGGTCTGTTTGCAGGTGATACTGTGTCTGTTCCAGTTTTGACTGACTGTTTCACATGCATGTCTAAAACCAGATGAGCTTTTATCTCAGCACAGTCTTCACAGAAGACCCTGTCCCAAATGAATTGTTTCATGCTGCACATCTTCAATATGCACCAAGGAGGGTGGTGGCCTTGGACCACCCTGGACTGTGCTGTCTCTGCCCAACATGGTCATGAAGGACTTGCCTCACTTCCCACACTTGTTGTGGCTTCTCTGGACATTCTTCTTGCCCTTAGCAAGATTCCTCCAGGTCTCTGAGTCTCAGCTTCAGAGCCCTTGGGCTGGACTCTTGGCTCCTGACAGGGAGCAACAGAGTTGGGCTTCAGGTGCAAGAGGAAGAGAAGGGCAAAGGGAACATCCAAATGCTTGAGAGAGGTGGTTAGACATACCAATGACTTTGTTGTCAGGCATCAACCTGACAGCCTGGGAATCTGTATTAGAGCCTCTTCCCCTGTTCTTAGATGATGCTAATATGCTAATCTCCTAATGCTTCTCATAGAGATGAGCATTTTGGCACTGCTCCCTGTAGTTAGAAGGGAGAAGCCTCACAAACAACCCAATGTTCACCTAGGGTTGTCTTTCAGATTGCTGTGGATGCTGCTGTTGTAATGTCGTCAATGCTACCAGTAAGAGTTGGATTAGGCAGAGACAATGTAGCTCTTCTTTTCTGGATCCTTGAAGCAAATAGTGCACGCTCTCAGAAAGCAGCAGTGAACATGGTGGGTGGGTGGCTGTTTTGTTTGTTTCAAATATTGCAGGCTACTCCAAGAAGAGAGCATTCCAAGTCACGTGCCATCAGATAGCTAAGTTTTTTTAATCATCGGGCAGTGCCAATTGTTAACTATACTTCACAAGGGACAGGTCCATGAGAAAGTTACACTCTCAATGATATTAGATATTCTTAAGATGCTGGCCATACCAGTTGTGTGTCTACAGAGGATAGAAGTCCCCCTGGTTCCTTAGTTTGAAGGAATATAAATAAGTAGTTTAATGGCATTATTTTGACTGTTATAGATTTTTTCAACATATGTATTCTCTTGGTAAAGCTATGGAAGTTCCCTGAGCTGACGCAGAGTTGGTCAGCAGAGCTGGTGGCTATTGAATTGAACTCTGTGGACTGAATTTTACCTTAGCTGGATTATTTTGTCTAGAGCAAGACTGGTCTTGAGCTGCTTATGTCCTTACACCTGTTTATACTGGGGTTTGCCAATGTTTTTATTTGAATAATGATTTGTACTATAGCTTGCTGTGGAACTTCCCTTGCTAGCTGCAGAGCTCAAACTCCACTCCAGAAGTGTCTGTGTTACTCAGTAACAGCAGAGGGCTTATCAGGAACTGCAGTTTTGATGTATATAGTCCTTATGTATCTTTACAACCCTTCTTCTCATAGCCCAGGGAGTTTGCCATCCAGTTTTCCAGATGACAGGTGTTGATGCTGTGAGAGCAGCACTGAGCTCTCAGTGTGAGGTTGAGCAGCGTGGGACTCTGTTGATACTGCCACAGCAAAATCTCCAGGCACCAGCACTTGTGCCACATGTTTGCTCAGAGTTAAATGGGCAACCTCTCTGCAAAATCTTACAAATAACATCCTTTCACCTTCTGGTGTTAGTGGTGTACAAGAAGCAGGATTGGTTTGTTTGTTTGTTTGTTTGTTTTTTTCTGAAAGGTGGATCTTTCCTACCACCTTGCTAGTCTCTTTTGGCTGTTACATTTTTAAACAGAGATTAGGAATGCTTTCACCTTCCAAGCCCCTGTGGGCAAGAAAGAGTAGGCCTCCATTGACACCCAGGTCCCCACTGTCCCCAGCAGCAGAACTGGTTTTGCCTCCAACCTCACTGATTTTGTGTGGAGCAGTGGCAACTGAAGGCTGTGTGGGTGGGTACACAGGGGTAAGAGTGTGTGGGGGAGGGGCATGTAATGTTGCATGGTCTTGTTCTCTTTATTTCTCTTTATTTGTAACTTCTCTGGTTTTATATATTCTGCAGCCACACCTTATGAATTTCCAGAAAAGTATTTTGGGGACCATGTTGTCTTGTATTTCCTTCTAAGTAATACTGAGGTTGTTTGAAAACTGGGAAAGGATGACTAGTTGATTACTGATACAAATAAGAGCATTTTTTGCTGCTGTATTTTCAGGTTTAGCCCATATGATCTAAACAAGGAAGGAAAAGGGGAACTTTGTGTATAGCAGAGACTATGGTCTTAAATATGGACAAGGCAGTTCTGTTCTGCACTTAAAAGCCAGCAGGTTAATGACATGGGATTGCCTTACCTCGTTTTCCATGCTCTGTTCTTTAACACCAGTCTGCATTTATTCAATGTTTAAAATCGTTGCAACTGCAAGGGTGGAGACCAGGGAACCCAAAATCCTCTTAATTTGAGCTCCATGGAAGAGTTGCATACAGAGGGACTTCAGTCTCAAGTTAAATATTTAAGGACTATATAATTTTTAGTAAGAACACATTGCATCCCTTCACCGTGACAATTCAGGTGAGATCCTGTGGGAGGCTGTATTCCTCCACAATGTGGGAGTTCATGTGGCCCTCTGCACTTGACTGCAACACGACAGAAGGTGTTCTTATTAAGGTCAGAAGGTGTTCTTTTGCTTAATGTCAGTGTTACTGTTTTTTGGCCTTAATGAGACCAGAATTCCCACAAAGGTGTGAATCCATGCAGCTTTTCTACAAGTGGGCTCCAAACCAGTTGTACAAATGAAACTGCTTTAAATGGGAGCAACTTTCTCCAGAGTCCTAATAGTCTTTTAATTGTTACTTTGAAAGCAGGCTGCCTAGGTCACGCCAAGGGCAATAACAGCTTTCATACTGTCAGGTTGAGAATGTTTTCTGTTAATCCAATTATGTATTTTTAGATGTCTTGGAGGGCTGGCAAAAGCAGCTGTTAAAGAGAAATGAAAATCCATTCCTTGGAATTTTTCATCGTAGTTAGAGGAATAGAACATCCCTGTAATGACTTGAAAGACTGGGGAAACAAGGAGAAGAATAGTAGTCATTTTATGTTACAGCAATTGTATACATGAGGCTAGTTTTTTGTGGATATGCAGATATCATTAGTTGATGGTGTGCTGCTGGGGCAAAGCACCCCATGGGAGGAGTTTGAGAATCCCTGCCCAGAAATCAGTCCTGATGTGGTTCATGACTTGCAAGTTACAATTCCCATGATGCACGCGAGGACAAGTGGCCTTACAAAGAGGCTGCAAACCATTATCTTCTCACCTGCTGCTAAAACATAGAGTATTTTGAGATGTGATGGTGGAAAGGAAGCTAGACAGCCTTGCAGGATTTGCCTAGAAAGCTAGAAGTCTGAGAGTGCTTTCAGTAACAGCCTCGCAAAGTTCGGTGGGTGTTCAGTGTGGCCTTTGTAATGTGAAAGGACAATAGCAAGAAGTTCTTATCTCTTGATTTTTTTCATAAGATATGTTTGCAGCATTGTACAATTCTTAATTGTACTCACTGTTGCTCAGTATGGCAGTGCTTGAGTATGGATGATTCGTGACATAACTGTTTCTTAATTTCTGAAAATCTCTGACCATTCTATGTGTGGCTTTTCCATAGATTTATTCCCTTCTAAACATGAGTAACTATGAAGCAAATGTCTTGTGCCACAGGTGTGGACATTGTCAGCGTCTCCAGCCAACTTGGAATGATTTGGGAGATAAATACAACAACATGGAAAACCCAAAGGTCTATGTCGTTAAAGTGGATTGTACTACAGATACTCCACTCTGCTCCGAGTTTGGTGTCCGAGGATACCCTACGTAAGTATAAAAGAGTGTCTGCTCCTGTTTCTTTGCTTTTTAGCTTTCCGTTAACCTTACCCAATTTTTGAAGCTAACTTCTAAGCTGTATTTATTGGTGGGTTTCTTTGTAGCCCTTTAGACCTCATATGTTAATTTTTAACGTTTTTTACCGTGTTTTAAAGTGTCATGTGAGATACACTACTCTTACTCTTTTATTTGTATATTTTTTAAGGAAACTATTTTATGTCTTGGAAGATGTCTGTGTTTAAATGAAGTCCTGAATTGTCCTTCTCTTTTCTCTGAGAACGTCTCTTTCTTAAGCAACAGGACATTATGCAGTTATGATATGTATGACAGAGCTGGCCTCTGCTTTTAAAAATAGCTTGTCACAGGCTTGTCAGTACACTGCACCATTCATTATTAGCATATAGGTGATCTCTTCAGTTTCTGAGTGAATTCAGTGCTCATAATTGGTAAATTAATAGTATCACTTAGCATATCAGGAGTGATGTTGTACAGACTTCCTCTAGGTAATTTGGCTTATATTGCTCTAGGAGAAATTAATTTGGATTTTAAGGTTGTTAAACTTAGCCTCTTACGAGGAATGTTTTGCCTTACTGCCTCAGCTTTGGTAGGCAGAACATGAGTTAGAGTATCTTTGGGAGGTCAACTCATTAGTAATTACTCATTTCAATGGGGATAAGGGAAGAATGTAACCATCTGTAGCCCTTCAACAGCATGGATTTTTCAGTCTCCGTCCCTTTGCTCACTTTGTCGAGTGTTACTGCTGACCCCAGCAGCAGCCTGAACTAAACACATGCTCCTGGCTGCACCCACTTGGAGCAGATGCGTGAGACTGAGTAGAAGCTGAGAGTTATAAATAGCAGAGTCCTTGTTGAAGTAGGAATTGTCCTTAAGGGCAGTTTGTGGCTTAGTTCCCCTAGAAGTGCCAAGAAACAATGAATATTGCAACCGTATTTTAATATCCCCAAAAGTAAGCATTGGTCATTTTTGCATATTTGATTAGATTCTGTTGTGGTGCTGTTCCTTGTAAAACAGAGTGGCAGAGATTTTGAGTAAGAATAAAATTAATGGACATCCAATTGCTCCATCTGCCCCTTAAGGCCATTGAATGTCTGGGGATAGTTAGTGCTCACTTTCACCTGCCTGAAAAATGTGAATGATAAGGCAGTCATCTGCTAGTTATAGAAATATAGAGACAAGGGGAATTCATTATATCAATTCTCTTCCTGCCTGAGTCAGTTTTTAACTAGTCTGCTTTTAAAAACCTCCAGCAAGGGAAACTTCACAGCTTCCTCAGGCACAGAGGGACTGTTACAACTCCAGGATGTGCTGGCCCCTACACTGTTTTCCAAACACCTCTCAAAGGAAAGGCTGCGTCCCCTTTCCGCCCTTCTGAGAGTAAAACTGTCTGAGCAGGTTCCTGTGCTTCTTAGTACAGTTGTCTCAGGATTATTTGGTGCTGCAAAATACCGTCTCAAATGAACTAGAGAAAACTTAACTTTATCAGAAAAGTAAAACTACAGATGGCTTTTTTATATCTTTTTTTTCATGTTACTCTTCAAAAGTATTGCCATGAGGTGCATTTTAGATGTTCTTCTGTTTAGTTTTTGTTTCCTTCTTACTACAAAGTTGCTTCCCCTCGCCCCTCCAAAAAATGTTGACTTTCTGTCATCACAAGGAATGTTGAAGAATACCTTAAATGGAAAAGACAGCGGGAGCTCCCATCTCTTTTGAATGTATTTGCATTATGTATTTTTTTCAACACTTTCATGTGTCCATTTTTCCAACCATGGAACAAGAAGAGAGAGAAAAGCATTTCAAGAAATAACAAGCAGTACAAAGTGACAGCTTGGCAAGGGGAGCTGAGGGCTAGGTGACAGCAGTAACTGAAACTATGATTTCCTTTAAAAAATAAGACTAGATCAGAAGTTGATATTGCCCCTTTACCAAATACATTTGCAACTTAAATATTTAATAGTAGAAGCTTCAGGTAGTTTATGGAGAAGTTTTGGCAATGATTATCAAATGTTATAATCATGAAGTCTTGAATCCTTACAAGCAGTTCCTTATCTCCTCGTCCTATTGACTTGTTTCAATGTGTTTTTAATCAGTGTAATGCCACATGAAAAGTCCCATGTTCCAAGAGCAGTCAGGGAATGAAACCCAAGAAGGAAATCCCTAGGAAAATAAGCATTGGATGTTTTTTCTATGGTGATGGAGTGTGGTGAACAAAAAAATCTATGCTTTTTGACTATCTGAAATAGGCATAATGAATGATTAACCTTAGAACCAAACACTGCAGTATTTTCTTCACTCTTTGCTTATTGATCAAAGTAATATCAGGCTATGTTGATTTTTTTTTTTTACCATTTCTTTTTGCTGTTTTTAAAATCTCTTGTAAGAGCATCCAGGGGAATGAAAAAATGTCCTGAGTTCTAGCCAATGACCCTTTAAGTTGAGGGAGATGCCCAATGCTGCTGTTAATGGTCACAAGAGCTATTCCTGCAGCCTGAAGTGCATTGCTGTAGATCAGCAAAGCGTATAAGCTTGCTGAGAATGTTTTCTATGTGAAAAATTTTGTCTTACTCTTTTCTACATTTTGATCCTTTAGCCTCAAGCTGCTTAAACCGGGACAAGAACCTCTGAAATACCAAGGCCCTAGGGACTTCCAGGCACTGGAAAACTGGATGTTGGAGAAACTAAATGAGGAACCATCTGTAAGTGAAAAGGAAATAACAAAAGGAAATATTCCCTTCTGTAGACTTTCTTACCTGTGATTTCTATAGGTTAGATTTCATTTTCCAGGGGGAGATTTACTTCTGAGAACAGAAGTCAGGTGACAATAACAATATGGAACAGCTTCCACATAAGTCATAATTGTAATTAAAACTGCCATCCTGTGACCTACCCTTCGTTTCCTGTATTTAAAACTACAATACATAATGCAGCTTTTAAGATACAATTCTTAGTGTCAAATCAGTTGATGCCTGTAGATGATAATGTTTCTAGAGTAAGAAAAGGGATATAACTATAGTACATTATAAATGGCATTTGTGTTGAACTTAACTACCTCTTAAAACATGGATGTCATCTTTAGCTCAGTTATTATCTGATAGTGTTGGAGCCTAAAAACAGGATTTAAAATATTTGGTTAGATAAATTAAGCTAATACCATCACTAGTAAAACCCTTGAGTTTAGGGGTAGCACTTAGGCAAGGCTTGGCCAACATATCTAAAATTAAATTTGTGATTGCTGTTTCTGATGAAGAGGAAGCTTTAAGGATTGCTGAGCCACAGTTAGAATGGGGTTATATTTAAGCAAGCGTGGTGGTTTTGATAACTGTTAAATGCTAAATTATTGTAAGAAATGTACTTTAAGGTTCTTAAAAAAATCTTTCCAGCTCTGACCCTGGCACCTCCAAAGTAGTTACTTGCTTCTGCTGAAGCACCAATGAGTTTGCTGCAAATGGTACCTATGAAGTGTTTGTTCTTTTCCCGGTGTTGCTGCGTTCCTGGAGCCTTTAAGTCCCTCTTACCAGCAGTAGGGGAGCAGAAAGCAGCTTTTCCACTACCTGTGTTTAAATAGCCCAAAGACCACCAAAACTGGGGTGGTGGCAGATGGGGCTGAGGTTTGTGAGGCTACATAGGAACTGTTAGATAATCTAAGTGTAGTAGTGTATGGTGATGTGATGAATGCCATCGTGATTACTGTGCTCTGTGACTACACTGCAGCACAGTGGCAGACTGCTATTTCAACCACTGTGATTCGCTGCCACACAGAAAACAGCTTTCTCACATCTTGCTTTCACGTAGCTGGCTGATAGGAAGCATTAGATACCTAAGCCAACTTAGCTTAAGGACATAACTTTAAGAATTTAAAATTTCAGAGTACAAGGTTTGCAACAGTACCACAGCATGGTGTGATACAGGAATCCAGTACTGTGTATTTACTGTATAAGTTAATCTTTTGTCATGAATAGGATCCCAAATCTGATGTGGAACCACCAAAAGCCCCTGAACCTAAGCAAGGAATGTATGAACTCTCAGCAGACAATTTCAAGATGCACATAGCAGAAGGTAACTGTCTTTTTAATCATCAAGAGATACTTGCTAACAGAGACATCAGTAGTGGGAAGTCTGCAACAGAAATGTTAGTTTTCAAGGTACCTCTTTTCCACTTCTATTTTCCAGTAATACACAGTGAAAGAGGATGAAACTAGAGTGATAATAAAACAGTGGTAAATCTGTTACATATTGCACACCACAACAAAGTTCAAGGATGGTACACAACTCAGAAAGCAGTACAATTAAGACCCCTAATGACGTGGAAGAAGCTAGTGGGGCTTGCTTGACTAAACTGTCTCTGGCCCAGAGTTCCTTGCTTAGTCACAGCCTTGCCACTCTGTATTTTTGCAAGTCTCATTTCCTTTTTCCCTAGGTTCTGGCTTGTTCTTACTCCCAGGTTGCTGCTTTAGATAAATATAATCTACTCACTTCCTCCCTACTGCCCCCATCTCACTCCAGTCTGGCCCCTTATTTGATGTTGTTTACTTTCCTTCCTGCAGAATTTAATGTGGGCAAATGACTTCACCTGTTCTGCTGTTTTTTTTTTTTTAAAAAAAAACAAAACCCAACATTCTGCCTGGAAGCTTTAAAATTTCTGCCAGGAGTCCTACTTGATGTGGGAAATTTCATTCCCCAGGTGGTGGATGTTTTAGAGAATGAGCAAAATTTCAAAATATAAACTTTGGGTTGCCATTACAACAGCTGATCCAAACATCTCTCTTTTCCTAAAAACAAAGGCCAGATTAAATTGTCTGTGCCACATGTGATACCACCAGTGGGGCAGATACTAGAACTTCTTAAAGTAACCACTAACTGATGAGAGCTGTTGTCAAATGTAAAATAGTGTTTTGTGCAGCTAACTTAAAATTTCCCAGCCATTGTGGCTTACCAGAGAATTACATCAAAGTTCCTTATGGATTCTTCTCTAAAGCCATCAGGGAGATGCTAAGAACTAAACAACTTTAGAGTCTGAGAAGATTAAGTTTAGTGTATGTGTAAATGTCTGAATATTTGTATTGCAATATGTTTATAATGTATCCATTGGCATTTGTAGAGGAGACATTCTCCTGGTCATATCCGATGGCTGAGCAGGTTTGTGATCATCTATAAAGCTCTTGTCCTCCTTTGACTTAAGTTACAAGAAGTTCAGTGCTTAAATTTAGCAGAAGGCTTAGCAGTTCCAGCTGGAAGGTTAACTTTTATTCTTAAAAAGTCTTCCTTTGCCTTTTTGGTGCTCTGGAGCAAAAAAAATATCAATCAGGGAAGAGAATATGTCAGAGTATGTGATATAAAGTAGCTGATTTTGGCTAGATGTTTATATTAATTAATGAGAAATTTCAGTTTGTAGTTTGCTTGACCAAAGTAAACCTGTGAGACAGTTTGAAATTCTTCCATGTGCAGACCAGGCAAGTGAGAGCACACTACTAATGCAGTTTACATTTCCTGGTTATTTTGTGACTTCTTTCCCGACCTCCTTTTGTGAGCAAGCCCTCAAACTAGAAGCGAGTTCTAGTAATATCAGTTCCAAAGCAGTCTTCAAAGGATTTTGGATAATTCTGTTAAAAAGAATGCTGGCATTTCCTTCAAATTAATGTGGATTTTTTCCTTGTTTCAATTATGTTCATTGTTATTTTGTATTAACGGAACTTTGCCTTGATGTGTGCAAAAGCATGCAACATCTTGAATTAACAGTAATCTTAATTGAAGGAAATGACATCTTCTGGAACTCTGAATTGAAGAGTGTTCACTTCTCAACTAAACATTAGAGGAGATAGCACAGAGACTTTACTCTCTGGAAAACACTAAAGAAATCTACTGAAGGTTGCAATTTCCAAATAGTTGACATGAAAAGACAAATAACAGGGCAGAAAAAAAGAGAATGAGAAGCTGAAGGAAATTATCTAGGTGGTTCATGGATGTAGTGCAGTGGTGTTTCCTAATATATGTTTAAGCTGAGGTCTGATACTTACTTTGATTTATGCTGTTAGAAGTCCCTGTTCATCGGTGGTTTCTTTCTATTCTGTAATAGGTTGAGTGATTGCCATGGTAGAATCAGACATTGTAGCAAATTGTTGGGTTAAAAATACCAGGTTTAGTATCTCATTTGTTGGCTGGAGACTGTGAAGCTGTTTGGATTTTCAGAGAGGTTGGCAGCCCTGTGGACTGCACACAGTATTGAAAACCAAATTGCTGAAGTGTTCTGTCCTGGCCTTTGACTCACAGTGCTGCTTTAACTCAGCAAATGTCATGATGAATTTGCAGTCTGACATTAGTACCTAGGCTTTCATTCCAGCCAAATGCATTCCAAATGAATTAAATGTTTCCCTTTCTTTCTTTGTCTTGAAAGGCAATCATTTTATCAAATTCTTTGCCCCTTGGTGTGGTCATTGCAAAGCTTTGGCCCCAACCTGGGAACAGCTGGCTCAAGCCTTTGAGCATTCGGCAACTGTCAAGATTGGCAAGGTGGGTGAAGTGCTCTTCATCTGAAAATACCTTTGGTGTGAGTGAATGTTTCAGCCAAGCATCACGCTTTTCATGCTGTGATGTTCAGATAACTGGTTTGTTTGTCACCTCTTAAATCCCATTATAGTTTCTATTTTAATTTTGGGATGGTTATTTTTTTTTTCTCCTCACATGTCCACATTTGACAGGACTCCCTCACCTTAAGCAAGGGCTTGTTAGGAATGCAACTAGCTCGCTGTGTTTCAGAGATAGTCAGATATGTCAGATGCAGGGAGTAATATTTTGAGATTTGGTTTTTTTTATGCTTCCCCTATAGCAGAATTTGATAGACATAAGTATTTATTTATTTAGAGCAGGAAAGTTACTTCTAATTTTCCATTTACAGCACTGGTTTCCTTACGAAGCTTTAGATTATAAGACTCCTTATGATGAATTATTTCTTATTTGAGTATTTTTGTGTTTGGTTTTGGTTTTTTTTCCTCTTTACCCCCATAGAACTTTCTAAAGGTTTCAAGGGGTCTTCCACCTTAAAAACTGATACCTTGTCCTGCTTTACTATTTCCCTTAGGATTGATAACCAGGTTCTGTGGTGTATTTACCATGGGAGCTTGTTACTTGTACGTGGAGTGACTTCTGTGCAGAGGTATGGAGGTGGTCTGGCAATTGCAGTTACTGGCTTTATTTGCTGACCCATACCTAAGTCCAAGTGGCTCATTATATGAATCCCTCTGTATTTGACAACAGTGGAAAACTGACTGGGCCTGACTTCCATGTCTTTAAGCTTTCTGAGTGATTCCACTGATGAAAGCCTAACAGCAGTGTTGGCAGTCCTGCAGAAGGACGAAACCCCAGCTATCTCGCCTGCCTCTGCCCTGGGAGCACTTTCAGCTGTTTCTGGAGATTTCTTTATTTTTTTTCCCCAATTACTTTTGGTTTTAATGCTTTGGAAAGTCTGCGAGCTCACATAGACTGAAGATGTGCAGAGCAAGTCAGCATAGTTGAACTTTAGAGAAGGCATAGGTAGATATAAATTTTTGAGACTAGGTGGATGTAAAATCACATTTCCTGAGACTAAAATATTGGAGGCTATTGCTCCCTTGATGCTGTCTGTACCAAATGTCACATCTGCTGACTTACTCTTGGAGAACCTTGCTTTGTGTCTGATAAAACCTTTGCTTAGCTTCAGTATCTTCTTTAAGTTACCATTCTCTGATACCCAGAGGAAAAAACCCCACAAATATCAATTTTATTGGGTTATCTGTCATGTTTGTAGTTACTGTTACTGATAGTTGCTATTTAATAAAGCCACTAAGATCTGTCTCAATGCCTAGTCACTTTTGTGTAACAGTATACTGTGTACAACTATTCACAACATGTCTTGGCTAAGATTATAAATCTATAAGTAAACAGGAAGCTGTTTCTAAGAAGGTTGAACCGTGACCTTTATGTAATCTGGGGCACTAGTGTCTTAACAGCAACGATACCTATAGTCAGGGTGCTGATTCATCTTTAGAATTGATCTTCAGTGACCTGAAAAAAGTGTTTCTAATGTAAAATTCAAAATCCAAGTGCTGTGTTGAGCAAAGACTCCAATGCTGAAATTATCTTTTTTCTCTGCTTCAAAAAAGAATACAAACTGATAACTCTAGAGGTCAGTTTATAACAGAATTGAATGTTGCAATGCACTTGGAACTTCCCTAGGAGTGAAAGTTAATTTTCTAGCTGTTGACATGTCTTCTGAAGTCTTTGAAGAATAGTCTTTTAAAAAATGGATGAGTTAATATATCTTCCCTTTAAAGTTCTCTCACATTAGTATTTTGTGTCTTATTGTCCATGCAGGGATTTTATTCACTGAGAATAGCAAGTACTTTTTACTTGGAATATTTAATTATGTCTTTATTGTTCTTTGTAACTGTTACTAGTTACATTTATCTGTACCTCCCTCCCTGACTCTCCTTAAAAAAAAATAAGATAATTAAACACACAGTCTCCCAATTGTACAACCAAACCATTCTTTGGAAGGCAAACATAATAATTCTCAAGATAGCACTGAATTTTGCCAAGCTTTGTATTTCTTATTGCTGTGTTTGTCTGAGATTTTAAACCTGAGGGAGGCTATGATGCTTGTTGTATGTATGTTTTGTGCACTGAATGGTTTATTTTTTTTCTTTCAAAATGTAGGTGGACTGTACCCAGCATTATGAAGTCTGCTCTGAAACCCAAGTTCGCGGCTATCCCACACTCCTCTGGTTTAGGAATGGTGAGAAGGTGAGTCTGCAAGCTCAGCAAAAGATCAGAGCATTTTTTTTCTGAGTAATAGTTGGAAACTATGCTTGTATCCTGGACAAAAAAAAGATCAAATAGCCATATACAAGAGTCTGCTTTTGAGAGTAAAGATGTTGGAGGTTCAGCTGTGTACTGGTAGAGGTATATTTTGTCCACAGAATAAAGTTTTTTGCCCTGTGTGCTCTGCAGATAACTAGTATGACATTCCTAAATCTGTAAGCAGGATCTCCAGTTATGCTGATGTGTGAGACATTTCTGGGTTTGCTTTAATACTTTACCTCCTGTGAAACACAAAACCATAGGTGAAATAGAAATCATTTAAAAGTATGTCGTTCTCACCAAGTATATCAGCAGGTTCTTATCTGTAAGTGGTGTCTATCTGCTGACTGCCTGAGGGATGCAAAATTCCCTTCTTAGAAATATGAACACGTATGACACTTGTGAGTGAGTGTCCTATGGGCCCAGCTGACATTTTTCTTTGTAGCAGTTCAAACAGTTACAATATTTTGAAGTTATGGGGTAATAAAGTATTTATAACCACCACATACATGAACAGCAGCAAATAAACAGATTATAAATAGTAGTGTTGCTTATGGTATGTTTCACAATTCCAATATAAACTGAATGTATTAAATGGTTGTTGAAAATAGGTCTGCATGCAGAGAACCTAGGACTTTTTTTTCAACTCCTACCCAGCAAGTTTTAGAGGGGCTTGGGGTTTTTGCCTCACTCATCTTGCATTCCTTTCTGAACATTTACAGTGTCAGAAATCTATGTTTTGCTATGCAATCTCATTTAGTGGTTGTTGCTTGTTCCAGTTTTCTGGCACTCTAAAGGTGGGTGTAAGTATGTAACAGCACATGGGAGGTTTGGTGTAAGCACCCCTATGAGATCACACACTCCAGGGAATTTAAATGAAGGAGCTCCTGAAGTTTTGAATCCCAGCCTAATTCACACAGGAGATACAAGGTCTTGTTACTGCTGGAGCAGCAGTGCCTGGTACATGTCAGAAACAAAACTGGAAGCTGAGGGAGTGCTCAAGTCGAACACAGTAGCACGTCCAAGGGTAGAGGTGTCTTTGGTCCATTAAACTTCTGTCTCCTATGGTGTGAGTCTGGAGAACTGGAAATGTTCTGCTATTTCTCCAGAATGATTTTCCACCTGATTTATTTTCATTTTTTGACTAGCTACAGATGGCAAGACACCTTGCCAGAACCATACTACCTTGACCTAGAAAAGTTAGCTGTGTGTTCTCTCAAAAACTACATCATAGGCTTTTTTTCACACTTTGTCATTATTGACATTTGAGTTGCTTGGAGTTACTTGACTCAAGAGTGTGGTGAAAGAAGAAGTCACGTCACTGCTTTTGTATTTGGTAAATCTGAATCTTAGTCATTAGCATGAACAATACATTTCTGTTGACATCAGACTGGCTTTTCTCCATTGGCACTGTGGTATTCCCTGGTTGCATGTTCCTTTGTGGCCCGATACAATGTATTTTAAAAAACCTACCAAACAACCCCAAGAACTTTCCAATAATCTGACCCAGAAATTCCTGGAAATCTCTCTGATTGCTATTATACTGTTCAGTAAGGGAGGGAGGAGGAGGAGGAGGACTGCTTCAGCCATCCAGATTTGTTGTCCATTACACCATCACTCCCTTTGCCATAACCGAAGCCTGGCATTACGCCACCCCTCTTGGTCAGATGCAGCAGAAACCCTGGGAGGTTTATGGGCACTGCCCCTGCTCTGCAGACATGGATGCAAACAAGCAGGCACAGGCTTCTTGCATCATCTTAGATCAAGTCCTTTGTGGTTTAGATGCAGGGTGGGGAAAGTGGCTATGATTACAGGTAATGTTACCAATGACAAAAGAAGGCAAATGTAGTAGAAAGAGTTTCAGAGGAAATAGTTTAAGAGGTGTCTGTTCTTCCTTCCAATCTATGGAAGATTGTATGCTGTTCCTTGAAGAGTGTTCTTCATGTGGGAGAAAAGATATGTCTTGTAGCCCACACCTCATGGGACCAAAACTCAAGTATTCTATCCAAAATGGATATGTGGTGTCTCAAAGAGGTGATCTCTCCTTTTGAACAGAGGAATTACTACTAATTATTTCAGAGAGCACTGAGGGCAATCACACAAGAGCCAGTTTGGGGATGGCCAGCAGTGGATTTGAAACTGCTCAGAGGTGCTCTGATTTCTTGTTCTCTAAAGTTGTGAAAGTACCTGCCAAATGGGGAAGCACCTAAGGCAAACTGGCTTCTCCAAGATCTAGCTGGTTGGGGGATTTATGTGCAGGTTCCAAAATGGGACCTAACTTCTAGGAGAGTAGTGTCATTGGAGATTCCAACCCCATAGCAAGCAGCTGTTGTCTCCTGCTCCCAGGTGAATTTAGGTGCCCAGAGAGCATTGCTTTACTGTTTGAGTGTTCCGAGGATGTGGGACAAGTGTATGGGCCAGAGGAGCCTCCTGTGTAGTCAGATGAGATGCAGGTCAAGTCTTTGAGCCCTCTCAAAGCACTGGACTGAGCTCTTGCAGTAACAAGAGACCACCACCAAACAGCAATGGGTATTTTCTTGTTCCTTGAAGTAGCTTTAGGTTCAGAAAATCAAAACCTTGAAAAAGCTGACCAGAGAGAGAGATGAAGGTCAAAATGGGAAAGTTTATAAAAGTTTTCTGCTACATTTCTAAAATACCTTTCATTGCAAGGAACATTTCAGTGGTTCCCTTTTGGTACAGAAGAATCTGTGGAAAATCCTGAGTGGATTGGTGGAATGCCTTAGAGAGGTTTATCAACTACATTATTGTATTTATTACATATACAGTGAGGGTGTTGAGGCACTGGCACAGAGAGATTGTGGATAATCTATCCCTTGAAGGGCTCAAGGCCACGTTGGGTAGGGCTGTGAGCAACCTGGTCTAGTGGAAAGTGTCCCAGCACGTGGCAGGGAGTTGGAGTTAGATGATCCTAAAGGTCCTTTCCAACCCACACCATTCCATGGATATGAATATGCTTACACTTGGCAATGTTATGTTTTTCTAGTGATTATTTATTTGCTGATTATTTATTTGCTAGATTAACTGCACTATTTGATAATTGTAGGGTGACCAGTACAAAGGGAAAAGGGACTTTGATTCCTTGAAGGAATATGTGGATTCCCAACTACAGAGCTCTGGGAAAAAGGCACCAGCAGATGAGCCTGCCGAAGCCCCACAGCCACCTGCAGAACCTACTCCTGTGGAAGTAAGTGCTCCTGCCTGCTGAAACCATGTTAAAAGTGTCCAATGTCTGAATATTTTCAAAGCCTTCCATGTGCTTCCCTCTCTCTGATAGCCTGACAATTTCTAGATGTAAACCATGCTAAATACTTTCCTGTTTAGTTTTTTTCTTTTCAGTAATTAATGAGTGGAATCAGATCATAAATCCTGGTGATGCTTTTACCAACCTGATGAATTGGAGAAGTAGAAAGAAAAAAATCTGTGTCTTTTTCTGTAGTTGCCCTAAGTTGTTTAGATAGAGTGTCATAAATGTGTCTTTTTTCGTCCGCTGAACTCCAGGCAACTCCATCTTTTTCATATGACAGCATATTTCATCTCTATGGAGATGAACATTTCTTTCAAGATTCTCACTTGAATCCAGGAGGATGGCACATGCTCCTAAGTCCCTAAAAAATCCCAGGGTCCATTACTTACAGGCTGCTCTGCAGAAACAGCAGACAAGCAAAGATGATGAAGACTGATCTCAACGTGGTAAAGGTGACCTGTCCTGTGACAAGGAAACTCCTTGGGTTTAGAGGCTTGTTCTGATTGTGGTTGTAGGAGTTACAGGGGTTACGAATGTTGCCAAGGAATTGGCAGGACTAACTTTATCACCTCTGCATAGCTGTACTTCATGTCATTTTCAACCTTTTTGTCTTTTTCAATCACATTGTCATTTCATCTGCCATTTTTTCTTGCAGTTGAATGTACAATTGGTGAGGCTGAGAGGGTTTTCAAGCATACTCTTCCATGAAATGCAGGAAACATGCTTCTGCCTAGAAAATAAAGGGCAGTGACTTACACTTCCTTGTGATGTGGAATGAACTGATGTAATTAAAAAAGCATTAGTATTATTAATGTAAATACAGTTTATACACAGCTTCTCACAGGAGAGTATTAACTTTCTGAGCAGCAATACTCATCTTGCATGAAGTGGCTTACCAAACATTACAGACAACATAGATTTGCAGTTTTCATACCCTTCAAATTTTATCTTATTTTGTTTTAATGACCTCATATTTGGAAGATCTTTACAGCTAGTGTTAGTAAAATGCAGAAAGTAGTTAGCTGGCTTTCCCTTTTTATAGAAACAACTCAAACCACATGTGATGCAAACTCCCTCGTGCCCTGCAGGCACCTGCACACATACAAAGAGCAGGAGATTGAGGGGGGATTTTCCTGCCAAATAATAGCAGGCACAGTGTAGGACTCCACTTGCCTTTGCAACTTTATACCATAGCGCTGGATGCCACCCTGTCCTGGTTGCTCATCTTCACACACATTGGTTCTGGGGTGGTTCTCATTGAGTTTGAAGCAAGGGGCCATGGACAGTCTGCAGCCTCTACCTCAGGCAGCAAAAGCAGAGTTCCCACTCCAAATGTGTGTCCCAGTGTTGAGCCCCATGGGTTGCTCTGTATCTGACAGGGGCCAAGTACTTGCCAGCCCTTCCACAGAAGCTGTACCTTTGTGTGCCTGAGACTTCTCTCCTACCAGACATCGCTCATGTTACTCAGAAGCGATCCAGGTGGACTGAGGAAGAATGACCAGCAGATGCTTAGACATTGTGGTTGCATAACATGTCTTTTCTTAAGAAACCAAGCTAAAATTGAGCTATCTGATATTAAACATCTTTTTTTGTGGTTACATAGTTCACGGTGCTACTCTGATAGTTATCTACAGATCTTTAAAGTTTGTTTTCCTGTATGGATCATGGGGAATTTATGGAGCATTTCAGTGATGTTTGAAACATGGATTAGAAATTGATTTAGGAAATTCAGAATCTAAGAATACATTTACTGTTTATTTTTCCTTCTTTTAATTATTTGTAAGTATTTAATAGTTAGTATACTAATTTTTAAAGAATTCTCTAGAGATAATAGCATTTCAAGTTAATGAAATACTTTAATGAACAAACACTTACAGAAATGCTTAATTTCAAGTTGCTTTTTGGCTTCTCTTCCTAAATGTCTTACTGGGTTTAAAGCAGAATTGGTAATGCCGTCTGTTGCACTGTTTTTCTTTTGCTTTAATTTGAAGCTTTCCTAGGCAAGAGATTTACTTACTTATTTTTAATCCCTCCCACCCTTAAGGGCCTCACACAAAAAATGAAGTATGTTACAGCTCTGTGCTCTCCTGTGAGACTGTCTGTAAGCAAAGTGCTGTCCTCCCATCACTCCTGTGATGTTGCTCTTGATGTATCAGGAGTGTAAGTTTCTCCTGGCATCCATGCGAGTGTGGTGGGGTGATGTCCTCTTGACAGGCAAATCCTTGTTCCTGGTAACAGTTTTTTCTATGTCTGCAAGGCAAGGATACAGCAGAGGGAGAACAGCTGTCAAGACATCACCAGTATGCCTCAAATACCTCATCAAACTCTCAGGTGGCCATTACATGCTTTAAACCAACTCCTCTCGGGGTTGTTCCTTTAAACATTTCCATGACAGTGTATTAAAATGAAGGGGATTTTTTTTTTCCCAACAACTCCAAATTTGGATACAGGCAAATCCCCTGAAAAGAAAGATAGCTTGTTTCTCCAATTAATGGATGAGATTCAGTGTGAAATGTACATTTCTCTACATCTCCCTAGGAAAGGAGCTGAGGGGTAAAAGTGAGGTGTGTTGCTGCTGCTGCTCATGTTTGTATTGTATCTTTCCCAGTTTGAGTTTCCCTTTCAGGTATCTGAAAGCTCATTTGGCTGGTGTTGTTATATATACAAAAAGTTTTGACTTTTTTTGGTCTTTTTTTAGCAGGCTGCAGTGCTCTCTCTGTCTGAAAAAGACTTTGATGCAACCATTGCTAGGGGAATCACCTTTATTAAATTCTACGCTCCGTGGTAAGAAGTTTGCAGCTGCTGCTGTTCAGGATTATTTGTGGCCTAGGCTGTTGCTGCATGAGTTGCTGTAGGCCTTTGAGTTGTGTGTAGTGCTGTAATTCGTTGCCTGAATCTAAAACCTGAATTAAGTGAAGAATGTGTGTGTGGGCAAGAGATACAGCAAAAAGACTTCAATCTGTTTTAGCTTCCTCGGGATGCCTCTCTGGAAAGGCTGACAGAGCAACTTTCCTGTGTTAGCCTCCAAGTCATGCTGGGAAACAAGGGAAGTGAAGCTTTCTTTGCAGGCTTAGCGGGCTCCTGTCCCTTGATTAGGGTCAGGTGAGAGGGGAGCTCAGAAAGGAGAGCATGTTTGCCTTTGGGTCCCTCCTGCCACAGTGAACCTTGCATGCCACCTTTCTCATCCATTGCCCAGTCTCTCTGCTAGGAGAAGGAAGCCTTGTGCACAGGGGAGAGATGATTTCATTGCTAGCCAGCTCATTAAGGCAGTATGTAAAACAGAAAAAGGTCTATTGTTCAGGGTGGTAAAAGGTCACTGTTACAAAGCAACACAAAATGCCAAAATACTGCAGCTTATCTTTGATCATAGGCATGACTGTGGTTCTTATTGTGGGCAAGAAGTACCAGGGAAGCCTTTGTTTTGCGTGATGCCCATGATGCAGTCTTTTCCAGTGCTGGCACCGTTTTTCCCACAGTGTGGTTTGGTGCTTGAGAGCCACTTCTGTGCTCTCTTACATCTGAAAGATCTGCTTTTAGGTGTGGGCAAGTATCCATTGCCACTGTGTTAAGGCATGCCCTGCCCATGTGCACACATACCCTCCTTCATGTTTACTGCTCTTTATTTCCTTTACCCTCTCTGTACGTCGTGAGGCACTGAGACTGAATCTGTGCCTATGCTGCCACTGCACTGTAGGATCGTTTTGGTTGGAAAAAACCTTTAAGATTGAGTCCAACCACTCGCCTCACACTCCCAAACCCATCACTGAACCATGTCCCTCAGCACCTCAGCTACATGGCTTTGCAATATCTCCAGGGATGGTGACTCTACCACCTCCCTGGGTAGCCCGTGCCAGTGTTTAACCACCTTCTCAGTGAAAAAGTTCTATCTAATATTTAAACCTCCCTTGGGGTGACTTGAGGCCATTTACTCTTGTCCTGTCACTTCTTACTTGGGAGAAGAGACCAACCCCCGCCTCACTACAGCCTCCTGTCAGGTAGCGGTAGAGAGTGATCAGGTCTCCCCTCAGCCTCCTCTTCTCCAAACTAAACCTCCCCAGTTCCCTGAGCTGCTTTTCATCAGATTTCTGCTCCAGACCCTTCACCAGTTTCACCCAGAATTGGCTGGCAAATTCAGTTTAGACCTGTGTACAAAGCAGCTTCTGGTCTAATTTCAGAACCCAGGGATTGTTGGCATGTGGAGGACTTCAGTATTTGAGAAACTTCCCGGAAATGTTTGAGTTACAGAAATGATGCTCCCTTTTTAATTAACTTTTTGTAATCATACTGCACTTTTTAGCCATCTTATGTCAGGAGATTCTCATGGGATGCCACTCAGTGTTGGATGGCAGGCTGGGAAATGGGGGTTCAGGATGCAGAGAGTCAAATTCTGAAGCCAGCGCGTGTTCTCAAGCCGCAGTGTTCAGAAAGCCACTAGTTAGGAAATGGCCTCCAGTATTGGTGCAGCTGGTATCCTAGTTTTCACTGTGAAGTTCAGGCTTATGTATACAGTTGTACTGCTTTGTATATAAATTACCTCTTTCTCTTCCAAGTGGAGTAACTTACGTAGGACTCAGCAAACACTACGATGTTGCTGGCTCCTTCTGTCTTTCAGTTAGTTTTGGATAAATATTACTTGCAGAGTAAGCAAAAAATCATCGTTCTGGTAACTTTTCTGCACAGTCAGAAATGCTTTTATACTGTCACAAGGTGATTTAAATATACACTGGCTCACGTTAATATAAGTGTTGCTGAGCCACCCCTCATTATTTTTGTAGATGCCCCAATCCCACCCTGAGGCAATGACGGGGCTGTTGTACAAACCCAACGGAGGTGCAGCTGGGTTAGAACAGAATGAACAATGCAGCTTTAACATCTAAAGTGCTTTGGGAATTCTTCTTGAAGGCAGTAAGAAGTTCAAGTTATGAAGGTGGCCAAGCCAAGTTCAAAATATAAACAGAATTACTATTTTGCTATAGTTGCTGCCATGTTACAGTATCACTTTCTTCCTGGACACTGGTGGTTTCATTGTGTGTGCTCCAGGGACTGCATTCTCACATTACTGTGGAGACATAAGAGAACAAAATAGAAATAGGCTTTTTGAGGTTATTGATGATATAACCGTAGTGATTCACATTTAATGCAAATCAGAATATGGCCCGATAGAATTTTTTTTCCCATCTGCTCAAAGAGGCTCATTGACTGTCAGACAATTCCATTGCAGATCTGCCTGCAAGTACGGTGGTGGTGGTTAAACAAAGTGCATTCAGTGAAAAAGTGCATTAAGCTACCAAAGTGTTTCATAAAAACAGAACCTGTGTTGACAAATGCCTCTATTACATTTGAGTTTCCAGCACTGGGCAATGCTACATTGGTCAAGGGGTCCATTAGGAACTGGAAGAAATGTAACAGGGAAATAAAAATGTAATTTAAATAAACTCAAGGTATGTAGCTTTAGCATAACTGATACATGATGCTTCCTGAAAACTCAATTTGTACTACAGCCATTCGGTGCCATACTTAAAACATGCTTGTTTCTAAGCAATTCTTCTTTTCATTCAAATATTCTTTGTGCTCATCTTTCTTTGGCTTCATATTCCTTTGTAGGGTAAAATGTTAATGCACTGACATCCAGAATACCATTCCAGATGAAACTAACAAAGGCCAGAAACTACTTCAGTGCTTAACTAACTTAGATAAAATCACTCATTCTCTTAGCTCATTTTCTGACATAATAGTGCAAGGGAGTTGGAGGGATAAATCATTAGGGGATGGGCAAGGCAGCTAGTTAAACTTAGAGCTATTGTGGCAAGACAGTAAAGTGGAAGGTGTATCTGCTAAACACATCTCCCTTTTTTTGTTTCTAGGTGTGGTCACTGTAAGAACTTGGCTCCAACTTGGGAGAACCTTGCCAAAGAGCAATTTCCAGGTTTGACTGATGTCAAAATAGCAGAAGTAGACTGTACTGTGGAACGTAACGTCTGCAGCAGGTTTTCTGTAAGTGTGAGAGCCCTGAAATGAAGGGGATGGGATTGTGGACCAAATGTCAGAGGCTCCAGCCTGCAGCTGAGTGACAGCACAACTGCCTTCCCCCTTAGCCAAAAAAGAGGTAGCTCAGAACAGCACTTGGTGACACCAGTTCTTTCCTGGTGTCTTTGTTCTGACTTGTTCATTCTCATTGGATAAAGTTGGAGAAGTCCCAAATTAAGAAGCCTTCGCCTGTGAAAGCACCAAAGCACTTTTCAGGTAGCCAGCGCAAAGTTCTGTTACTGAGGAGGGACGGGGGAAAGAAAAAAGTCTTTTGGTGCTGGTAGGCAGCCAACCAAAGCCAGAGCTGGAGCTACCCTCCCAAGAGGGAGGAACATGTATACCCCATTCACTTGCAAATGTTCACGAACTGCAGGTTGGCATTGGAAGTTCTGCTGTGGGTTTGGGGTTTTTGGTTAAAAATGGGTTATTGATTCAGAGGGCTTTAGTGGCTTTTCAGAGGTAAATACAGTGAGTTTGAACATTAGTAATAAGTTTTTTTGTGGGGTGTGTGTCTTTTGAAGGTTCGGGGCTACCCTACACTTCTGCTTTTCCGAGGTGGAAAGAAAGTCAGTGAACACAATGGAACGAGAGACCTGGAGTCACTGCACAGCTTTGTCTTGCGTCAGGCAAGGGATGAGTTGTAATAAAGGTCTGGCTGCTCCATCCCTGGCTGTCTCTGTACAGTAAGCTGAGGGATTTCAGTCATTGCTCATTTTCAAATAGTGTATTCGGGGGGTGTGGGTGGGGATTGGGACATTTGTTTGGTTTTGTTTTTAGGAAATTGAATGTACTAAACATTGGTATCTTTCCTCTGTGTGTGTGTGTGCTAAAGACATGCCACCCTATCTGTGAAGGAAAACTAACAAGTAGTTACTGTGCAAAAGGGAAATATTTTGAGCATGGGTAATACTGGCGCATCTCTGCGTTCCCACAACGAAGTGTAAATGGTTTCCTTTGAGACTAAAATACATCAAGAAAACCAGCTTAAGGGCACCAGTAGAATATTTTTGTCTTCAGGTTAGCTTTCATTAAAAAAACTGCCCACCGTTACTAGAAAGGTAAAAGCTACAGCTGTGCTGAGCCACTTTTGCCTCTACAGCTGTCCTTAAACTCTACTTGTCTTGATATAGCTACTGGTTAAGAAATGGAAAGCTGGGCTTGAACATACACCTCTTTGGAAGATACCAGGGCACTGTGAGCTGGTTGTTTCCTGTTAACACTCAGCTTGAGAGGCCTAGCCATAGGTAAAACAAGGTACTGGGGCATGTGCTTGAGGGTTACTGATGGCCAGCTTGCGAGTGGCAGGGGGCTTGCTGGCTGGTGGGGGGCTTGCTATGGGCTGCTGCCCTCTAGCTCTAGAGCAGAGACTGCTCTGCTTCTACAGAGCCAACAGGGAGCAGCTGCAACCAGAGCTGCCCCCCTCATACAGACCCATCGCTTAGAGCTCAGAGCTTGACGCCCATGTTTCCAACCCTTGCCTGAATCCTGGCTCTGTGCTGACCTGCTCCTTATTCAGAGTACTTAGAGAACAAGTAGAACAACATTTTGATTTTCTGCTTTTTTTTTTTCTCCCTTAATTCAGCTGTTCTACAGTAGTGTAAAGGAGTTCCCCAAGCTTCTTGAGCCTTAACCTTTTCCCAGCTGTAGGTGTTGGTGAGCTTGAAAGGCAGGACCACAGACTCTGTGGTGCCTTGGATTAGAATCTGGATCTGTTCTTTGGTGCATTAGATGTTCCACGTTAGACATAACCGAAAGCCAAAGAATTTACCCTGCGGAGACTGTCAGGATACAAATGTAACAGCTGTGTGCATAGAAACTCATGCAGTGAGTGAAGATGGCTACAGGCTAACTTGACTGATGAGTCAAGATGCTGATTGTTGTCCATCATATGGAGTAGGTTGGGTTTTCTTGTTTGGCTTGTTGTTTTGTTTTGTTGTTTGGTTTTTTGTTTAAAAAAGGCAAGACAGCAACAAACATTTAAATGAGTGAATTTCTTCTGGTACTTCACTGTCTGTCCAGAACTTTTGATTCTGTTCAGTCTGAAAATGTGTGAGGGTGAAAAAGCCACAGTGAGAGCCAAGTGTTGTACAGGCAGATGTATTAGATCAATGTATATACTTCTGCCTTAAAGAAAGCCTTTATTATCAACGTTTTTAACAACTTTCTAGTGAAGCACAATCTCATGAGTTTCTTGTATAAAATCCAAGTGGTACAATTGTTTACACTGAGATTTTTCTAAATAAAAACTTTTTAAAAAAGCAGTCTTTCTATAAATGATACAGCACAATGAATATACAGTGACAAGTGCAATAAATTATAGCTTGTATTTACAAGAAGCCTTTTAAATGCAAGACGTAGAGGTAAGTGCATTTAATACAAGTCGAATATTGATCAAAACAATTTGCTATTAGCTTCTGCTACACAAACGGTCGCTGCGCTGGGAACAGGTCCTTTATACCAGTGTGGTGCTGGCATGACTTGAAGGAAAAAGGTTGGCCAAAGACTTGCATATGTTGCTGATGTTCTGTCTTCCTGTAAATAAATTGTCCAGCTAGAGAATGAATGGCCCCTAAACTTTTACGTCTGAATTGCAGCTGTAGAAGCATCCCCACTTCCTTCCTGGGCACGTGGGAGCATCTGAGGCAGCGCTGTGTGGGGCAGGCAAGGAAGGCGTGTGAGAGGAAGCGCACGAAGTGACATCGCTCAGTCAAGGAGTGAAGGGACAGGAGCAGACAGGGTCTGAGCTCACACCAGTGTTCCTAGTAGAGGGTGCAGCCAAGCTGTCTTACACTTGCAGGATCAGACTTAGTGCTTGGAAGGTAAGAGAGCTGAAACATTTGCTTTGGCACAATTTAGGATGCTGTCATGACAGATTTCAGGAGGAGACTAACGGTCTAGGTGTTGCAACAGGTCCTAGGAAGTTAATTCCTAACCTTAGGAAATTTTTAGTCCCTTATACAAGACGTATGCTTCAGCTCTGAAGCACTAACACCATCTGGTAAAACTGCAGCACACATCCAAGCAACTGCTGGGGGGGCCAGGCTGCTCTGTGAGGGGAAGCCTGTCCCAGGCCACCACAGCGTGCGTGGGCCCGTTGCTGTCCTGCAATGCTGAGTGGCTGCCGCGGCTCAGGAGCAGCCCAGAAGGAGTCCAGGGGTTTGCTTGCATCCCAGCCTGTGCTCCCCATGTCCCCTCCTCCCACAAGGCACAGACGTCGTGTTCTCAGATGTGGTTCATCAACTGTTTAGGGATAGGGTATTTTTTTTCCCTCCAAGGTCAGGTAGTTTGTGAAAGCATGGAAGGTAGTATGGAAGTTCACGGTAGAATCCCAGAGTCCAGGGGAAGGCTGTTTGTCAGTGACATCCACAGGCTCTTACTACCATATTCCTGTATTTCTTCAAGATGACATTGGAATTATCATCAAAATAAAGAACAGATATGGCATTGAGTTTGGTAGGGGCACAGCACGGTTTGGGGACGTAATCGGGATTCATCAGGTGAACCTGGTGACAAAAGGAAAGCGCAGCTGAGATAAGGGTCACTCGTTTACAATTTCAGCCCTTGCTTTGGCAGGGGGCTGGGGGCAGCCTTACCAGGGTCTGCACGATGGCGTGGTTGGTGGCGTTCATGTGGGCATTGAGGGGGAAGGAGCATTCCCCTTCGCAGTAGTTGGCCGCGTAGCCCTTTGGAGCGATGATCCAGTCCTTTTTAGGAAACAAACAGAATGTGATTCCAATTAAAAAGTTGCCAACTCACAGACAACTGCATTCGATTCAGAGCAGCTGAAAATGTTCCGCTAATGTTTTTTCTTGAGGGTGAAAATGTGTTTTCACTGAAACTGTTTGGGTTTAGGGGTGGGATTTTTTTAGGTGCACCATGACTTTTCCATGGCCACACTGATTTTCGTGCCCAAAGGATGTTGCACATCTACACAACAGCCTCACTGCCACAAGCCAAGAGAGTTTTATTCCTAAAACTCTTGCTGGGTTATCTTGTGAAGACTGTGGTTTGGATGCTGCTCTGTTACAACATTTCCTGGGGATTAGGTTCCTCTGGCTCAGCTACCTTTCCTAGGCTGAGTTGCACCCTCAGATGGTGTCCCCTCCTGGAGAAAATCATGTGTGCGCACACACACAATTCAACAGGGAACTACATTGTTTTCTGGGAAGTGAAAACAATGGTGGTGTGCCTCACAGACACTACCCCACATGCTCTTACACAGGGATGCTGGTCTGTGTAGGATGTTCTAGCTGCACAACAGCTTCTCTACCTCTGCCAAACACCTAAAGGACAGCAGCACAGCCAGCCTGAGCTGCCTGTGCAAGCAGGTGTCCCCAGTAACAAGCTGAGTGCCACACTATGTGGCATTTGGGCCACAACAACCCCATACAATGCTACAGGCTTGGGGCAGAGTGGCTGGAAAGCTGCCCAGCAGAAAAGGACCCGGGGTGTTTAACAGCAGGCTGAGCATGAGCCAGCAGTGTGCCCAGGTGGCCCGAGAAGGCCAATGGCATCCTGGCTTGTATCAGAAATAGTGTGGCCAGCAGGACCAGGGAAGTGTTTTTGCCCCTGTATTCTACACAGGTGAGGCCATACCTTGTATACTGTGTCCAGTTCTGGGCCCCTCACTACAAGAAAGACACTGAGGTGCTGGAGAGTGTCCAGAAGGCAGGCAACAAGGTGGTGAAGGGTCTGGAGAACAGGTCTGATGAGGAGTGGCTGAGGGAACTGGGGGTGTTTAATTTGCAGAAGAGGAGACTGAGTGGGGACATGATCACTCTACAACTACTGGAAAGGAGATTGTAGTGAGGGTGAGCTTGGTCTCTTCTCCCAAGAAACACGTGATAGGACAAGAGGAAATGGCCTCAAGTCACCCCTGGGAAGATTTAGATTAGATATTAGATAGAAATTTTTCACTGAGTGGGTTGTTAAACCCTGGTATGGGCTTCCCAGGGAGGTGATGGAGTCACCATCCCTAGAGGTATTCATAAGCCATGTAGCTGAGGTGCTGAGGGGCATGGTTTAGTGATGGGCTTGGCAGTGTGAGGTTATAAGTGGTTGGACTTGATGATCTTAAAAGTTTTTTTCCAACCAAAATGATTGTATCATTTTATATAAGGTGATTCTTCACCAAAGGGCTACTAAAAAAAATTCCAGTGGCTCTGCCACTGACACAAAAGAGCCAAAGGTAAATTAAAAGCATTGCCAGTTATCAGGAGCCATTTTGCCTCCCTCAGCGCCAGGCTCTGCGGATCTCCCTGCTGGGGGCATGTACATGCACATTGTTCTTAGCCAATTTCCCCTTGACCTGACAACAGTTACCTTGACTGTTGCTACAGAAGACCTGAGCATCCAGGGACTGTTGCCACAGCTTTAGTAGCTGAGATTGCTGTTAGATTGCTAATGTGAGGATACCTGGGCATAGCAAAACCACCCTTCATTGTACTGTACTGGCTTACCCACAATTTGCTCCCAGTAAACTGGGAGAGCTGCTTTTCACAGACCACCGTCCTGCTACAGAAGCCAGTACAGGCTGGGTAATTGAGTTTCTGGTTTAATGCGGTACAAGGGAAGTGTTCTAAAGAACATGGATGTGAAAAAAGAACCAGTGGATGCTGCTCTGCCTCCATCCTCTCCGTACAAGGAGGATCTGGATTCCAACACCTGCAAAGAGCCCTGTGGCCTCTCTTTGGCAGCATCTTACCTTTCTGCTCAAGCCTGCAACTAGAAGGGTGAAGGCAGTGCCTTCGAGATCACGATCTTCACAGCTGGAACAGGCTTCCTGCCTGGAAGCAGGGCAAGTGAGCCAAGGAGGTGGTGGAAAGAGTGTGCTCAACTCAGAAACTAAGCCACTAACAAGAAATGGAGAACAGAGTCAGCATGTGGCCACAGTTGTGGCTAGTGGGCTGGAGTTGACAACCTACCAAAAAATGCTGCTGTCCCATTAGCTGGGAGAGGATTACAGCTGTGTAGCGTATTGCAGAAGCAGTGGGGACAGCCCTGGCATCCTGAATTATAATCTGCTGAAAACATCAGCTGATAGAAGTGAGACCTCCCTCACAAAAGTGCTGAATGCAAGAACAAATAATGGATTTTTATTAGAAAGAGGGCATTCTTTGAAACGTGGTGTTTGATGACACTATGTCCTGGTCCTAAATAACTCACTCTAAACAAACCCTTTGGCCTCCCAGTGTGGCAATTCAACCCAGTCTTGAGTCCACCTACCGCAGCCAGTGTTAATTGTGGGGTGAGGGGAGTACTTCAATACAACGGGCCAAGGTTAAAGTCAGGCTGATCACTGGAAAACAACTTGATTTGATTAAAATCACTGCTTAACATCAGATTTTTTTCATCAAAGGTGCACAGATAGGAGCCCTTTCCACACGGTGACTCCCACGAGTGACAGAGAATGACTGTATACTTGACTCTTGTAAAGTACTGAGCTTCCTCTGGATCTCATCAAATGTCACAACTATCAATATTTATTTGCCCTTCCCTGTGACTGGGTTTAGTGAGGAGGCACAAGGGACATTTTAAAGCATAATGGCAGCCTCGAATGGAACTATGGTGACACTGTTTAGATAACATTTCATAACAAAATGTCTATTTTACCCTGAGAGAAACATCACCCACCTGCCATCCCAAGTCTTGGAAGCTAACGTAAAGCTCATGCTTTCTGCACGCTGTTTTTAAGTCACTGCTATTGTAATCTGTTAAAAAAACAAAAGAACAAAACAGGAGTTTAGAAAGTAAAACAGGCAGAGCATTGCTGGAGGGCGCAGCTGGCCAGATGTGTGCTCAGCAGTGAGAAATGGTGAGTTCCCTCAGCAGCCTGAAAGACAAGGGTATTGAGCGAGATCCAAAGCAGGGCTCAAGTTTTTAAGACACCTCTGGGAATGGTGGCACCCAAGTAACAGTGAGTTGGTTATAATTCCTTCAGCTGCCTTTAATAACTTGACAAGATGTGCTTGTAAAACACCTCCAGTAAAATGACACCTTAGAACTCCATCTGCTCCTTGAGTCCAGCACAGGACACTCCTGGGCAGGCACGGACACCCACCCCATGACTGCTGCGTCCCACAAGCCACCCTGGGTGCTAAGCCCAAGATGCACACACTTACCCAGGGAGTTCCAGCCCTGGAATCAGGCTGGAATCATTGCCTCGTGCCCCTGTACCCATGAGCAGAAGCCCTTAAGCAGCTGCAGGCTCCCATGGACAGCGAGGCCATGTCCCTGCCCCAGGCATCACACACAACTCCACACGCCACATCTGTTATTGGAGCTTTACAAGTCTTGCTCTGAAAAGCCCAAGTTTTTCCTTCCCATAACCTGCTTCCCCGCAAATGACACAGGCTGTGACACCCTCAGGAGTAACTTGCTCCTTAGTGCCCATACTTCAGGGAAGAGCAGGGTGCAAAGCCCTGACAGCAGACCTTCTCCCTTGCCATGGCACAACGTACAAAGATGTTTCAACCCTGCAGGAGCTGTTCCTGATGGCCTTAAAAAATGCAGCTTTTGGCAGTGAGTGGAATTTCCCAGTTACATTTGTTAAGAGAGGCGGCCCTGCAAGCAAGCACCTGGAACCACAGCTCGTGGAGGAGCTGAGCTGTGACAGAGGGGCCTTTCACCCCACCCCTACGGCTGCACAGACCCAGCCTCAATTGCTGCTGGCTGATTTTGTCACAGCCTGGGTGGCCGCTGGGCCTCAGCACAGCACCCACAGAAGCCACCTTCACAGTGGCCCACCAGCCACAGCTTCCGGGCCCATGCTGCATGTCCCATGGGGAACACAGGAAGCAATAGTGGCCAAACCAGCCAAGCAGCCTGGGAGCCAGGGCCCTTCCATGCAGTCTCCTCTCCTCTCCTCTCCTCTCCTCTCCTCTCCTCTCCTCTCCTCTCCTCTCCTCTCCTCTCCTCTCCTCTCCTCTCCTCTCCTCTCCTCCTTCCCCTCCCCCCCCAGGCAAATGCTACACACTGATGCGTCTGCCTCCCCGCTGCCCTGGGGCTAGCCAGCCCCCCTCCCCTAGCACCTTGAATGTGGCTGCAAAGGGCACCCTCCCAGCATCACCTTCCCCAAATGTGGCAGCTGGGATGATAGAAAAATATTTTTACTGACTTTTTCCTTGGCTCTGAATAAGCCTTTCTTTTTCTTCCCTCCATGCCCCCCCCCCAAAGTTTGGGAACTACAAATGCAAATATTTATTCAAAAGAGAAACTATAATACTAAAAGCACATCCAACTGACATGAAGGGCAGCATAGCATCACAGCTGGGTACAGTTAACACTGAGGTCTGAAAAAACCCCACACCTCAAACCTCGCCTCCAAACCACCAAAGATTAGGGAGTTGTTTTTAGAAGCAGTTTGGGTTTAAAAACCTTAAGGATTGCATTTCAGACTTTCAACAGCTTCGCTTCAGTCACAATCAGGTGAGCAGAGCCTGTTAGTAGCTTGCTGCAGCACAAACATTCGCTCTCTCAGGAGCACTCAGTAGCAAGGATGGAGGCTAGTCTCTCTATTCAAGCTTTCCATTTTTACACCAGGCATACTTGGGAGAAACCAGGGCGTGGTGTTTTTTTTCACATGAAGCTTTTCAGTCCCTGGCTCAGCCCAGCATGACATTTCTAGCATGATGTATTTCTAAATTATCTGGTCCTAACAAGGGTAAAAAAATGAGCAGAAGGTAACTTTTAGTGGTCAAAGGCTTTCATTTAAGTACCTGAAAATACCACTTCACTGTTCTTCAGTGTTGTTTGCTTAGGGGAAAGCCATCTGTCTTTGATAGGGAGTTATGGTAGAGTCTGTTTACAACCCAGTGGGCAGAACAATGCTGCATTCCAAATCCAGCTACAACTTACCCAAATCAGCTCTGGGAAAGGGGAGAAGGCAAGGGAGGCAGAGAAAACAGGAGTGGTAAGGAAGGCTGCAAGCAATCACAGTTTTAAGAAAACATGGGGGAGGGGCAGGGAAGAGCTGCTTAACAAGCTACACGAAGCAGAACATGTTATGAATGTGTCCTCTCTCCCACTGCCTGAAATTGGCCTCCCAAAATGCGCCTCAGCTCACTGACTGGAGCCACCTGATTCACACTCTGTGTTGAGCGCAGGCTGCTCTCCAGCCAAGGTACATGCAGACAGCTCTACCCCTCACCTGCCCAAACTCGGCCTTTGCTTCCTGAAATGTCAACATACAAAACATCCCTTCTCCTGAGATTTGCACTCTCCCTTCTTTAACCCTCATCACGAGCTTCTGTGCCCTCTTGTTTATCTCTTTGCCTACCACGTCTGCTTTATGGAATCTACTTTAGCCCAACTTCAGAGACGTTACAGACCTTTCATCAACCTGTAGCAGTGGCTTTATGAATCAGGGAAAAACTTGGGACTTGACATATGCCCCAGAACCACAAACGTTGGACATACATCCAATTACGGGCCTGGAAAAAAGAGGAATCCACACAGTAAAGGGCTTCTGATAGTGAGTTAAAGCTGGCCTCCACAACACCTTTTCTCCAATGCAGTAGCAGCTACCCCAGACCAGCACTCTCAGCTGTTTCAGCCCAAATTGCCATCTAAGGTAGTTCACAGTTCAAGATCCAGCAGCGAAGAGGGAAGAGAGAAGGTGTCTCTCCTCGCCAGCCCTGCGGCAGGCGCTGGGGGGCTGAGAGGAGGTGGACATGTTGCAACCTCCCTCTGTGGGGACAGCTTACGCTGCCGTGACATGACCTGCAACAATTGTTTGCCAGAGACCTTCAAAATCTCTGCAAGTTTAGGGAGATGCTGATAGGGTCATTGTGGGTTTGAAAAAACAACAACCCAAACCTCTAGTTCTGCACATGAAAATATCTTCTAGGGCAGCACAGTTAAAGCAGCACAGTTAAGACAGCTTGTGTCTGCGGCTTGTTTGTACTGAACATTGTCTGCCTTCACCAGAACCCAAGTCTGACCTGCAAGCACAGATGTTTCTCTTAAGGCTGGACGCTGCTGAAAGGCGAGAGAGAATGGCATGACCCTAATGGTCTTCCTCCTACAGATACTTATGCACCACCTCAGATTTCCTATAACCTCTCCCACATTAAGTGCTGGCAGAGAATATATAAATATTTACTGGGGCTGATCCGTCTGAGAACATCCCTGCTGCTCCCAAGGTGCCAGCCTACCAAATTCCACACGGTAATTAATTGATCCTGTGATTCAAAATAGCTTTGACAGAGGTCTCCAAGGCCAGCCCCTTCTTCTCGGTGTTTGACTTTGGTGATTTGTCCGGATAAAGCTGGTGTAAACCGATCACACAGTTAATAACAGCCCACTTCACATGAAAGTGACCTGCTTGGGTGGGAAGAAGGGGAGAGGTCGGGCCGACAGGGATCTGCGTGTGAAGGCCCATTCAGAAGCGCCGTGCGCACCACTCCGGCCTGTGGCCTAGCGCTCTGCTGAAGATAGCTGTGAGATAAGAATGTTTATTAACAAGGCCTTTGCCACGGCAAAAGCATTTGGCCTGGTTTGCCTTCAGTGTTTGGGCGTCCTGCTCTTTGCAGTATTTAGTTCCTATACACGTGGGGGAATCTGCCTGGTGCTATGTGTGTCAGCTGGAAGGAAAGGGCACTTTGGAGGGCACTTCTGTTCTCATGGAGCACCTCACCCCAGTCTCAGAGGCCCGAGGAGGGCTAAAGAGACCCAAAACAGAGGTATTACAAGAGTTTCACTCAGAGCAGCAAGTGTAGCCTCAAGCCAGACGTTTAAATACAGCTCTCTCCATAAGGAAGGGCTGATGGGGAGAGATGTGCCTGAGGGCTGATGCACAGAAGAGGAGAGTTATAGCCACCAGACAAGCAAACAGCCCTGTACAGAAACCCTAACTCATGGGGGAGCTGGCTGTATGGCAGCAAAGTCCTTAGGCTGGAGGCTGACCCTTTGTTACATTGAAGAGTGTTCTCATCTCTTCAGGTTAACTAGAGGGTCAAGCTGGAACCTGGGAGTGTGAGCTAAACCCGCCACAAGACATGGCTGAGTGAGGGCCCTGCAGACCTTGCAGACAGCAGCGGAGAAGGGCCTGTGCTCTCCTCACATCCACCTTGTTCCTCCATCTCCTGGGATGGTGCTGCCATATGATTTTCTGCCTCAACAGACAAAATACTTCCTTTTCTTCCTGGTCATCTTCCTTCTGCAGAAGAAAAGAGCTTGGCTCTAGGAATGAATTGACACAGGACTCTATGTCAAAGCAGTTTATAACCATGGTGGTTACTCTGTTCCGCTTTACATAAGCCAGTCATAATTATGTGTTTATAATACAGAGAAATGAGCATTCTTGGCAAAAAAAAACCCTACAGACCATTGAGATTCTTATGCCACAGCCATAACCTTAGCATCTGAGCACTTGGACTGCAGAACAACAACTGCCTATCAAAGGGAGCACAGTGGGGTCTCAATGTGCAAATAGCAGCGTGCCTTTGTGTAAGCCTATGGATCACCAGATCCAGTACCACCCCAGTAGCACACTTCATGTGCTCCAAACTGCAGGACATGGAGTGCTTCCCACATTTATATAGTAAACGAGGCTTTTAAAAAAATACTGCCTCAAACCAACTCACAGCATCTTTGGGGAAAAGGGTTCATTTTAAAACTGAGGAAAGAATTTACAAAAACCAGCAACACCAGCCAGCTGCCTTGCTCTCCAAAAGAGATACTACCCTCAAGTCCTGATAGGCAGCAACAAACCTGCCTTGAGGAAGAGCACAGACCAAAAATCTCACAAGATGCAGCAAGAGAGGAAGACATGTGCACAGGAGGGAACTAGAGCATCCCAGTTCTGCACCCGTTTTGGGTTCAGGTGCATCAGGGCACTCTCAGAAGCACAAGACAGCCTTCAGGGTAATCCCCAGGCTCACCTCCTACTTCATCCTGGGGCACTTTGCCAACCTTGCCATGCATCACTGGGGCATGGATATAGGAACACACACAACTCAAAAAAAATCCCTGTGATCTCTTCAAAGCAAAACACACATATCAGTCACTAGTGCCTCTTGGGCTATTAGATCCAACCACTTCTTAAGGAGAACAGTCTAAGAGTATCACACTTAGAGAGGAAAATAAGCTGATGTAGCCTCTCTTTTCTAAACACAGAAACCAACCATACCTCATACCTTCAAATTCCCCTCCTTTCCCCTGCCTTAAATCCACAGAGGCTCAACTATACATCGTGGACTACTGAACTTCTGAATTCTGGGCTTTAAATTAAAGCTGGCTTTGAGCTAGAAGAGCTCAAAAAAGCCCTTGAGACTGTACAACGACCAGCTTTTTTCCCCCTTTTTGTCATTTTATAATTTTATGACCTGATGCATACTGTAGTCAAGAAAGCACTGATGTAAAAATGGCCCTTTTTGTCCAATATATCTGCTCCCTCTGGAGCTTTGAGTCATATTGCCCAATTTAATAGTAGTAAAAACTACTATTAGCACTGCAAAGCTTAAGGTGCTGGAGATAGAAAGTTGGAGCCTATCCTGACTCTGCTACTAGCATCACAAAACAGCAATGCAGTGTTTTCCCAAAGGGCTGTGAATGCATAGGAAAATCATCTCTTGTGATGAAGGGAGCACAGCAACTGAGCCCCCCTGAGCAGAAGAACTGCACAACACTTGTGTAGAAGTGAGGCTTATTGCTTATAACAGCCCACAGATAAACTACATACCCCCTTTGCATAGGAAAGTAAAGCAGGGAGCAGCTGTGATGCTTGCCTTTAACACTGCAGCTTGGAGACTCCTAAGGAAAAGCAGGACTGAAGTGGGTCCACCAAGCACTTGGGACCAGCAGATGGGCCAGCCTGTGAGGCTGACAGAGGGCTCCTGCGCCAGGTATGATGGTAACTCCTCAGGCAATGCCACGCTGGCACTGACTGCCTCCCTCAGGGTGCTCCTCCTGCCCTTAAAATCCAGGTGTTATAGAATCCTAGAAAGGTCCAGCTTGGAAGAGAACTCTAGAGATCATCTAGTCTAACTCCCTGCTAAAGCAGGTTCAGCCAGATCAGGTCACACAGGAACATGTCCAGGTGGGTTTTGAAAACCTCCAGAGAAGGAGCCTCCACACCCTCCCTGGGCAGCCTGTGCCTCACAGGAAAGAAGTTTTTCCTTCTCTTTAAGCTTAACTTTTTATGTTCCAGCTTATGCCTGTTACCTCTCATCCTGTCACTGGACACTACAGAAAAAAGTGTGCCTCATTCTCCTGACATCCACCCTTTAGGTACTTTTAAGTGTTAATGAGGTCCTACCTCAGTCTTTTCCAGGCTGAACAGTCCCAGGTCTCGCAGTCTTTCCTCATAAGAAAGATGCACTAGTCTCTTAATCATCTTAGTGATGCTGTGCTGGACTCTCTCTAAAGGTTCCCTGTCTTGTCTTGCACTAGGGAGCCCAGAACTGGACACAGGACTCCAGATGAGGCCTCACCAGGGCAGAGTAGAAGAGGAGGAGAACCTCCCTTGACCTGATGCCCACTCTCTTCTAAATACCTGAGTCTGGCACTTGTAGGGCATGGCATGGGAACCCATTGCTCTGCTGCAGCCTACATACACCCCAAGGACCTGGCAGTGGCTACTAGTGGGCAAATGGTGCTGGCATGCACTAGTCCAAAGGGCAAGTCCATCACCATGTTGGGCTGGAGCAATAGGACTGCACCAGCACATGGCCATGCCAAAGGCCTCATCACCTGCCCTGGAGGGAGTCCCAAGGTGGCTCTGGCTCCCTGCTGGCTTCCAGTGCACAGGGCCACTTTGAGTATCATAGAATGGTAGGGGTTGGAAGGGACCTTTAGAGATCATCCAGTCCAACCGCCCTGCAGAAGCAGGTTCACCTAGATCAAGTCGCATAGGAACATGTCCAGGCAGGTCTTGAAGACCTCCAAGGAAGGAGACTACACAACCCCCATGTGCAGCCAGTGCCAGGGCTCCCTCACCTGAACAGTGAAATAGTTTTTTCTTATGTTTAAGTGGAACTTCTTGTGTTCCAGCTTCACCCCATTACCCCTTGTCCTGTTGCTAGCTACTATTGAAAAAAGGGACGTTCCAATCTCCTGATATCCACCCTTTAGATATTTATAAATGTTAATAAGATCTCCCCTCAACCTCCTCCAGACTAAACAGCCCCAGTTCCTGCAGCCTCTCTTCATATGAAAGATGTTCCAGCCCCCTGATCATCTTGGTGGCCCTGTGCTGGACTCTCTCCAGCAGTTCCCTGTCCCTCTTGAGCTGAGGAGCCCAGAACTGGACACAATACTCCAGATGTCCTGAGCACGGAAGAGGAGAGGACAGCCTATGGATTCACATCAGCTGAGTTACAGCAATGCTGGCTCATGTCGATGTTTGGACACAGACTAAACGATACAGCTGCTTCTCCTCCTTGGCGTATGGTCCTCTCTAGCCACTGAAAAGCGAGGATCCTCTTGGAAATGAAGGGGGCAGCAAAAGCAAATTAATCAAGTAACTTGGATCGGCTTTAAAGGTTTGAGAGGAAAGAAGGTACTCAACGAACACAGCACTGCGGTGCAGGGCACAGTGGCTGGAAAACAGAAAAGACTTAGAAGATGGGACAGTCTCAATTTTCTGTCAAAATTTCTAACACTGTGCCACCAGCCTGCAACAGCACTCATGAGCCTGCTGTACAACACCTGCAACATGCAATGCTTCCACAGCAAGGAGGCAATTCTTCCTGCCTGCCTGGAAGTGGACTTCACTGTTTATACACTGCTGCTCTCACAAATGGAAAAAAAATAAAAGATCTTCTGCTGTACTAGCAGAGTTTTTCCAAAGAAAACTGAAAAAGGACTCTGATGGAAATGCATTATGTGCAATACGATAAATCTCACTGTACACAGAGACAAAATCTTTTAGATACTGCATTTCACATAACATACTTTTAGGCAAATACTGCGTAGGAAGCAACACATAAGCATAAGAGTTGTGGCTAAATCACCTCATCCTCTGAATTCAATGGCTGTGACTTCACATGGAGGTCTGGACTTTACCCTGGATGTCACTATGTCACACCCCCTCTTCCATCCCCTTGCAGATGTAGCCTGTTCCCTCAAGGAAGAGCATCCCACCTCACATTTGCCTTCTCGCTTTTGCACTCCAAAGCAAACAGAAACATTCCAAGAAGTCACCCCAGCTTCCAGACAAAGCAGGCATTGCACGATTACCTGTGACACTGGACACCCTGGAAACGTCCTGAGCCTGCGTGGAGCGGTTTCGGCTCTGCTGCCTGCGCCTGCTGGTCGCTGACCTCGTGGTCCGAATGTGGACCTCGCTCACTTTGAAGAAGGCCACCATGAAAGGCTGTTTGTCGTAAGGGCCATCTCGGCCTACAAGGCCTGCTTCTTTAGGATTTACACTGAAACCTTCAAACCAGACAGAAAAGTGAGTGTTAGAACAGTCCAGCTGGATTGCTCCTTCCAGCATCATGGCATCCCCACAAACACTGTTTCCTTCAGTCTTGCTCACATTCTTCTTTAACTAATGAACATTCTCTTCCTGCCACCATGACTCTGGATATTTCTACAGTGGCAACCCATCCACTCCGGATAAGAGGCACCCGTGTCTTTGGAATCCCTACTGCATCTCTGCTCTGGTTTAGGCATTGAAAAGATATACAGATAGATATATAAAACACAAAGCCCAGGTGTGTCATGAAATTAGTTCTGCTGCCTGTGAAACCCAGGAAGCAGAGATGGGACTGGGAGACCTTTAAGCAAAGCAGAAGGCAAAGATATGGGGTGCTTTTGTCAGAAGCACAAGGACAGGCTCTCATCCCATTGGAGAGGTGGAGGCTGGTGCTATCATTTCCTCAGGGAGAACCGTGGATGGCCCCTCTGGTCTCACATGACCCGCCAGGTTTACCAAATCCCAATATGAAGCAACAGGAAGAGAACATAAGGTAGGAGATTGGTTCCTATGGAGGACAGATGTCACTGTCACCTTTTTGGTCACCCTCTGCTTATCTAGATTCTCTCTTTCCCCGCTGCTTACTTTGTGACATTCAATTCCATGCCCTTTTGCAATGTCTTCTCTCCTTTTTCACCTTCTCCATTTTTTTTGTGGCTTGTGAAATGCTATGACTGCAACCACCCTCAGAGGGACCAGCTCCACACAGTGACCACATCTCTTCTCCAACACAGGGCTCTCACCTCAGGTTTGATGAGATCTGAGCACTGATGCACAGCAGCCATATGCCATAGCCCATATGCAGAGGTACACACCCATATACCTGTTCTCTTCTCACCCTCTCACCCCTAAACCTCACCCCAACTTGGATCTCAGCTCCATGCCCTCTTCCACCTCCAACCCAGGAACTGGGCCTTACCCCAGCCTGCCTCCACCAGCTCATCCTGGTACTGCTCAGAGATACCTGACCTCACTCATGGGGAAAGACACAGCCATCACAGGACAGCCAAGAACTGACAGCCCTCAATCTGTGCCCTCAGATTCCTTGCTTGTGGTGTTGGCTACAGTTGCCTGTGAAGGCAGGGTGCTCACCCCCTACATCACAACTGGACTCTGTTAGCACCACTTCTAGCCAGCATCTAAGAGACGTGTGAGATGACTTGTAGTAACTAGCCCATAACCTACCATCCTGGGTCACCACGCTCAGCTGCAGTCCCATGTTGTGCTGAGGGTTCATCACCCACATGTTACTGGTGGCAGTGACATCAAACTCCAGCCAGCCCTCCTCCGAGGCCCACACCGCCCGTGTGTCCAGCAGAAACAGGTCAGAGGCTCTGCAGAGGAGAAGCATAATGACAAGATTGTCAGGTTTGGGATTTTCTCCTCTGGCTTTCACTGTTACAGAAACAAACCCTGACATCGTTAAAAGTGATGCTAACAGCTAGGAAAAAACCCAACAATGCCCCTCATTGCCTGCTTTGCCATGAGAAGCACATGCTTCCACACGTGAAATTCAGGAGCACAAAGGTTTTTCACCATTTTCTAGGTTGGAAGAAAGCAATCCTTCTCCTCAGGTCTGTCTGTTTCTCCGGCGGCTAGGGATTAGTAAGGCCTTCTTCCTCCTGAAGAGTGCAATGCTAGCCCTGGCACAGCAATGGTCAAACTACTGGCACTTTCAGGCATTCAATGGCTTTTGTCAAAGGGGTTTCACAGCTCCAGCCCTCTTTTCACAACACCTCAATTGACCAAAATGAAAAATAATAATCAACAGGACAATTGTCAATCACTGAAGGAAAATGAACCTCTAAAGGCCTCTACAAATATTTTCCTGAGGCTTACCAACAGGGACTAGAGCACCTTGTTCCAAAGCTGTTAGTACTGGCTCTCCTTCGTGGATTTCATCTTCAATCCTATCAAGTCTATCCCTTTTTTTTGCAGCATCAAATGCCCATAAAAACTCAGTTAAATGAAATCAGCCGGAGAAGCATCCAAAGAAATCCCATGTATATTTTCTCACTGTATTACAGGAATAACTTTCCCATGCAAGAAGGCTATCCTTAACCTGTGGCCATCATCACAAAATGGTTACCAGGTGTCAATGCCATCTTCATCTCTCTTTCCCCTGGGATTTTTTTTTTCTATCAGTAACTTAATGGAAATGAGAAAACAGGGTACCTGTCCCTTCCACCTATCAAAGGTCAACCTCGGAAAAGTACATTTTGATTGCATTACATTCTATTTTTGGCCAACTGCTATGTCATATTCCCCAGCAGCTTGGTTTGCATGAGATCACACATGGAAAAATAAGCACTTCAGTATATGAGGGCTCCTAGTGCAGCTATTTTTACAGTGTGGAGGCTTTCCTCTGCATTGCTGGTGGCCACACACTCTGGGGTTGACTCAGCAGCCACTCCCACAGGCGTCTTTGCCACCGCTCCTCCAACTGGAAGAGGGCTCAGGAACAACTCTGACCTTCACCTCCAACAGCAGCAAGTGGCTGGGGCTGGTCCAGCTGCTACATGTTTTGGAAACCTTAAGGTTGAAAGAGTTGGGCTTTCCCAGGCAGGGTATATAAAGTGACGTGCTGCTTAAAGGAAGCTGCAAACAGCAGCTGCAGCTGAGACCACTCTTCCTCTCTCCAGGTTTGAGAGAGGAATAAGCTCGTAGATCATTCCCACTTCTGAATATGACTTACACACTGGTCCTCTCCAATTCTTGAAACAGCTTATACCTTTACGAGAGTTTTTCTCACAGCTATTCTGACCTTCCTCCTCACACCAGTTGCTTTTTGATCTCCCGTCCCACCTTTCCTCCTCTCAGTGCTATACTCTGCCTGGCATTTGCCTGCTCCACACAATGTCCCACTGGAGCCTCCAGATGACAATATCTTTGGTGTTGTGTTCTCCCAAACCAAACATGTCTGGCTGTAAAGCTGCTGGGAACTCTGTAAAAACAAACTCTCACGAACACTCAACCACATGGGATTAGTCAGGTCTACAAAGAAAAACACGAAGAGGGGGCTTAGAGCTTATATTCCCATTGCCTTGCACATCAGAGCACTGTAAAGCCTGACAGGACCACATGGCACCATCTAGCCCATTCCCTGAACTCCAGTCAGGATCAATTACATCCACATCACTCTCTGAGAGGTGTTTGCCTGACCTGATCTTATGAATTTCCAGTCTCAGGAACTCTACCATCTTTCCAGGACACGTGTATCACTTGAAGCACTTCACCTCTGCCCCAATATCTAACTTAAATGCCACAACAATCTCCCCTTCTTATTAAAATAACATCTTCAGTCTTTCTTTGCAAGACATGTTTTATAGACTTTGACTATTGTCATTGCTCCTTATAGACCCAGCTCAGATCAAGATCTCACTGATGCTGAGTACAGTGGAAGGATAACCTTGCGTCTCACAAACTATGCCTCTGCTTATACACCTCAGAATATGGTTTTGTCTTCTTCCCAAAATCCACCTTGTGAACTCACGTTCACCTTGTGATTCACTATAATCTTTAGACTCACACTGCTGAACTGCAAAGGACCCAGTCATTTCCTAGGGTGCATTTCCATCACTGAGTTTTCATGTCCAAATGCAATTCTTCCTTCTACCAAATTACACTTTTTCCTCCCCAGAGATTAAATCTCCATCATTATTAGATTACTTAAAATACAGACTTGCCTTCTGGTGAATCTCCCTCATCTTAGTGTCCCACACAAATACAATAAGCAAACTACCCAACCAGTGTACAATTCTACCTAACAACAAGAATGCTCCACTTTATCCCAGTACGTCACACTCGCTCTGGAAGGGTTGCAATTCCTTTGTAAAATGTAGAAAAATGGAAAACTGGGCTTTCCAATCCAGTTAACTCTGTACAAAAAGTTTCACACAAGACTGGTTTTCAGTCATCTCTGCCAGTCAACCGCCTTTTGTATTGTTTGACCGGACAAAACCAACACTGCAGGTTCATCCCACAGGTACTGTAGGTCATAGTAGCAATGCTAGCATGTAACACATCCTAACACTTTCTGCTTGAGCATGTTTTCAATTAATGTTTGTCATGCAAACCTCACCAGCCTGCACAAAATTGCACGTAATTTCTCACTGGTTTTGATTTTGCCATAGAGGTTTAAAAAATAACATTCAGTAGTTTATTTCTAAAGACAAAATTAGGGAAAAAAACACCCTTAACAAAACAGAATTTAATGACATAAAAAAGAATTCCATTCATTTAACTGAAAGTCTTTAACCACTACTTTTATTTTTTCGGGAATTAAAATATTTCATGTCCTTGCTCCTTTAAGAAAATCACCTCAAATTTGGCCAAGCAGTAAGTCCTTGAAAATCACTGCCCACACAGGCTCAACAGAGATTCAGAACTTAGCAACAAAGTCCTCTGGACTTTTTGTATGCAGGGAACATACTTTCTCCTCCTTTCCCCCTTGGTAAATCAAACACCATGTAATATCTGAGGAGAGTCTGCTCTTCCCTATAGCCACAGTGCTGAGAAGAAATACCTGTGCTACTGCAAAGAAAAAAAACAAAGCCATATAATGTTGAAAAGGAGACTGGGAGATCTCCCAGGTTGGCCCCTCATGGAAGGGAAAGAATATCGAATTAGATGAAGAAAGGTGAATGTTTTGCCACAGTCGTGGGGAGTACATGGACATGCAAGGACTAGATGGAGAGATCCAGAATACAAGGAAAATGTCTGCAAAGAAATGGGAATAGACAGTACCCACCACAGCTCTGTGACTCAGGTCCGTTATTCCTGACTCAGCATCCCTCTTTCTGGAAGTAGTTGGATAGTTTTTGCCATTGGTGTTTGCTCTAGTAGCTCCACACTCTATGGCCCTACCTGTTGCAAAAGTTGGAGCACAAGCTGAAGAGTCCACTGAAGAGTGGACAAGAAGGTGAGAAACAGATCACATACCAAGCATGTCACATGAAACAAAGGATTGAATTTCTAGTCATTAAGTGATGACATTGATCCTGTGCAGTCAGGCAGGCAGTGGCCTTCCAAGAGAAAGTACACAGCCATGTACAGAGTCACATCAATGGAAGAATATACAACAACTTCATCATTTTGGAATAACAGAGGTAAGATGGAACCTCAGGGAAACAGGAAAGGAGCATAAAGAATGGGAAAATCTGAAAGAAGAAGGTCTGGAAGAAATGCAAGAGCCAGCATCATTGAGCAGAGAGGAAGGAACATCTGCTCTCAGCACAGGCTGAAGAAAGCAGAGTCAGCCCAGAGGTTTCATGCCCAAGCAACCCCACATGCTAAGGAGACACCACAGGACATCTGGCACCTGCACAGCAGTACTTTCAAATCCAGTGTACAGAAGATAAATTTCATCACCAGAATTGGCAGTTTGTTAACATCTTTTCTGCCTAAGTCTGTCTCTTGGTTTTTATACAGCTACTGGAATCTCATTGTCACTGTGGTGCCCAAAAGCCTCATCTTTCTTTTCAGTGTGCTTAATCATCTGGATGAGCTCAATTAGTGATTTTCACAACAAGGGTGCTACAGGTATAATATGTATTAACCTCAGATTATCAAAGGCAAGCCAGAGAATGTAAGAAACTGAAGGAATGAGCTGAAACAACTTTCCTGAGAGAAGGGAAAGTATTAAATGGGAAGATGCAAGTTAAGAGAGTCCCAACTAGAAACAAGAGCTCTTTGTTCTGAATCGAGATCCTGAAAGACAGTCTCGAGAAATAAATGGGAATGTTTCCATGGCCTTCAGAAGACTCTGGAGAAGGATGAAGCAGCAAAGGTCAACAGAGCAATCACAAGTGGCAGCAATAAACAGAAAGAAGTACACAGTTTACCAGAGAAATATGGCCTGTGTAATTCAGAAGGCAGGATTTAGCTCCAGTGGCCTCAGAGAGTGAGCTGATTTGTCAGATACAAATATCAAATATAGCTACTATTCTTAACGCTGGCATCCCAACCATGTACTCAGAGCATTTATAGGAGAAACAGCTTGCATTTAACTTCAGTGCTTTCCCTCCGTAAGATAAATATTTTGTTAACTGAAACCTCTGTGTAAACCTTTCAGTGAAATGTCTCTGGGTGTTAATTCTCTTTAACTGAACACTAATTAGATTAGAATTTAGTCAAATTAGTAACCAGGCTAAGTGGTTAATCTTAGTTACTCTACTTAGCAAAATGTTCACATTAAACTAATTTCTATGTTCTAGGTACACATTACAACATGGAACTTTGCTACAGGAAAAACACCAAAGTTATAAAAAGCTGAATTTAAAGAAGCATTCTATCTAACCAGGCTTTTTACTTTCCCACCCTCCCTGGCCTTCTTTCCCTGACCAGGCAGAGGTTTTACCAGGGAGACAGTGAGAACAAACAGAAATCTCACCTTCAAAATGACCAAGTTAAAGGTCTCTTATTTTAATTACAGATCTCAGAACTACATTTTTGGCCCAACTTCAAAGCTTGCAATTACCCAGGTGTTTAAAGGATTGTTACGCATCACCAGCCATTTACCACAGCATTAATTACTACAAGTCTCTAAAACTTTCCTCAGCTGAACCTTTTTGTTTACTTTTCTTCAAAGACAAGTTGACATAATAGTCTAGACTGCCTAGCAGCAGTTTCTCAAAAGGGAATGTTGCACAGAAGTGTGTGGGGTTTTCGTTTCAATTAACACACTTTCTATGTACTCTTCAGTGTATCTCGGGATCGGAGTCTTTAGTTTGCATTGGCAATAACCTTCTGTAAAAATTATGCTACATAGAGCAAACTAGTGAGATTATTTGCCCTTACCCACTCCACTAACAATGTGACTAGGAACTGCACTCACCACTGACTTCCTCCGTCTTGCAGACCTAGACAGAGCTCCAGATAGATAAAACTTTGAAATCACAGCCTTTTCAAACCTGTGGATCCATCATCTTGCAGTAGATGCAAATGCTGCTTTGAATTTAAAAGCGTTTACTACTTATACAACAGACTGTATGTGAGGCTTGCAGAGCATGAGGTACTGTCAGCTGACACAACACGAATCTAAGTAACAACTTAATATGTCTAAATGACCACTACTCCAAAGATTTAAAAGCCCTCTACAAAATTTAACCAACCAGTGCTGGCTCCTACAAGGAGCCTCAGGCAGCGGAGTGCCAGTAGCACCTGGAATAAGCTGTCACAGAAAACAAAGGCAACCTCTATGATTTTATGAAAAGTAAGGCTCGGTTTGACTGTCTTGAAGAAGCTATACCAGAGGACCGGGAGAGATGTGCATATCCTATGAGAACTCCTTAGAAACGAGGAAGGAAATATTACGAGCTGTTAGCCTACAAATGAAATTATTTCCAATGTGAAATAAAAGACCAGCAACTGGATGCAAATACGCAGGGACTGAGAGCCTGCAGAGGAAAAAGCACAGAATGAGACACTCTGGAGGGGCTCTGCAATTCATTACAGGGATAGGGGAGCCATCCTGGATGCATTGAGATATTGGGACACACCAGAAGGGACGAGTAAGCTCAGCCTCATATCACACCACTCTTAGAAGAGCTCTCCTGTGCTGAAAAGCCTGTCCTGTATCTCTGCGGGCACAGCCCCCAGAATAAAGTCTGTAAGGGCAGGGGATTAAGTCTTGCAGACTCATTGGAAAAGCCACAGAGTGAACCACTGGTTTCAAGGCTGCATCTGGCAAAGAGCAGAGGATCAGAACCTTGAATGTGGTCTCCTCACGCTAAGACTGCTTACAAGTCTGTGACAAACCCCAGCAAAGCCAACATTGGTATTTGAGGGCAAAGGTGTCCCCTCAGATCAAGGTCAAAGTCTTGAGTTTTACATCTCTGAGGAACAAACATTGTACCAATGGAAACAGAGAAAAAAACAGAAAACCCACCCCAAGTTACAGGACAGATGTATTTCCCATTTCCTTGACTATGATTTAATAAGACTAAGGGGTATTCCAGCTGTAGTGATGGGTACAGTACTACATCTCAGAGTTTAAATGCAGTTTGAGGCATGGAGATGGGAGAGAGGGCAAAGGGGTAGTATTTATCTTTTTCCTTTAAAAAAAAAAACAGAAATAAGGCACTGATGTGTTATTCTTTAGTTTTGGTAGAAAAAACTCAGCTGGTTACAGAACCAGTAAGTTTCATCCAGAATAACTTTGACTTTTAAGCTACTAAAACTAATCATCCTAAACCAGAACAAATCACACACCCACAGTGGGAGTTGAACTGAAATGCGGTCAGATGCTTGCCTATAGCATCATGGAAACAGCTCTATCATCTACAAATATATGCACACTATATACAAATCTGACCCCAACTTGAAACAGATTGATGCTGGCTCTGTCATTTGTATTACACAACCCATTCCAAAGCCCAGTTGAGGACGGTTATTTATTTTCTAAGCTATAAACACTGATGGCAAATCAATTTGCCCTTTAGATTAGACGCTCGGATCACATTTGTATAAATATCCTGTTGCAAAGAGGAAGACTTTATTACCACTGAAACTGGCAGCTAAAACCCAACAAGCACCTTAACCCTTAAGGAATTGTGTTCAGTAGAACAGACTCCCCAGGCAGTCCTCCGGCAGAGCACACCTAAGTCCACACATGTGTCTTATCATACAGGAGGACTCTTTCCGCACATCAAGCCCTCGTATTTCATCCTGTGTGCAAACGAAACTGTTTAATAAACTTCGACCATTAAGGTACCATATCTTCCTTTGATCATTAACACAGGCCACCATGTTTTTCATAGATCAGTTGTTTGGACAGTGTGGGAGTGTTTTCAGGTCTGCACTAGCAGGATATTTACACTTGAAAACACACTGATGATCCAAACCAAGGACTAACATCTTTGATGAACCATAAACTGACTTCCCTAGTCCTGACCTAACACCTTTCTGGGTGAGAGCAAGGAAGTTTTGAGAAAGAAAAAGGAATTAATGAGCTGCTTCCAGGGACAAACTAATTTCTTTCCCTTCCCTTGTGAAGGTCTCGCTTACATGACAATCCACTCCCAAGAGGTATCAGAAGTGGCAGAGGGCTTTGCTGGTCCTTCCATAAAATCAGTGCTGCACTTTAGAAACAAGCCCAGGCCTGGGGCTTTGCTGTACCACTGAAGGGAGGCCAGCCAAGGCTGTGCAGTTCCTGCCTGCTGGCACTAAACTCCTGCCTGCTGAAAACAAATGCTGTGAAGCTCGAGCCTGCTGAAACTAAACACTCTCAAACACGGCCGAGGTGAAACAAGCCCCTGGAAGTTGATGCCACTTGTCTTCCTAAATTGGTGCTTTGGGAAATCTCCATGATTACTGCACATACCAAAAGGAAGAAAAAAATTAAAAAAAGAAGAAAAATATCCCCGCACTAGCCTTCAAACAGCTGGGGCTCTTAAACTCTGGGGAGTCAAAAGCTGAAGGGCAGTAGCATCCAGCAGACGTATCGCCCATTCTCTCCACCAATATCCGCCTTTGCAGCCCACGGCCTGTTTCAAAACCCAGCATCATCCCCCTCGGAACAAAGCAGACGTCACCTCAGCCCTGTTTGGTGAAACCTCCTCTCCACACAACCCAAAATGTGTACTGCTGATGGCTGGCCGCAAGCTTGACCCATCCTAGAGGATTTCATTAATCTCTTTGCAGCGTTCCACTTGACAACTCCAGCAGCTTGTGTTATGACAAAATGTGGCCGTTAACTGTGGTTTGGTTAGAAAACAAAAGCCTAGTTTCTAGGCACTATTTTTTTTACCTTATGAAAGGGCGGAAGGAATGGAGAGATGAAAATATTTCTGACACAAGTGAGTCAGTATTAAAAATGTTTTCTTTTTTAAGAGAATGTACTTAGACCACACTGTCCTCAACATGAGTTTTCATTGCCTGGAGCCTCCCCGAGTGCACTTTTCAGATTTCTGATGGCTTTGAATGAGAAGAGGGTAAAATTTCTTTCTGAAGGTTTTATGCTGTTTCAATCAGCATTGATCTCTGACCGCTTGTGCTCTTGTGTACAGTCCTGTCTAGGAGACAGTCTTGAATGGGCCCATATAATTCTTGCTTTTAGCCTTGTCTACACAGGCGAAAATCAGTTTGATCTTTCAGTAACTGGTAGAACTTTTAGCCTCAGGCTTGGTTTTGTTTTTAGCCATCAGGAAAGGGCCAGCAGTGCCTTGCAGTTCCGTGCAGCAGCACGCACATCTGGGCTGGAGTCACACGCTCATGCTGTTACTGTCCAGATGAGCTTTTTTTTCCCTTTGCTCAACTAATACTGAATTAAGCCACTTCATTACACTTAACTGGCGCCAAGGGATACTTCCAGGCTCCAAGCTTTGGTGAAGATTTGTGGTTACTTAAGCTTTCTCTTATCTCCAGCCCTCTGAAACTTATTTCTTGGAGAGGAGCGGGCAGATTGCTTTTTCTTTCGACTTTCTTTCCCCCAGAGGTGCACTCTGCCTTTCTCTTGCTGGTTTAAATCTATACATGCCAGCTACCCTGTTAAAAAACTCTTGGCCCAAAAGTATTTTATTAGCTACCAATAATCACCTCAGACAACTGTTGACCTCAAAAAAGCCAGGATTAACGTGGTGTCTTTGACCTTTTTCCGGAGGCTGCCAATCTTGAATGAACGGGCACCTCCTGTGGCCTTCAGAGATGAATTTTCCTGACCAGAAGGATTATTTCTCAGCAGAACAAGATGAAAAAAGGTGCTATGTCTACTTCTGCTTCACCTGCTAGTTCACCAGCTAGCTACAGATCACTTCAGGATCTGTACAGACTCTTCCTTATGCTATAAAATGTCACCAAATCTCAGGAAATATCAGGCTGGTATTCAAACCATTAGTCAAAAGGAAGTGTGACACAACTTTTTTTTAGGTTGTTTTTTTTTTTTTAAGTCAAAGGCAGCTGTTATTTTCTGGCTCATAAGATGTCTGCTAAAATGCAACAGAAGCCTTACAAATATTTAGCAAGTTCCTTCAAAAAACAGTGGACTTCTTGTAATTTAACCTTCTACTGTTCTCAACGGGAAAAGAAAATATTCCAAACTAATCCACTGAGACAAAGGGGAGAGCAAAAAGTACTTCGGATTTCTTTTCCCTCCTCGGTAAAAGCAAGTAAGTGAATTGATGATCAAAATCCAAAATCCTTCACAGAATACAGCTTCTTAAGGCATAAGAGAAGAACCCAAGGCATTTGTGTAAACACAAATGTTTACAAGTCAAAGTCTACCCAGGTCATCAATGTGGCTGCATGTTTGAACATGTAGCAGCAGTAGCCTATGGAGTCAGAACATCAGCTGATGATTAGACTGAAGAGTAGTAAGCAGCTTCTAAAACCTTACTTCAACATCTTCATCAACAACCTGGATGAGGGGACAGAGTGTACCCTCAGCAAGTTCCCTGACAACACCAAACTGGGAGGACTGGCTGATTCCCCAGAGGCTGTGCTGCCATTCAGCGGGATCTCGACCGGCTTGAGAATTGGGCAGAGAGGAACCTCGTGAGGTTCAACAAGGACAAGTGCAGAGTCCTGCATCTGGGAAGGAACAACCCCATGCACCAGTTCAGGCTAGGGGTTGACCTGCTGAAGAGCAGCTCTGCAGAGAGAGACCTGGGAGTCCTGGTTGACAATAAACTGAACATGAGCCAGCAATGTGCCCTGGTGGCCAAGAAGGCCAATGGCATTCTGGGATGCATCAAGAAGAGTGTGGCCAGCAGGCCAAGGGAGGTTCTTCTCCCTCTCTACTCTGCCCTGGTGAGGCCTCATCTGGAGTCCTTGGTCCAGTTCTGGGCTCCTCAGCTCAAGAGGGACAGGGAAGTGCTGGAGAGAGTCCAGCGCAGGGCCATCAAGATGATCAGGGGAATGGAACATCTTTCATATGAGGAAAGGCTGTGGGACCTGGTGCTATTTAGTCTAGAAAACAGTCTGAGGGAGATCTCATTAATATTTATAAGTATATAAATGGTGGATATCAGGAGGTTGGGACATTCCTTTTTTCTATTGTATCTAGCAACAGGAGAAGGGGTAATGGGATGAAGCTGGAACACAACAAGTTCCATTTAAAAATACGAAAAAAATTATTTTACTGTTGAAGTGAGGGAGCCCTGGCACAGGCTGCCCAGAGGGGTTGTGGAGTCTCCTCTGGAGGTCTTCAAGACCCACCTGGACATGTTCCTATATGACCTGATCTAGGTCATAGGAACATAGGACCTGCTTCTGCATGGGGGTTGGACTAGATAATCTCTAAAAGTCCCTTCCAACCCCTACCATTCTATGACTCCATGATTTAACTGTCTTTCAACAGCTGCGTATTTTGAAAACATAGAGCACAATTAATATAGATGAAAATTAATATATGTACACTTTTATATACAGATACATAACAGAGAATTCATACATAGGCATGTGTTTATACATAAATACATATTTTTTCATATGTGCTTTTATATTTTACATGTACATGAAAGAGTTCTTTATGCTGAAAGGAAAAAGGGTGGAGAAGGGTATGTCCTTTTTTACAGCTGCTCACCTCTGCACTGATGATGTGACAAGTCCCACGGACTCATCCCAAGTGCAAGTTTCTTTAGCCAAATATCTCCCTCCCCTTCCCACCAGTAAAAATAAATAAAGAAAGAAGAAAAAGAAACAAAAAAGGAGCCTTGGGGGACTGGATGAGTCAGAAGTTAGTAATGAACTACAGACACTCATTCCTGGGTCAGCAGTTCACGCCTAGCCCATGTCAGGAGGGACAGGGAATTGCTGGCAGTCTGGACCTGGAGAAAGCTCTTTCAGATTCCCAGTCCCAATGGCGGGAACCCCTCAGCACGGCTGCCAGCAGCAGCAGGAGGAACATGACAGGAGGGAACTGAAAGACCCGAAATTCTTGCCAGCCCTGGAGAGAGACCACTTGACCCCCATCCAAGCTGCTGCTTCTGCTCTGTCCATAGGGAGGTCTCTAGCATGTAGTGATGCCTAGCACCTGCAGATGCCAAACCATCCAGTGCCAAAGGATACAAATCACAGCACAATTTCGTTTTGGCATGTTTCTCTCATGGTATTTAAAGCAAAGATACCAGGCACGAGCATCATTGCTGCACAGAACCATTGTCAACAAAGAGTTTCCAAAGTTGTTAGGAACAGGGTACGTTAGGGGCCATATCCTGTACTTAATTCTCTTGCCCCAAACGTTTTGCTTGCTTGCTCAGTTTACTCTGAAAAAATGTTATATATACATAAAAGTGGACAGTTCTCCTACTCTGACCTGCTTTAGTGACCATCACAGAGCAAGAGATTGCCTCTGTGGACACTTGGCAGAGGTTTTCCTCCAGCCTCAGAGGTGGAATCTCTACTTGTGAAATCTAAAACAGACCAATCCTCACTATTTTTTCACTCAGTGTGGCTCTAAATGAACAACACAGCTATTATCTATAAGAACTACACGACTGTCAGGACTTTCATCAAGAGTGCACTGATATAACATCACGAACAGCAAGCACTGCAGCAACCTCCAACTCAAAGCACAAGGGAACACTGGTCTTCTAAAACTAACACCTTCTTCCTCATCTCTTATAAACCCAAGTATTTATATTCATTTCCTCAGAGGCCACGCTCCCCACAGTACAACCACTAAATATTTGATGTTGCCTTCACAACAACAAATCATCAAAAGCAGATCGCCCCAAATGGTATCAATGGAAAGGCTGGAGAAAGAAGGACCAGATAGGAAAACACTCAGAAAACCCCAACAAAGAAAAGGAGCTTTACTTTAAACATTGCTGTTCCTGATTTCTTTTCCTCAGCCTGCAGCAGAGGAACAGTTGCAGTCCTAATGCATTTCAGCAGAAGTAATGAAATGCTTTTGTACCACAGAATTACTCTGACACTTAACTGACCATGTATTTCCATCTATTAGCCTTACATGATTCCCCTATCTGAAACATGACCTTTTTAAAATTAATCACTCCATTTATACTTGTTTGGATTTTTGTGTCACAGTTTCTGCCCTGGCTCTCTCATGCCTCTCATTGCCACAGAAAGCCCAGGAGTGATTTTGTGCCTGTGGTCGGCATGCTGAGTTTTCTTTTGCTTTATTTACTTTAATGTAAGGCCAGCTGAGAGCAGGTCAAGTCTGCGCTAATTACCTGTATTTTTCAAACAGGTCATGTTTTTTATGCTGGTAGTATTAGGTTGAAAGGGGATATGTATATTTCAGTACACAAGAGCAATGCCAACATAATAACTTTGGCTTAAAAGTCAACTGCCTCACATCAGATTCTAGGTCTATCTAAATGCAACACAAAGGTTTCAGCTAAGTGACACTCTGGGCTACAATACCATGGGCTTCCTCTGGCTGAGGTTCATTTTGCATTCTACCATGCACTATTTCCCACAAGAAAAGGAGCACACAATAACTTAACCTCGTTAATGTGAACAAAACTGGTATTTACTTAGCAGTCCTCTTAACACAAATGTACAAGCTGAACCTTCCTCAGGACAGTCGCTGGTGGCACAGAGTGAGTCCCCTCTTGCATACCTGTTCTGATGTTCCTGCAGGACTTGGTAGATGCTGATGAGGAAGGTTTGGTTTTTAAAGCTCCCCACAACGCAGTCCTTGTAGATCCGAAACTCAGCGGCTGTGACGGCCTCACCCTCAGGAATCTGAGACAAATTAAATTTGAACTCCTTGTGGTGCCGCTGGTGAGGCGTGAACTCCTTGTCATACTCAACTGCAGATGGGAAAAGGAAAGAAAAGGAAAAAAGGAACCGTGACTAAAGCTTAACAACAAAAGGTTTCCACATGCTGCCACCTGTTCCTTCAAAAAGTCAAGAATCCTGTTTTTTTTTCTCCGAAGAGAGCCCTGGCAAGTGCTAGAAAAGCTTATGCAGCTAAAGTCTTTCAAATACAGGACTTTGGAAAGATGAATGTTCTTCCTCTCCAGCCAATGCCTTTGAAATTTCCTATTTTTTAAAGCAAAGCCAGCTTTGACAGGTGAAATACAAGTACTCATTTTGGTCCTATGTAACACTCTGAAGCTGTGACCACCCCCAGCATTTTCCACTTGTGTATCTCTATGTTCTTTAAAGCATTTCCTTAAGCTTCACACACCACTTCCAACAGGGGACAATTAGTTCCACTTTGCTTTAGCACATAAAGGCAGAGACAGCACCAGGTCCACTAAATCCCTGACTGTCCTAAAAAACGCTGGTTTCTGGCTCTCACATTTGTGTGGTAGACATCAGACTTATCTCGTGAGCAGGATAAGATCAACATGATGTACATCTCAAGGGTTAAACTTAACCAGAGCTCCTCTTTCTGTTGCAGAAGCTTATTTGAGAGTAAGAGGGCTGAGAAGGGCTGAACTCTTGTTTTATGGCCTTAGCCCTCCTCAGGTACGCAATCAGGGATAAGATTTAAGACAGATGCAAAGCAGAACCTCTCCTTCTTCAGGCCTCAGGATTTGCATTTTCTCTGAGGCTCCCTTTGCAAACTCTGCTTCTAGTCCCTCTGTGGTGTTGCTCAATTACATCCTGATTGACTTACTCTGACTTTGATTTACTGTTCATTATTTCTTCTAATTGTCTATTAGAAATTGCTTAAAACTTATATCAACGTACAAAATTTCATCTTTGGAACTCTGAGGGATTAAAAAACCAAACCAACCAAAAAACTGCTTCCACCAGTGCAACTGAAGAAGTGTATGTCAATGATGAATAAGTCACCATAATGTTACCATTAGGGACATGATTACACTCAGAGAAGATGGTGGGAGAAGTATAGACCCCTCTTCACGTCTGTGCTCAGTTTTTGTCACCCCCCCCCACCCTTAATGAGCCTACCCTCACAACATCCCATGAGGTAAGCAGCAATCCCTGTTTTACAGCTGTGATACTGAGTCACCAGGAGAGTGACTTGTCCAAGGACAGGCAGTGGAGGCTCACAGCAGAGCCAGGAACAACAGCCAACATGATTGAGGTTCGTTTCTTTACCCACAGGTTACCTCCCCGGAGAACGGATACGTCTTGCAGCCGCTGCAAACAGCCCATGGAGATTTTCCCCTCTACCTTCCCCAATTGCCTGTTCCAACTCATCCCCCAGCCTAAGTCTCGTCTGTGTTCTCTCCCTTTCCTTTGGCAGCTCTCTCATGTGAGCTGCCTCATCTGGCTGGAACCATGTCCTGGCTTCCTGTGAGACAGTTAGTCACATCCTTCTCTTTGAAGCCCGCCTGGAAATCTTTTCACCTCTGCATGACTGCTGCTGAGCATTCTGTGGGACACTGCATTTGGAGATGCTGTGTTTAAGAGCTGCCATGGGGCAAACAGGCAAACTGTTGTCAGAGTCAGTCGCTGCTACCTACTCTTCCAGTCTTGCATTGTATCTGTCTGACCAGTTTTGCTGTCAAACGTGTGTGACAGGACCTCATGGCTTCCAGAAATGAGGTGGTGACACTCAAGCTTCTCTATCAGAGACTGCATCGAAGCAAACGACGGTATGCTTACTTCCAGTGCCACCTAGGAATTACCTTGCTGCCTATTAGTTATTGGTCATCTGGGCTACCCTTTGGAGCACCTACTCCTGCTTTTAACTGGGAACCACTCTGCCAATACCGGACTGGTTGGCCTCACTTGTGTATACACCCGCCAGGAAAGGGGCTCGAGCTGCCTGGTTACTCCCCATCCTGAGGTGAGCCTTGCAGGATACACCTCCCAAAACAGAGTGGCCACGTACTTTTAGCAACTTGCAAACATCCAGGCAACAAGAAACCACACTGAGCTGCGTGCAGCAGGACAACGTGCCCAACTCAGCCTTTTTACTTGCTGCTACAAGACGAGAGGATGTAATTAATGGTGAGGGAATGTCTAAATCCATGGGTTTGGAGAGACACACGTATGAAGCAACGAGTCTCGATTTAGAACTTGCTAAGCCCTTGCTCGTGGGTGCAACGACCAGCTGAAACCCACGTCCCCTCCCACACTGCCTCAGGGACGAGTTGACCTGCGGGCGAGACGCAGCAAGGCGACTTTCCCCTGACTCGTGGTTGAGGATGATAACGGAGGGTCGGGAAGAGCAAGCGGAATGACACAACCGGGAAGGAGCAGCATCCCATCAGGAGGCCAGAAAAATTACACCAGAGAGAAACAGCAAAGATGGTATTTGATGTTTCCTGGCAGCTATGGCCCCACATCACGATGAGACAGGAGAGGAGTGCAGAGCTGTCCCACCCAGCACAGGGCTCAAAATGTGTCCAAACATCACTTTTTATTTCTCCTTTGACCTTCAGTCACCTACAGCGGCTTGACCTCCACTACAAAACACACAGTTTAAAAGCATTACAGACAGACTCTAGTCCTTTAAATCAATGTTTTTTTCCGTATCTCTCTTCTCAAAAGTCAAACACAAGCCACAAGAGGAAGAAAAACCTACCAAAAGATCTACCACAAAGCATCAAAAGTAGCAGCAGGTATGATGCTTGACTCCCAGTACCCTCTCCCAGTTAATATCTTGCCCGATATATTTACAATAGTATTTTCCTGTTTTTTAAAACTTTCTTCCTTTATTCCTGTCCTTGTCTGAATACCCCACACAATCACAGAAGCTGACTAAACATTCAGACTGATTTCGTTATCAGGCTTGGCAGAATAAACAGCCTGAAACACACAAACAAGGAAACCTTTTTCTTTTTTTTTTAATACTTCAGACTAAGTAATTTAGCTTCTTTTTTTCCCCTGTTACGAGAAAGGCACATTCAGAAAGAAATATGCTCTAAGTTGATGGTGTTCCTCCTCAGCTGCGTCCAGAAGCATCCCTGCAACATTGCAGCATGGAAAAAAACCTACATTAAGCTTGTATGAAGCAAATATAAAAGTTTAATGAGTTGGAAAGTTTTTCTGGCTATGTATCTTCCCATGATACAATGGAGGGTGTTGTGTTTTTTTCTCTTGTGGGAGTGGTGAGATATTTAAGTTCTATATACTCATTGTCACCCCATCAAGTTAATAATCAACTGTTTTCATTCAGCAAGACAGCTTAAAAATAAAAAACTCCAACAATCCTCTGGGGACTTTTTCCCCCTGAAAACTGTTCATTTTTAACAGTCAACTTTTAGAACAGTAAAATTTGGAAAGCCAAGATCTCAGCTTCCAGTTCCCAGGATTACCCAGTCTGCATCGCTATCGCCTTACAATGCAATAGATAACCTCATACTCAAAAGGCAGACACTGCATGCCAAAATTCATGGCAACAGCAAAAGGAGAAAGCCTTTCTCAAGCTATTTTCCAATTATTTTTTTTTTCCAAGTGAATTTGTTCAGGTCAGTCTGACCACTGACATGTGAAATCCAAAGCTCATTTCCACCTGAAGATGGACACATGCATGTCCTGAGGGCACCAAACCCTTGCAGTTGAAAGGGAGCAGCCCTGAGCAGTACTGTGGACTCATAACCTCTCCCCAGAGCTGACTGGAATGTCAGACCCCAGCCAGGCAAAAACAGCGCCTGTAGGGCTATGACACAAACTATAGCCATATAAAATTCATCCTCATGGTCAGACTAAATGATCCTTAACTTTATTACACATTCGCCGGAGTAGCTCTTTGGAGACAACAGATCCAGGCCTGTACATCCCAGGGCAAGCTGGGAAAAAGAGATGGCAAACAGAGGTTTTAGCCCATAATGGGTGTACACCTCCAGAGTCAAAGGGATTGTCCTCTCCACCATGCAGATCTCTGCCCTGACCCTAGCTGGGGCTTCAGCTGTTCCTTCGCTTGCAACGCAAAGGAGGGTCTGAGCTGTGGACACTGGGAGTACTCGCCCCTGAGTTTTCACTGCAGCTCATTTCTGAGCCAAGTGGTTGAACATGCACAAACAGTTAACAGAGAAGCCTGCCAGTAGCTCTTTACATTGCCCTTAACAAATATTTTTAAATACTATAGAAACACAACGCTATTGTTGAGCAGTTAAAAAGGCAAGAATGGCAAAATTAGGGTTACTGTGGTTTTTGAATTTTGAGTATTCTAATTCTAACCCAGTGTTGCAATATCCAATTTCAGCACAAGATGTCCTTGGTTTAAAAATAACACACTGCTTACAATACTTGTTACTTTAAAAACACTGCACGCACACACAAAACAATTAAGAAATTAACACTGCATCTCTTTTGGTAACTATACCATCCTCCTTCCATTTGACTGTTTCACATACACCTTGGACCAAAGGAAATGTAACCCCAATGATAGTCATGGAAAGAAACTCTCCTTGTGTGTAAGAATTTTCAGCTCTTTTTTTTGGATCTCAACTAACTGGTATGTAGAAATAACTGGACGACAGTGTTTTCCAAGGAAATGTAACTTTCACTCAGAACAGCAGCACCAAGTGTCAAGATATTTAGTGTTTTTCTCCTGTTCTCTGCTGTTGAGAAAAGTGGTAGGTCAAGTGCTCAAGTGAGAATTTCAGTGGTATCTTAATAAAGGCTCTAGTTCATACTCTAGGTGCTAAAGCCAAAAACAACCTAGAGCTCCAAAAGTGGGGTTTTATTTCTAATATAAATTATCTATATAGATAATCATAATTCCCATCACAATCTGACTCCTTGGAGGGGACAGTAAAGGAGTGGGGTCGCAAAAGAATGAGATATGATTATTTGTGATGGGACATTATGCATCTGTCCTGTTCCCAGCTAGGCTGAAGCTTCTGAAGAATCTTTTGCATCCCAAATTTTTCAATGACTAATTGCTTTTATGGGGCCACTGCAACCAGACTCTAGCAAAAGCGACCAGTTTTCATAGTCCGTTTATGCAAAGTGAGTTTGGCACAAGTGTTCATTAATTCAGTTTGAGTGCAAATAGAAGCCATTCCTACTCATATCTTCTCAGCCTTCATATGTGACCCTCTCCCTAATAAAATAAGAAAGCCCCTTACAACTGGAGTTGCTAAGAGGAGATTCACCACCACAGTTATATAATAATAATAGCGGAGGCAATTTCTCCATTTTACGTCACCAATTTCTGCATTAAGTCAACAACATTTATCACATCTGGAGCAATGAAGCAGTGGATTAGGCCTCAAATACTTTAAGCATTACCACAGCTCCAACAGCCTCCTCTATAAAAGGACCATGTACATGTATGACTGATCCATTGAATTTCTTCAATAGTAGCTGTGAAGAGTTTGCACAGGACAAAATTTATGTAAGCTTAAAAAAAGAACCCCTCAATCTTGGTTACAGTTCTTGTAAAGAGAAGTAAAAGGTAGTAAGAATCAGAGCACAGGGCAGGATACATACAGAAGTTAGCAGTACTTTTCTAAGGCTGATTGATGCACTGCAGGATGGGACGAGTTTCCATGCATGCATGCCTGAGGCATGGATGGCCAACTTCAGGACAAGACTCAGTCTTCATTTGAGTCTTAAAATTTGCTTCCCACTTCACAAAAAGTACTTATCTAGACCATCAGACACAAGGATCTACGCAGATGGGACCTGCATCACATCATTTTTACTCTAAAGAGATGCCCAGGATATGCCTGAAGGTTTGTCTGTATTTTCCAAATCCATCAAGTCAATCTGAAAACAGACACCAAGTCTCCCAAACAGTCCTGCCTCACTGGTAGACAATCAATCACCACTGTAGGAATGTTATTGTTAAAGATTAAAGCTGATTAAAATAAGCATTATTTCCTAAAGACCATGTAAAAAAGTGCAAAGAGTACCAAGTACCAATTTAACATCCTAAACCTGGAAGAACAGGAGACTAAAAGGCTTCACAGCTGCTTTCTGCTGTTTAACAAGGAAACAGAAGTGAAGTTGTAGAGTAGGCCTGCAGGTGCAACAGCAGGCCAGCAGGAAAAACAGATGGCTCCTGGAAGCAGTGAGGATGCATCAGGGAAAGGATTGCTGATGTCTGGTTTTCACACTAACATACAGTATGTGCCACTGTCAGCTGGACATTAGGCTAAAGAGACATGTGGTCTAACCACTGCAGGAACATCCTCAGTTCAGTACTGTTTAGAGACAGGACTGGTAACTTTGTCTTTACAGTAAGGACCCAAAAGAACACAAAACCTTCTCATTCTCCAAACTAAGATTTATTAACACGTCATTTCACAAGCAGGGATCAAGAAAATTCTTTAACATAGAAGAAACTCAGGTGAGACATTAAAATGAAAGGTCTGAAAGCAAATCTGCCCCCTACCCAACATAAGCAAATTTCTTCCCACCATACTCTCAGCTCAGCAACTTTAAATACCTTCCATGATCACAGCAACTCTACATATGCCTTCAGGATTTCTAAGAAAAGACTGTTTCTTTCCATCACTGTGATTGTGGTGACTGACCCATCCCCTACATCAAGCATGTCACCTTCTCCTCCTCCTGCCACTCCTACATGCTAACTCTCCTCAAATCCTTTCTTCTTCATCTTCTTCTGAAAAGCAGAATGAGCAAAAAATAACTATTTTCAAAAAAGTATGAGTGTCTTTGCTTCCTAGACATCTCCCCTGGATTTGCAGTACAGCATCCCCAGTGAACAGACCAAGACTTCATTCTCATAATTTAGGAGCATGTAAAAACTCACCAGACATCAGCAATGAACTCTTCCTGCTTTGCACTCTTGGTGATAAAAAGCACTTTTTTAAACACAAAAAAAAGCCAAGGCACTTATCGTTGAACCTGGCATGGCACCTTTTGTTGATTCCTCTCGGTCCAGCTGAGGTAGTTTAGAGACAACAGCTAGCTGTGCTACCACAAAAATAACACAATTGGAAGTTAACACCTAGACAGCTTAAAAAAAAAAAAAGATTCAAGACCAACAAACTCTAAAAGGGTACTTTCTTTGAAATATGTATGAATGTGATATCATATCTGGGCCACCACAATATAAAGTGCAACTATTCCACTAACTTCAGTGCAGCGATCCCAGTTTACATCTGATGAAGACCTGGCTTTATGCTCCACAGCTGTGACTGCCAGAAAATAATGACTCAGAAAAATAACTTGTCATTAATCCAATCCCAATGTAATTATGGAGATTAAATTTAAACAATAGCAAATCACTCTCTAAACATAACACTCTACAGAAGACCTTCAAAGGATGAGAGCCTTTTACTTTTGGAGGAAAAATACAACTGAGTTGTCCTTTGTTTCTTTGTCCTGGGAATCAGCTTGTAAAATCATATTAAACCAGTTGCACAACAGCTTCCTTTCAGGATTCTTGAACCAAATGGAGTCTAAAAATCAAAATGATGCACTAACCAAAAATACAATATCCACAGAATGCCAGCAAGTACTAAAAGGCATTTTCACAGTATTTACAAAGATGCCTATTGTATTGCCAGAGAAGCTTTTCCACTGCTGTAGGACGCAGGTGGTAGTGAGGACCAGCCTCACTCTGGCACACGATGGGAAGAGCTAAAGCAAAGGTAAGGACAATAAGAGCCCTTGGCAGAGCGCTCTGGGAGGAGTTAAGCTTGAGAGGCTGACTGCAGGCCACCAGCACTCACTTCTGGGCTTCCTGTGCTGTTCCCCAGTAATAACAGCAAATTCCCTCCCACCTCAGCCACCTTCTTCATCCCCACCCCATAGCTTCAGAACACAAATGTTAACAAAACCAGTATTTTCTTTCCATATGCTGGCACATATGGCAGGCCCCTGCACTGCAAACAGTGTTGTGTCTTAGGAAAATAAAACATCTTTCTGCTTTGGAGATGCCAAATTGCTTTATCAAAGGCACTACTGTTTGCATTTTTGTGGCAATATTAATGCAGTTCCCACTGCGAAGCTGATAAAGACCCTGACTGAAAAAACACCCCTCTGGAAGAAGTGATCCGAAGCTATTTTTGTACTGCTTTTCCAAATAATTTATGATTAAAATAATATTATGCTTTCCAAAAACCATTTCTACTTCACAGCCAGGTTTTGTGCATGCAGCCCCAGCCTTCAGGGAAGGAGGCGATACCGTAAGCTTGGCAGCAGGGACACACCAAAGGAAGCAGAGGGAAGAGGATGCTCCCTCTGCTCCTGTTTGCTCCCTTGGCTCCGTGTTCGCTCCTGTGTCTATGCCCACACTGCAACTGCCTGGGACACTTAGAGCCATCCAGAAATCATCTGGTCACGGTGTTTCCCACCCTCCAGGCTCACCACAGGTCACGCCACGTTTCCTGCTGGCAGAGTTACTGGCATGCAGATCCCTGGAAGCATGCAGCTGCCCTGAGTGCACCCACTGGGCCTGGAAACGTTTTCAGGATTTCTTTAACTGTGTGGCAGTTGCCTGGCTTACCTCGCATCATCTCTCAAAATTTGCTGCCCTTCTGTGGGGATTTAAGGTAGTTCCAAACCAATTCACTTGCACATTTGAGCTAAATTGCAAAATCGAGGTTGTGCAAAGTAGGAAAGTTCTTTTGAATTTATGGGAATTTCCCTCTCTGCGTTTTTCACAGGGGAGGTTTTATGTATCAGTAAGACTGTGTATCAAGCAGCAGCAAGTAGGAAAGCAGGCAGCATAGAAGTGTTTGCAAGTGATGTTGCAAGCTTTCATTTTGTTGAGCACTCATCTCTTAGCATCATAGACAGGTTTCAGCTTTTCATTTAATAGCCCAGATGAGAAAAATATCTCAGACAAAATGCAATCACTGTACAAGTACTGCCCAGAGAGCTTAAGGTTTTATAAATTATTGAAAAGGTTTAATCCAGCACTTGAGACACCGATACACATAAAAAATCAACCATGCTTCAGAGTTTGTCATGTTGTCTCAAAGCCCACACCACTGCACTGTAACGGCAGCTTTGCTGACACGACTTGTGACTCTGGCAGACACGATGAAATGCTGTTGGCATCATTTCTTGTTTAGTGTTGAGTGTATTAAACAGGGCTCCAATTTGACATGACTGCATTAAGCAGTATCCAGCCAAAGGACCACCGAAGAGCACAGGCATGGGGCACTCACAGGGCACTCAGTGAGAGTGCACAAAGGACATCAGACTTTGCATCAGGCAGAGAAAAGAGGACATGAGAAAGAAAGAAAGCCTGCATCTAAGGGAAGGCAGAAAGTTACTGCTGGGATGAAAAGAGTAAAATCATGCTCTGGAGATGCCACAAGTTCCTAACGTTTAATGTGAATACAGAGTAAGTGCTCTCTGTGAGTCAAGGTGAGAAGATTTCGCAGCTCTGAAGACTAAGAAGGGTGAATGCATGAAGTGCTTGAAGAAACATGAAGTGTTTTAAAGATTATTACTCCTGACTGTGTAGATTTGTCTAAGGAGCAGTGTGCTTTGGAAGCAAACCCCCTCTCGCTGCCTCCATTTACTGTGTGCCAGCTCAGCACACCAATCTGGAGGAAGCAGCTCCAATATGTCACTGGGCTGGGAGGCTCCCAACCACCGCAGGAGTTGGGTACCATTGTGGCACCAAAACAGCACCTATGCTGACTGAAGAGCCAGAGTCTTGAAAGACATTGAGCTACTCAGGAATACCAGAGGACTCTTGTTAAACCTGTTATATCTCTAGTTGCCTGTCTTATTGATCAATTCTTTCTCCTTTTGCTTCTGCCCTGGATATCCTGCCAGACTCTCTAAAGGCTCAGGAGAGAGTCCCTCAGGCCTAGAGTGAGGGGATGTGCACTTAGGGCTTGTGCTGCAGACACATCTCATTTCAGTTCCTGCTTGTTTGCACATGATGATGGTGGCAGAGACCTAGAGAGAGAGGCCAGGTCAAGTTGGAGGCCTGTGGCCACTGGAATTCCACAGAGATCAGTTCTGGGGCCAGTCTTGTTCAACATCTTCATCAACGACCTGGATGAGGGGACAGAGTGTACCCTCAGCAAGTTCCCTGACAACACCAAACTGGGAGGACTGGCTGATTCCCCAGAAGGCTGTGCTGCCATTCAGTGGGATCTTGACCGGCTTGAGAGTTGGGCAGAGAGGAACCTCGTGAGGTTCAACAAGGAAAAGTGCAGAGTCCTGCACCTGGGAAGGAACTACCCCATGCACCAGTACAGGCTGGGGGTTGACCTGCTGAAGAGCAGCTCTGCAGAGAGAGACCTGGGAGTCCTGATGGACAGCAAACTAACCATGAGCCAGGAATATGCCCTCATGGCCAAGAAGGCCAATGGCGTCTTGGGATGCATCACGAAGAGTGTGGCCAGCAGGTCGAAAGAGATTCTCCTCCCCCTCTACTCTGCCCTGGTAAAGCCATATCTGGAGTCCTCTGTCCAGAAATTCCATAATATTTTACAGTGATTACATCAATGTGAGGTAACTGTCCCTCTTTCCAAGGGAATCATATCTTGCCAGGTGTTCTCCCCATGCTTGCCCGGTGTCATTTTTGTCCCTGCTATGCACACTTTCCCACTCCCAAGGCAGGACATGACCTTGCTCTGCACTCTGCATAGCCCAAGGTTCATACTCTTCCATGAGAGCCACATTACATGGGACCAGCCATGCCTGCTCCAAACCAAAGCTCCCTCTCACGTGTCTCACACTCTCTGAGGAGCAGACACCTGTGGAAAAGCAGCAGGAGAGGGTAAGCCTACCCAGTATATGTTCCCAGAGCTTTCGCCTAGCAAGCATCATGGTGTAAGCCCAGCACCAAATGGCCCTCAGTTTAGACAAGATGAGCTGTGGGCACATTCGCCCTTCTTGCAGCCCACAGCAGGGATGCTGCTGGAGCCTACCAGAGTGAGCTCCTGGTATGTCTCTTGGAAAAATGGAGGTCTCCTGCCCTACCAAACCACTAAAATCTCATTTTTTAATCTGTCCACTGGCAATGCCAGTAGAGTGCAATTTGGGAGATGACTTTTCACCTCTGAAATCTCATCTGCTGTCAATCAACGTAATGCTGCTGCAGAGAGCCAAGCAGCCGTCAGACGTTTAAAAATTTGCAGCCGCTGCGGGCTGTTAGAGCAGAGGTTACAAAGTGGTCATTAATAGTTTTACCTAATCTGCAGCCTTTCAGCTTGTCAAAGTATGGCTTTAGAGAGAAAAGAAAATGACATCACACAGCTTTAACAATCTGCGTAGGGGTAAAGAATTTCACCCTTAAAAATAAAAGAATTAAAATAAGAAAAAAAACCTTGACAAAAAGGCCCAGTTTGCCTAACAGCTTTCTCTAAGCCTTCCTTTTTCATTATTTTTTATATTCCCATATCCCCCAATGACCAGAAGCATACTTGGAATGTCTCTGTCCATCTGATAAAGCCATCAGCGGCTGCAGCCCTGCGTCAGGCCTGCGGGGAACACAGCTCCCAGCAGCGGAGTACAGTGCCCAGCCCAGCCAAAAGCCAAGGAGATGCTTTGGGAAGGATGGCAGAGTCCCGGTCAGGGTGGGAAATCCTAGGAAAAAAAGTAAGACTTGAGGAAAAAATACTCAAAACATTGAAAGAACTACTAAAAGAGGATTTGTGGAATAATCCTTAGTTCCACAAAGTTGGCCTGACTTTCATACAGTAGCATAGCCGGGTAGTTCACCTGAAAAACATCCAGCAGGAAAAGGGACAGCCTCTGCCAAGTTTTTTTTAAATATTTATTTTCCCCCTTATCACTTTCACCAAAGACACAAAGCAATCCTTGGGCTGCAGGTATTCAAAAATCAAAGTTACACACAAATGGTCTTAAAGTAACAGCACATAAATTGACTCCTAAAGTCCTCAGGTTAACAAACAGGACATTAATAAACTTCACTGGTTTAAAGAACAACCCAGTAAGCAGGCATTTGTGGTTTGCAGTTTATCTTGACCCCTTTCCTTAAATGATCAGGTTCCTGGAGACAGAATTTTAATTGAACAAAAGAGAAGGTGTTAAAATTCTCATCAGAGCTGCTTGCCCACAAATCTTTTTGACATTTGGCTTCTCTATCTTCGCTCTTTGCGATTCATGTCCTGGCTCTTTGACTATCCCAGCATTTCTCTGCCCCACCCAAGCCAGCCTTGTCATCACTGATTCTGTTTTTCCACTCCTCCTCTCTTAGCAATGCCCTCTTCTCTTGCCTTGATTGGTCACATGCCATCCTTGGAGAAAAACATCAAGACTCCTCCAACTTTTAGTAAAGACAAACACATATATATAGGTATTGTTTAACATAAATACCCACAATCAATTTCAAATTGTGGTCTTAAAATCTTTTGTTGTGCCTGAAGTGTCCTTAATGTTGTCAACAACTGAATTGCCTAGACACAGATTTTAGTTTGACTCAGCAGAGAGCGCATCGCTTACAAGAAGAAAGTCTTTCAAAAAACTTTTTGTTTTCTAAAGTTACTGAAGGATGATAATCCTACAGATCACACAGTGTCAGCAAAACTCCAGGGAGATAGTTGTCATACCTAGCTGGTGTTTGTTTGTGTTTTAGTAAGAAAATCATCAACTGTTAGAAAGTCTGGATCAGGCTAGAACCTCAACACAGGCTTTTTACAAACACATAGACAGTGGGATGATGTGACAAGCAGAATCCTTTTTAATGAACATTTACTAAATCATTTTTACTCTTTCACGCTAAACCACTCCAACAAGTGACGTTGTAGCTTGCGTGAGTGAACATTTTTCCTGCCGTTCTTGCATGGAGACAGTAAGGCTAAAGCTTTCTGTAGTTTGTGTGCAGAGAAAAGGCAATTAATTATACAGCATGTCCTAGTAAAGAAATCCCTCCAGCCAAAATACTAGACCGAGAACCTAAATGTTGTATAATTGATGTTATTAGCTGCAGCTGCTATCATACTTGGAGAAATCTCCAACTCAGAAACAGCCAGTGGTGAAGCGCTTCAAGATGAGTAATAATATGCTTGATATTAAGAGAGGGGGATAAAAAGGATTCTGAAAAATGTGCTCTCTGGTACAATAACAGTCTCTCAGAGAATTGCCGGGCAGAAAACACTGCGGGATACCAAAAGAAAAACACACCACATTTAAAGTGTTGTCTCCATTAAACTGACATTGAGGGGGTTGAGAAGCGGGTAGAGAGGAAACCCCTTGTGTTTACCTAACCTACACGAATGCTAATGCTCGCATGTGTGTTGTAACAAGACTGGGGACTTTGAAGGCTCTAATCAGTAGATGCATGGGCAAATATTTATTCTGACCCATTCCAACTCTCTGTGGTTTGTAAATCCCCAAGAAAAAAAGTCTGCAGAACAAACCAGTCTAGACCACAGATTTTGGCTACTTGATGCTCGTTAGGAAATGACAGGAAACAGGCCAGCTCTGAGGAGAGATCTTTTTGGTGGACCTTCGTGTTTGTTTTCTGAAGATCTGTGACTAGTCGATGTACGTGCACTTGTTTGGGTAGCTGAGAAGAATTCTTTCAGGCATTATTTAAAGTATAATGACCGCAATATAGAATTCCACATGCTTGATGTCTCGTTGAGGTGTTGATGTACATAACCTTACTGACTCTTCCTGGCCTGTGCTTTTCATCTGAAGACATTAAAAAAAAAACCCTCACCCCGACCCAAATAATAATGCCTTTGTATTTCAAGGTTCTGAAGAGTTTCTAGCAACATTGTTTCTCACCCTGTTACCCAGATGTGTGGAAAGAATCACTCGATATCTTTCCATCAAAGGAAAATCTGAGCTGGAAAATATTTTACATAGAAAGTTTATCTTATGGGGGGATAGCATCCATTAAAAATGTTAGAAGATCTTTCCATAAAGCATTAGAAAATCTTTTCTATGGGATGAACACAAAATCTCTGCCTTTACCATGTGGAAAAAATCAAAAGCTTGAGCAACTCTGCTTTAGGCTGAGCCAGAAGGAGTTTGTATGAAACAAAACTCTCAGCTTCTACTGTAGGCATTGAGATAAGGCCAGTAAAAAAATAGTGGTAAATAGAATATTTTTCTAGTATTTCCATTAGAAATGTTTTCTTCCTTATTATGCTTTTAATATTTTGGAGTTGGGGTGTTAGTTGTTTTATTTTTTAATTAGGAGGAAAAATAGCCACGATGGGATATTTTTAGTGGGAAGAAATATTTATGTTCAAAGTCAAGATTTTATTACAAATACAAAAAAAACCAACCCAAACCTGATGCTTAACAACAACAAAACTGATACAAACCTTCTTGAGTATATACTTTAACCTCACACTTCTAGCCCAATTTTATGAAGTTTTTTTTTTTTCCTCTGCCATCACTTTGCTGCTGCTTCTTCACAGATATTCATGGTGACAAGAGCAACAATGATGAAGCAATAACAGCTGAGACACCCACCCTGTATCCAATGTGTTTGCCATTGGACATACCCAAGCTGCATCTCACCCAAAAAAAGGTGCTGAGCACGGCCAGTGGTCTGATAACTGACAGCCTGACTGATATCAGACAAGGTCAGTTCCACTTGTGATTTACCATAGTAAAATATTTGATTTGGCTTGGTATGTCACAAATACATCCTGTTTGGGTATGGTGGGATTACCAAGTGTAAACATCAAGGTCTTTAGACCTTGGTATCTGAAGCAGTATGACTATTTTGTTAATAAAAAGTAAACTGTCCTCTGTACACAGATGAAAGTGTGACAGCAAGTCTTTAAAGATCTGAATTCTGGCTTAGGAGCTCCTCTTTGCTAACTGTCTTCAAGAGAGGAACCACCTCTGTACATTGACTGCTGCTGCTCAGCACCTTCCAAGGAAATGACCTTCCCATGGGCAACTAGATGACTTGAATGCTCTGCAAATTAAACAACCCTTTTTTTGTTTCCTCCGTTCAGCACAAAGCTACTGAGTCCCTCTGCAACTCCCAGCACTGCCCATCAGGCTGTCACTGTCACTTTCACTCTGCAGTGGGGCTGGACCAAATGCTATGCCAGTCTCAAGTGTGTGTCAAAGGCCATGGTCAGTACTCTCAAGACACTTTGGAAAGCCCACTCCAACACTTTCCAGCTAAAGTCCAAAGGAATGGAGAGAAGGAAGTCTCTTCTCACCTCTCTCTTATAGCATTTTATTTGCAGTAGCTATGTTTGCAAGGGATCTCTAAAAACCCTAAGATTTTGCCTCCTGCTCCTTGTTGAAACCCATTTTACAAATCACATAGCTTTCAGAGTTGATGGACTAGAGGAGACAAACATGAGCTAGTCTATCCATAAATCAACACAAGTTTAGAAGGATGTGTTAAGGTATTTTAGTTTTGGTTACATTGCTAACAGCAAAATGTGCACAGATGGACTTTCCAAATTAATGCATATATAAGGGTGGAATCAAGTACAAGTTGATTCACTTTGAATAAAAATTAGTTTTGCTACTCTAAAATAAAATATCTCTATAGATCACCTCTGTGTGCGAGACTTTACTCACATTACAGCAGAACCTCAGGAGTCCTGGCAAAAACAGAAGCAAAACAGGTAAGTGGATGCAAGAGAAAAATAACGTGATAGTTAAATGCCTCAGTATTTACTGCCCGCTGATACATACCAACAGCCAACTTTCAAGTTAACATTCTGCACTCCATATTGGTGGTGTCCAACACGCAGAACAAGAGAGGAAAAAAAAGGCTAAAATCGCATTCTGTATGGCTCAGGTAAGGCTGTGGGGTGTATTTTCACTACATCCTTCATCAGAGACTTGTATTTCCTGTATACAGAGCTTCAATGCTGCATTTTCCGACCTGGATTAGTTTTTGTCTTAAAACAGAATATACTTCAAAGGCTGTGCACTCTTAAATAACCAATATGGGCTAAATCAGAAGTCTCCTGGACAGACAGAATACATTTTATATTCCAGCATATATTACTTCTTCCCATACCCTGCATTCCTTGTCCAAGGAGATACAAGCTCAAACTTACCAGCATTAAGCAACAGCAAGAAACTGCCTCAGAATCCCTTCCAGTGCAACTGAAACTTATGGTCTTGTGTGACCTTGCCACATTACTAGAAAACAGAGCTTTAGTAGGGAATATTATTGAATAAGCAGCAAAAAATTTCTTAATTTTCTTCCTACTAGAAATTCTTGACAAACTTTACAGATAATATCATGGCTTAGATGTCTTATAGGTCAGCATTAAAAGCTGAAGACAACAAGAACACATCCAGCAATCTTACAAAGCCCAGGATTGTGCAGGGCTAGAAATGGAGCCTCTGTTTGCAAACATCAGCACTTCCCAGTGGATGCTGTTAAAGGTCAGATTGGAGACAAGACATCACAAAGTCAAAGGAGTGACCCAAAGATACTGAAATTATGTTTCATCAAAGCAAGAAGTTTCATGCTAACAGCACAGAAAAAACCCTCAAATTCGCAGGAAAACAGAAATCATTAGATGAAAAGATACAACTGAACTAATTTCACCTCAATTTATTCTGAAGTTGTATAACATTGTTTTTAAAATGAAATCAGCTTGCTCTTGAGAAATATTTCGGTTTCATAGAAAACTTTATTTTTCAGCAGAAGACAAAATTTTGTCCTCAAATGCCCACCCAAAGTCCCACCTGTGACCCTATCTGTGGCGTTGGGTGCTCCCTTGGGCTGCTGTCTCCACTGAGGAGAGTCTGACCCCCACAGGGAAAGCAGGTCAGCAGAGAGGAAGACTGCTGTAGGTGTTGGTTCCTCCAAAATAGCACTCATCTCTCCTACAAAATGTTTAACAGCATTGGGCTGTATGGGTGTAGCACTGTATTTTCAAGGCCTTGATATCACAACAGGTAGAAACACAATCACCACTACTAGGACCTCTACATGGAGGCACAGGGAGCACCCTGTGTATTTCTTCTTACGAATACACTTAAAAAAGCCCATGCCACAGGTTGGGTTTCTCCAGCCATTAAAGCCCAGCTTTATGCAAACCCTGGGTGATTCAGAGATGGATTACAGTGCTTGCATCAAGTTGCATGAAACTGCCTGTGAGAAAGGTCAGAGTGTGCAAAGAGAAAGAGCTCAGGGAAACCTGTCTGGTTTCACCAAAGGCTGTTGCTTTATCAGGTGAATCCAAATCAGAATCCAAAGTACACTTAAACCATTTAAGGTAACTGGCAAAGAACTCAGATGAGCTGCAATAGTTATCCGAAACACAGAAGCCCTTGCCTTTGCTTGGGCAAGAAGGCTCAACCAAAACCACATTTGAACTCTGATTTACTTGAAGTACTGGAGACAAAACAGGTCCTCAACTAAAAGGGACAAGTTATTTAACTGATGTAACAGCCATACCCTTCACAAACCTGCAATGGGTAGGTAGGTTAAGAGGCTCGTGAAAACCCCTTTCTACACTTAAGTCATTCCTAAGAGACTTGTGAAAATCCTTTTCCACAAAGAAACCTCTCTCCAAGTTATTTGGCCAATTGCAGGTATTTGCTTCTGACATTAAAACAAACACAAGTCTATTTGCTTTTGGTTTTTTTTGAAAAAATACCTTGGAAAGACCTTGGGAAACTAGAATGTAAATTATTTTGCAGCTTCCCTCATAATGCTTTTCTCTCTACACGATGAAATATTTTGCTGTCATCTGCAGCAAATCTATATTTCCAATAACAGTAGTATGCTGGGCAAGCAAGGCAATTTAATGCTGGAAAATATTCTACTTGATTTTCCTAATTTCCCAATAAAATTGGCTGAACTTTATTTGGCTGTTCACCTCCACCAGCTAAAGACTGACATCTGCTTTTTGGTCTATGTAGGTAATAGAAAGTTTCCATTTATTTAGAGCTCATTTTGCATTCCTATAGATAGCAGCAAACTGTAACAAAGGTTTGCATTTGCAGGAAATAGCATTCACATCACAAGGTACAGTCTTTCTTCAGAAAGACTAGAAAACACATGATCAAATGCTGCACAATCTATTCAGCTCAAAATCTGTTTAACCAAAACCCGCTGTCCACTGCCCATTTAGTGTAAGTGTATGCACTTGCTACTCTTATCTGTGTTACAAATGTAACAGTGGAAAAAAACATAGTTTCAATAATTTCCTAATTTCTATGGCAGCGGTAACTTTTATAACCAGGAAAGAGCTCAGAAGCAGATGTATCATCAAGTATCAGTGTAGGTTCATTAATAAAGGAGTGAAACCCTTCCTCTGGTGCCATCACCATATGCAATAGTATAAGCACTGAATTACCACGGCTCTTACATTTCTTACACTGTTTTCTCCTGCCTATCTGGTGGCATCTTTGCCATAACTGGAAGCATTGTGTACTCAAGCGACTGCCTTTCCTCAGGTAACCCGCTTGGAGTTAGAGCTCTCCCTGTGACAGCCCTGGGGCACAGATGAAAGAGCACTTCGTTGAATTCTACTGTGGGAAATGCCAGAAGTACTTTGTAGATACTTTGCAAGCACCACTGCTACCATTCCTGCCAAAATGAGCTGCTTAAGAACAACTAAAGTGCCTTCAACACTTCCCAGAAAATCCTTGCTGCTTCCCTTCTTTTGGACAGGACCCATGACCACGTATGCCTCCATAAACAGACCTTTGTTCTCCTGCTTATAAATTCTGAACTCAGATGACCTTTGTGCATGTGGTTCTTGAACCCTCCAATCAAGCTGTTGCTTTTCAAGTGCCTTCTCCCTTGCTTTCTCACACACACTAAACCAATAGCAGTAGGATGGGGATGACTTGCATTCATTTTGGTGATGAAGGAGTGGTAATAGGTATCACAGAATCACAAAATCTTAAGGGTTGGAAGGGACCTCAAAAGATCATCTAGTCCAACCCCCCTGCCAGAGCAGGCCACCTAGAATAGGTCACACAGGAACTTGTCCAGGTGGGGTTTGAAGGTCTCCACAGAAGAAGACTCCACAACCCATTTGGGAAGCCTGTTCCAGTGCTCCCTCACCTGAACAGTAAAAAAATTCTTCCTTGTATTTCTTTGGAACCTCTTATGTTCCAGCTTGTACCCACTGCCCCTTGTCCTGTCATTGGACATCACTGAGAACAGCCTGGCTCCATCCTCCTGACACAGATGTTCAAATTCCCTATTTTCTTGTCTGTTGAGTTTGCCTCTACATTATAAAGCTCTTAGGATCCTCCACACCACCAGTTACTACCTAGGGAGGGACATGTCTTTATGTTCAGCTAACACAAACAGTGCTATATGGACTCTTGTATAGATGCTTGCCTCCATCAGGAAGCAAAAAACATCTCTGTGGCAGATATGTCCCATTCATTTCTCTTACCTCTTGAAGTAAGAGATTCAGACAACTTACATAAAGTTAAATCTTCCCTTTCTTCCTGTTATATGCATCAGATCATTTGTATGCTGCACTGCCAGAGCTTGAGAGGAGATTGGGTGTGCCTCCCTAGCATCCAGAAAAGTTAGAAAGGGGAAAGAAGTCACTGGTTCTCTGGTCACCCCTGCTACATTCACCTGCAACACCAGGAGAGCAGTGTCAAGATCTTGGCTTTTTCTTACCAAGCACAGAAGTTCATTAATGGAATGAGGATTTTGGAAGCATTAACTTTTTCTGCATGTTAGATTTAGCTGTAAACAGTTGAATAAGGAGAGAAGGATTTTTATGTTATACATACAGCCAGTTGAAAAGCACACTGAACAGAGTCAATTCAGCTGGGAAAAGCTTCAGAAAATGAAAATGGGAATTATGGCCTCTTTTACACATGGACAAGGCTAACGAGAGGACTGATGGAAAAGTCTGTTTCCAGAAGCCTGACTGGCCACAGCAGTGTTCAAGCAAGCTCAGGGTGACTGTCAGGTGCTCAGACTCTGCCAGGTTTGTGCAGCCTCGTGGCATACTGTGAGTGCCAGGACATGGGCTGAGAGTACTGGCCCAGTTCCTAGAGGGGCTAAGCTCAACTTCTGATTGCAAGTTTTAAGTGAATTAGACATACACTTCTACATATGATTTGCTGGATTCAAACAGGCTTAAGCCACCTGCCTAGACATAGTCAACTACACTTTGAAATAAAGCCTTTTAAGACTCAGATTATTCAGTGTAGTATCTTCAAAACTTTATGCTACTGTACTCAAAAAAGTTGGGAGTGGAGTGAAACAAAGACAAAACCTGTTCCATAAAAGCAGCTTAATCTGAGGTTTAGGTCTACAAGTAGTTCCAATCCCCAGGAAAAATCTTGTAAATGCCCAGCATAAATTCCCCATTCTTTGTCCATTGAACCTTTTCCTACTATTTCCACCCCCTCCCAGTCCTGATGAAGCCTCAAGTTGAGATATAAACACAATTCAGCTGCAAAAGCTTAAGAGATACTCACAATAAATTGCCCCTGAGGCAAAGAAAAAAAAGATAAAAATGCCTTGCCATTGGCTTGCTTTATGGATCCTGAAAATCCCTAACGGGTGGCGAGCGGGATATGGTCAGTGGTCAGCAGTGCCTCCCGCACACGCACGGTTTCTGTGCAGTCCTCCGAAGAGAACAGCGGTTGTCTGCATTTGATTTCTGAGCCACATTTTCATCCTTTTCTGCCTGCACCTAACCACAAAGAAAAACAACAGCCAAGCTGTGCATTCTTTTCCCAGCTCGAGAGCTGCTCTTCCACTTCTCCTCGGGACAGCTCATCTGCTACAAAGTGCTTCATCGCACACCCTGGCGAGATAAGCTGGGATGCAAATGTCAGGACTGACATCCTTTTTTTTGAGGACTGACAGCCAAATTAGCACTTGTGGAGACACCGATCTATTTCTGTCTGCGAAGGGTTATACACTGAAACCACTTCTGACAGCCCAAGTTAAACTGCAAAGAAGAGGAGGGCGGGGACAGGACAGCGGGTGAAGCCCTTCCCAATGTATGGATCAAAGATGACAGTGTGTATCCTGCCACTGTCTGAAAGCACTGGAATTTTTGCCAGATTCTGTGTGGTTTTCAAAAGAAACAACTGTATGCCTTCTTTACAGCCTTGAGATTTCAGAAGTTTAAGGAAGCATCAGAAATAACGAGAAGCGGGTGATGCTGGTTACTGTGGTTCAGCCAATTGTCCAATTCTCCCTGTCTCTCAAAGTAAATAAAAATAGACAAGTCTAATGCCAGTGGTGAGGAGGAAATATCAACATCTTTCTTATCCTCTATGTTTCCTAGGAACAAATGTTCAATCAAATAAAAAATAGTAATTTCAAAACCAGCATCTCAGCTGAGCTATTTGTTGCATTTATTTCAGAGTAACAGATTGTGACATGCTGGCTTCAGCTTCAAGACACTGAAAAGGTCTCCAAAATATTGACAAGGTTCATAATCCCAGTTTAGAAACATCCCTCCATTAGGCCTTGCTGATCAGAGTACTTCCTGTGGCACTCAGCCTAGGAACAACAAAAGCCATGAGAAGACCTTGACAGATGATATACCTAGAAGAAAAAGGTTAACCTTAGAAATTAAGACATCTAATGAATCATGCTTCCTTTTACTAAACCATATAAAAAGGAAACCACAAATCCATACTCACTAATTTAACTCATCATCCCACTGTTTTATATAGCCACAGAACTCAACACTGACATTATCTATGCCTTTCGGAAACAGAAGTACCAGTACTCCAGGTTAAAATAAAAAAGGTTTGAATGAAGAATGTTACCACCATAAAAATGTGTTCCTCCAAGATTTTGTACTGCAGAGACCATTGCATTCCTTTAAAATTATGACTAAGGCAAATTGTCCTCATGCCACTCCAAAAAAGGCAGTATCTTAAGCACTTTCTTAGCCGTCTCTTCTGAATTATTAATACTCAACAAAGCATGATAAACCACTGTGAAAGTAAAATTGCTGAAAACATACAAGAACACACAGATTTCTACTTACTTACTCATTTTAGACATCCATCACTACAGTTACAATGTCAAAAGCCACCAGAGACACTGCGTGGTATGTCAGGAAACCTCATGATGTGTTTTTCACTTGTGGACATTAGGAGAGCATTCTGGCTGCTAATTTTTGCTGCAGAAAATTTGCAAGAATATAGAGCAGGCATCTCCTACCATCTGGATAAGGGCTTTTGGGGAGTTTTGTTTTGTTTGCTGTCTTTTTTGTTTGGTTGGGGCTTTGGGTTTTTTGAAGCGTGAGATGTGAGGAACATGGAAGGTAAAGTCAGAAATGGGAAACTCTTGGAGGGGAAGTAGCAGCATTTTTTTTGCTTGACCTAGATTGGACACTTACTCTCCTTTCGTAGTCCAAGACTGACACATTTGTGTAACATAATTCATCCTGGCAATCTCTGAGGTTGCAAGAGCATGGATTGCCAGGACCACTCTGTGAAGAACAATAGGGTTTGAGAAAAATATGTTCTTCTGGTTTTGTTTCAGCTCTCCATTGGCAGCTGTAATGGCACAGAGTATTCCTTGAAATGGGTAAGTATCAGAAAGTCTCAATCACAGATGTCCACATGGTTAATTTTGTACTCTCAAGGACTTAAGTTTAAAATATCTTAAACATTAATCATTCACAATGCTGAGAGCCATAGGACTGACCCGACCCATTAAAACAGAGCAATCCCTATGGGTGAAAAGCATGCAGTCTTTTTAACCTGACACTTCACACTTCAGCAGTAATCAGACTAAAATCCAAATGAAGTCATGTGCCGCTTTGACTGGAGATAATCAGAGCTAACTCTGCATTACTTGATGACCTCCCATAGTGTGGGAAGGCTCAGCTTGAATTTTTTCACATACATATCTAAGGCGTTGAAGCTTTTGTGACATTCTTTATTGTACAGAATTTTATGCTCTCATTTGAGCCCTTCGATGATCCTCTCTGGGATTTTATTTTTCCTTAAATGGCTCTGTAAGTTCCTTTTGAAACAAAGACTGCTAAACTCACTGTTGATGCCATATTTATTTTCTTTCATCATAATGAAGTATCAAGTAATTGTTTCATAGTTATTCTCTTTACATGAAAACTTCAGCACAGCCCTCATTGGGAAAGATATGGTTTCATTCCAGAGGATCTGATGCACCTGCACAATTAAAATGCCATTTATTTTCAACTACTTAAAAGAGAGATAAGCTATGAGAATAAAAGGAATACGTGTAATGCAAAAAAATATTAGCACCTCCACGTCTGAACTGTGCAACATTATTATAGGGAAACAGTTAAATCCAGTCTCCTATTCAAGCTAATTACTGCCTAGATAGCAATCTCGTCTATGCTGAATGGATGCAGAACCCTTCTCATACCTGTATATCAGTATATGATTTCAAAATACAAAATACACAAGGCATGAACTATGTGCTGTTAGAGACAGCTAGAATGAAGTCACTTGGAGCAGTTCGGCACACCAAGGCCGAGCAAGTCAGCGTCTGACAAAGGTTGGTTTGTTGTAAAGGAAAATATACATTTCTCCCTTCCTGCTTGCAAAGCAGAAAGACAATAGGGCATTACATGCCATAGATGCTTTAACAAACATGAAGTTTTTACAATCATCACAGAGGAAAAAAAAAAACCAGAGAAGCGCTTGGGGATAGCTTCCATAACAGCAAGTACTTCAACATCCATGCTGAACTTCACGGAAGTGATGGAGGAAGAAAAATCCAGGGCAAATGAGACTGGTTCCCATCTTCCTGATCAATTAACAGAAAACTGCAAAAATTTTTTAAAAATAACATTTTTGAATGATACAAATAGCTACAGACTCTGAGCAAAACACTTTCCACCCTTTCTTTTGTTTCTTTCAAATGAAGCGAGTCAGGCAGGCTCTGCTCTCCTCCTGGTACAGACAGGAGTTTCAGGATGCTCAGTGGCTGATAACAGGCTTCCCTGTGCTGAACATCACATGTTTTCTCAGGGTGCAGGAAAACTTCCAAATTTCCCTCCGTTACTCCAAAATATTTTATTCCTCACATGACATTAGCCAAGCAGGCTTTGAATTGTCACTCATTCAGTCTTCAGACCAGCAAGGCAGGAAAGACAAAAAAAGAGGAAGGCAAAACCTTTGTTGTGACACAAACAAGATCAATCTTTAAGATGAATGAATGAATCTCCCCCATTGTTCTGCGAAACACTCCAAAGACAGAGCAGCTGGTTCCCCAACCCAATGGCAAACAAGAACGGCTTCCAGGAGTTGAATAGGAAAGCCAGAAGAGAGACTAGCCAAGAACCACAGGTTCAGAGGGCAAGGCCCCTTATGTTTCTTAGGGGACAGTACATGATTTACATAAGGTCAGAAGGGAGCCAAGGTTTGAGCTATGATCCAAATTCAGATGTTTTTGCAAGCCTCATTTTTTGACAAAGTTTAGAGAGTTTCATCTTATCAGAAGAGAGCCTGGGAGTCTGCCTTGATGTTCCCAAATTAAAAAGTGCTCAACTAACCACATGCCCTGCAACTCCTCTTTTCCTTCTCCCATCACGACTTTCAGGGACAAGTTTTTCCCAGGACCCTCAATCCCAGCCAGCCATAAACAAAGCAGGAGTGGTACCAATTTACTGCACCCTGGGAAAGCACAAAATAACCAACTGTGGTGGGAGTCTGTAACCCACATCATGTCCCTAAGCTTCCCCCAGCATCTGCCCTATATCACGCCAAAATGGAAAGATAGGTTCCTACAACAGCCACCCCCAGCTGCAGCAGCAGAGGGGATACTTCAATGTCCGCACTGAAAACATGGTGTGGAAGAAGTCCTCCTTCTCCTGAAAAGCCATCTGTGTCCAAATAAAGCCTATTTGCTATAGCTCTGCAGAACAATGAGGATCCAGTCCTGGGGAGCATAAACTTTACCCATGTGCTGAGGGCTAGTTGCATTTTTACAATCCTGATGTATTGAACATTGGAAAGATTTCTTGTTTTCCTTGGGACTTTTTTGGGTGAGAGGAAGAAAGAGTGCTTCTCTTAGGAAAAGTCTGTAAGATATTTTTTACATAAAAGACTCTTGAGTGTTTCATAAAGTGGAAAGTTAGTCTTTTGGGGAGAAAAAAACTCCAACATTTACAGCCTTTACAGTGTCTATGCCAAAGAAAGATCTCTTCAGAAGTAAACTCAGTGTCCATCAGCAAGAATTAGTAGATTATTCATTACATCTATTGATTACTATGCAGCTCATACAATTCAGTGTTTACTAATAGTAATTTTATAGGTCATGCCTGAGTACAGCAGTAGACATGCGTGCTGTCCTCAGCATGGGGCCAGGACAGATGAGGGGAGGCATGACTATGGTGGCCTGCAGCACTCTCTTCTCAGCTTGCAGAATATAATCCACAAACTAAGATAACAACTTTACCTCCCTGTTTAGTTTGCATCCTGCCCCAAGTCTAAAAAAATCCCACTGCAGCAGTGGAGAAGTCCCTTGGGAGGTGGCACTAAGAAGGGGAAGGTACAGCAGATGCCTGAGGACAGTACCACGTGGAGTACCAGGAGACACCATGCCAGAAGCTCAGAGACAAGACACAATATTCTTGTCTCAAAATGTTCCGTATGACACACAAACACATTAAAAGCTGCTTGAGCTCTCAGCTAGATCAAAAGCAAGACAGACTTTTTTTGGCACAATAAAAGAGAAAGTAAGCAAGGCTTTATCATATGATTCCAATCACAGACAAGGGGCCTTTCAGTCCTCCAGAGATTAGCTTTGAATGAGCAGTGTAGGTTTGGGGTGGAATAACTCTCCATTTCTTAGGAAGTTAATCTGTCTGATTTTGGAGGGGGTGGCGAGGGGGCTCTCCTCCTCAGGAGAGATAAGTAGCTTTTTCCTACAGCTTAGCTGTAGGAAATTCCTACAGCTGCCAGAGGTATTAACAAGCCTTGTACACACAACGTGATCTTCTCCACTTTCAGTAAGAGCAAGCCTAGAGTTGCTGGCAGCCCTCTTTACACCCATCTCCCAACAGGCATCACATGGGTCATACCACTGACAAACAGGTTCCCACAGCACTACCAGATTGTTTGCATTAGTTTACAGGAGACTTCCATTTGTGGGTTTTTTTATAGGAGGCAAGGAAAGTTTCAGCATTTCCTTGAAGCATAACTATGTTTCTGACATCTTAATTGCTATTCAGAAAGCCTGCAATTAGCCAAGCCTAACATCATTGCTCTCCATGTCTATCACTGAAATCATCATTTCAGACCAATAAAGAAGTCCCTCACCCACCTGATGAATTAGATCAGGCTCCTCTGACATACAAAAACCATTTGTGATGGATACAATTACTTGAAGGGTGATGCTAGCCCTTTTACCAGTTGGGACAAGGCTCGTTTTTTGAACGAAAGTTTACTGACAGAGAAGATCTGCTTCCTGCCCTGACCGAATGAATATAAAGCTACTTTGGGACCATCTTTGAACACCATCCACCACACTTTCTGACTGGCTATGCCCTATCGCTCTGCTTATAAACCAAATCAGCCAGTTTGCGCTGGCATCTGAAAGGCTGCTCCCACTTGAGCCTCTCCACATGGTTTGTGTCTTGTCACGTTCTTCTTCATTATCTTTCATTTGCCAAAGACCTAAAATTTTAGCCACATCCAGGTGATACAGTCTCCAAACCATGGGGGCAGCAGCATGATACAGATCTCTGAGCCTGCCACCTTCCCATGCCTCCTGTGACCACCACCTCCTAAAGGAACTCCATCCCAGGGTGCTGCTTCCCTGGTGTTTCTATTTTGTTTCCCCAGGTGTGTGACAGAGTGCTCCCAGAATGATCAAGACAGAAGAGTGACCTCATTATCAGTGCCCATTTGTTTCAGAGGACTCAGTGAACAGTGCAAACACAGCATCTGCACTTACTTGTTTTGGATCATTGCTGTAGTTAAGACTATCAGCGCAATTTATCCATAACCTCTTTAGCTGCCTGACGTAAACAAAGCCACCACAAATGCTTTTGCCCCTGCAAATTCTCAGCAGTACCTCCTGACCCAGATTACAATAATACTCTGACTAGATAAGGGTTTTCTGAAGCTGCTGTCAAAACACAGAGCGATTATTTTCAGCGACATATTACAATTCTGTAACTTGGTTGTGGTATCTGACACAGAAAATAAGTTTCCTGAACAAGCAACCTCTATAAATTCTGTTTGCACACTGGGAGCCACTCCAGGGAGTAGACTATCTGCAAGTTTTATTCTTTCATTACTGCTTGTGATGTGCAGAGCAACTGCAGAAGGCAAGTGAGGCACGAGGTACTAATATTTATTCTGGCTCTTCCAAAACACATGTAGTGTTTTACTCTAAACTGCCTGAACAACAGTAGCGTAACAATAGACTTACATTCTGGCTTTGTGATGGACCTTTTCAGACATTTCTTTAAACTACTAGAGAGTATGTTAGAAAAATCAATACGTAGAAGAAACGTAACTTGGCAAAATCCATCTACACGCTGTCTCAGAACTGAATTAGAGTAGATCACAGCATCGAAGACCAAATCCTGACTGTTTGACACAGGAGTAGTTGTACAGGTGAATCTGAAGGTGAAATTTACTTCTACAATGTTGATGAAGGGGAAACAATTTCCCTTGCACCTGGATTTCCTTCCCCTTAAGAAGCACTCAGACCCAACGTCACAGCGTGACTTCTCACAGGTATCTATCAGTTTTCAATGGCTCAAACACTGACAACAAAGAGCTCAACTTAGGTCTAGCAACATAACAATTAAAAAAAAAGTAAGGGTAAAAAGTTTAAGGATTTAAGAACAAAATCCTAAAGTGCTCAATAGTAATTACAGCCTAGGTCCAAACTGCACAGATGCCTGGCCACTTTGATATAGGGAAAAAAAGGATGCCAAGGTGCACCATAAGTCAAGGTAAACACTTTCCCTCCACAAGTAGTACCAGTCTGACTTACAAGAAAAACTGCTTCTAAACAAGAGCCTGCTATGGTCAAGGCAAAGGCAGAAGGACCATAGTAACACCATCATCACTCTTGAAACCCAGGTTTAGCTGCTGATCTACCCAGACAGGCAGGAAAAAACATGGCATGGCAGCCATAGGCACAAGAGAGCAGTGAGAAGAGGTATCAAGGGCAGTGAGCTCAAACTTCTCACACCATTTTCCTTGGTCAGGGCTAGCCAGATCCCCATCCATCATGAAGGCTGGGGTGGCAAAACTCAGTAAAAAAAATCCAAACCCACTGTTTCATGGACAAAGACATCAAGAGTCTTTAGCTAGAAGGTGACAAAAGAACTACCACTTAACTGTATTTGCTGTAAACTGAAGAAGTGTTGGCTTGGTTTTTTTTTTCTCCTCTTCTGAAGGCTCATAAACAGAATGGAGAAAACCTCCCATGGGTTAGTTAAAGGCAGCATGCTCTGTACAAAATGCAGCTGGAGCCCACCAGGTGTTCGCCTGGGGGTATTCCTTTCCCTGAGCCTTGCAGCTGAACCACAGGGGATCCTATGCTGAGGATGACTCCTTCAGCCTAAGCAGAAAATACCACTGTTCAATCACACTCTTTCCTACATGACACACCTGCTTCCTCCTGTGACTAATCCCCTTTTCTGTTGCAGAAATATCTAGTTATGAAGGCAGAGTGGGCACAGAGAGGCTACGGGTTACACCACTTGCCACCTGTCCATAAACAGGGGCAGTAACGGGAAGATCGGTAAGAACAAATACACTGTTCTTCAGTGCTAGCATGATTAAGTACCAGCTGCAAAACACAAGGCTTAACCCAACGGCCAACAAAAACAAAGGAAGCTTTTCAGGCCAAAGATGCTGATGGACACCTTAGCAAAGGCTTCTTTACAAAGACCTGAGCTGTTTCCCCACCAGAAGCATCATTCACAGTCCCCACCACCACCAAGGATGGCCACAGGAGACACATCCTGCCTCAAGTCCAGACACAGGGGCTCAGTTTCTGGTTCTCTTACATCTCGCTCTGCACAGAGCCTCACTTGGAGTTAGGGTAAGCAGAGCAAAGCAAAGGAGCACCCATCTGCCTGCAAGCTTGCCGCAGTCACACAGAGCCTGGGACTGAAGCAGCTTTGTGACAAATCACACTGCTTTCTGCATTTCTGTTACATACAAGGGGAAGAGGCATTTAGCAGGATTATTTATGGTTGGGATTTTTAGGCCTGAAGCCTTTTCAAGGAGGTCCCTAAGATCCCAGCTGACACAGGCATTCATTAATCCTCAACTGTTCATGTTCCACATGAAATATCTTAGATCAAATCCTAACTTAGTCGTGTTCCAGGTCAAGATACCGACTTCAGTGTTGATGAAAGCACATTTGAATGTCACACACAATGCAAAGACAGGGGCTAAAAGAAGTTATACTCCAACTTGCTCTGTTTAATGAATGTGTGTATAAAAAGTTCTCTGACCAGACAGTCAAAATGATAAAAAAATGACACTTAACATGCCAACACAACAAAGCAGTTACAAAAGAAACACCACATTTTTTTTTCCTTTGGTTTCTTTTAGTATTGTTAAAATGTGCTTACACTGGTTTTTAAACATTTTTCTGATCTCCAATTACTGCCTGGAGGCACCTCTCTGAAGAAGACAGTGCTTTCCTCCCCATCTTCAGTAATATCCAATCTTAAAAAGTAGGTTTTTTAAGAAGCCAAAACTGAATGTAAGATTTAGTTCCTACGCCTGGAACTGCACAAAATTCCTCCCTCTTCTTAACAACAGTAAGTCCATTAAGACACAGGTGTGCTGCTGAAATGATGATGTTTCCTGCAGTTGCCAAAAAGATTTCTCCATACTGGCAATGCTGCAATGAGAGGTGCCCTGAACAAATAAACTCCCGTTGAAATGTCTGTAACTATTCACGAGGGGGATGGTGATGTGAACTGTTTGTTCCCAGTCCAGGTTCTAGAAGACATGTCAGCATCTGGAAGCCAGTTCAGATGCAGCCCTTCACGCCAGCTCCTGCAAAAAGGCTTCCTACAGACAACAGGGATACAACCACCATCTTCCCAAGGTGGAGGAGAAAGGACACCAGTGGAATAGCATGGTGATGTGTGTATTGCTGCTGCTGCCCATCCCAAATCTACCTCACAGGACTGCTAAGGAAGACCACATAGTGGTTCAATCCTCCTGCTTTACAAGGCAATGTCTTCTTTTTTTCCAAGAGGGCTCACTCCTCCCAGTGCCATCAGTTGCAACTTGCTCTTAAGCAAAGGCAGAGAGAGAATCTGGCATCATCAACAGGTCAAGGCATATTTTAAATGCCTGGTCAAAGATGCTGGGGTGGGAGTGCTATTAATGCAGGGAGTTTTATTAGTGCTTTGCCTGCATTTCCATACAAGCTGAACTGATGACAGTTGAGGACGCAGTACTTCGGTCCAAGACTGCAGTAGGTGTGTCTCCATTAGCTTTGCTCTTGTCCAGACATTCACCAGGAGATCTTTCTAATGTTGTAACCTTCATCTGAACATACCTATACAGATCCAACTATGAAATAACATAAAGTAAACCAGCAAAACAATGAGCCTCATAGCTTAAAATACTGCTTTCGCACCTTCGCTACAAATTCTTGCTTAGATGTGAACCTGGAAGCAATAAAAAGCACCATGCTTTACCATTTCCCTCTTCCCATTCCCCTCTGATTTTAGGTAACGCTATTCATAGCATCTAGTTTTAGTTAGAGTGTAAACTCTTCTAGACAAGGACTGATCCTTACGTGGACTGTCTTGCACAATAGGAGAAGATTAGTTCAGATTAAGCCTTCTAGATGTCACCACAACACAAACAAAACTGTATTCTTAAAAATGTCAATGCTTGCCCTGGTATGGTATAGCTCTTAAGGGATAAAAGGTCATTTGTGTATACACTTTTTTCACCTATTCAGCCAGGAAAACTGCACTTCCAGTCATAAGCCCCATAAAAGCAGAAGTCTTCCTTGAAAATTGCTTGAAGACTCAGAAGTGGCAAGATACAAGTTCTTAATTTTACACCCATCAATTGATGACTTCCTAGCTAATTAAGATGCATACAATCAACATACATCAAAGGTACTAGAGCACAGATCAAACTTTAATAAGTTTTTGGAATAAAATTGTTTAAAAATGCAGTTTTCAAGTTCATATTTAATACACTATAATGTTTCCAAGAGGGAATATTTTCTGCTCTAATTCTATTATGTAAAAATATGTTTTCTCTGCCAGTAAAACATATGGGACAGTTTTTCTGTTGTTAATGGTTGAAGTCATATAGTACAGATTTTCACATTTAGTATTCTGAAACTAAGCCCTTTTTGGTAAAAAAACTTGGCCAAAAGTAATCCTAAACAGAAGTGAAATTAGCTGTTTTCCCATAATCTTCTCTAAGGGTGAATTTACATACAGTATTTTTTTTAATAGTCATTGAAATCCATGTACCAGTACAGGCTGGGGGTCGAAATGCTGAAGAGCAGTTCTGCAGAGAGAGACCTGGGAGTTCTGATCGATAATAAGCTAAATATGAGCCAGCAATGTACCCTCCTGGCCAAGAAGGCCAATGGCATCCTGGGATGCATCAAGAAAAGTGTGGCCAGCAGGTCAAGAGAGGTTCTTCTCCCTCTCTACTCTGCCCTGGTGAGGCCTCATCTGAAGTCCTGTGTCCAGTTCTGGGCTCCCCAGCTCAAGAGGGACAGGGAACTGCTGGAGAGAGTCCAGCGCAGGGCCACCAAGATGATCAGGGGAATGGAGCATCTTCCTTATGAGGAAAGGCTGCGGGAACTGGTGCTGTTTAGCCTGGAGGAGATTGAGGGGAGATCTTATTAACATTTATAAATATCTAAAGGGTGGGTGTCAGGAGGTTGGGACATCTCTGTTTTCTATAGTAGCTAGCAACAGGACAAGGGGTAATGGGAAGAAGCTGAAACACAAAACATTCCATTTAAATATAAGAAAAAACTATTTCACTGTGAGGGTGAGGGAGCCCTGGCACAGGCTGCCCAGAAGGGTTGTGTAGTTTCCTTCCTTGGAGGTCTTCAAGACCCGCCTGGACATGTTCCTATGCAACCTGATCTAGGTGAACCTGCTTCTGCAGGGGGGTTGGACTAGATGATCTCTAAAGGTCCCTTCCAACCCCTACCGTTCAATGACTCTATGATTCTATGCAACACAACAATCACGGGCAACAAGCTTTCCTAGTGCAGAGCTCCCACTGCAGTCTGTTAGTAACAACTCTGTAAGAGGAAGGATTGCTGAAAGAGGCTCTTAGGAAGATTCATGGTTATTCTTCTGAAGCTAAACAAAACGAAGTAGTGCTCTCATTCTGTTGAACTTCAATGCAAAGTCTTGCTTAAGCAGCCCGTAAATGCCTCAGTCCTCCAAACTGATATTCATGTGCATGATTTTTCAAGTTGTATAAACTCCACCCAAACTATAAGGAGTCTCCTCCAAGTATGTCTCTTCCAAGTACACCGGTTTTGCATTAGCTTTTTTTTAGGCTTTTGTGGAACTCAAGCCTAAATCAGAAGCATATAGGTTTTGAAGAGGAAGAGGAGTTCCCTGTCTAAGCTAGCATTTGAGCAGGACTGAGAGGGCTGCTTGAATTTTAAAAACATAATTCAGAGCTCTTATTTATCAGGAATAAAAATATCTCACTTTAGCATATTAAAAGAAGAATCTCTTACTACTTATAAATCTTTACAAGTTGTTTTGTCTTAAAGAACATCTTTACAAATATGAAAGCCAAATACACCTTTCTAGTCTTATAATGGTTTCCACAGCACACTTCCCAATACTGCAAATGCCATAATAGTGAAGAAGTTACAGAAAAAAAAATGCTGCTTAATTTCTTTGCTGTTGCCAAATTGCCTCTCACCATGTTAACTCTCAAGAGTTTCCTTCAACAGCAGATAAGCTCTGAAACAAACCGATTGCTATAACTTTTACCTGACAACAGAAGAGAAACAAAAAGAGTCCAAAGCTACTGCCTAATATCCAAAGTATGGAAGTTACTTAACCAGCAAGCACCATCCCTGGGTTTGACCCTCCAGACTCAGCAGGTAATGAAATTGTGGCATGTTCAACTTGAACTCACTTAATATGGCATGGGAGATGCAGAGCACTCTGACAGTGATGCAGAGAAGTCCTAACAGAATCATGCATCTCAAATGCCAAAAAAAAGTAAGATGCAGAAGCAAAGAAAAATTATACCCAAGAGCTGGTGAAGACTACATATATCTTCTGTATTGCATTTATTATGTCCAACCAAGGTAATAATTTCTAAACAGACTGCTCAGCTCCATAAAGTACTTTGTACAAGGCTTTGGAAACTTAGATCTTGATGAGGTACAGAAAGGTCTAGGAGCATTGCCCTTTCATATTTTTTTGTCCTACAGCACTGTATCCTCTAAATATTCACAAAATACCTCAACCATGTGATCCACAGCAAAAGTAGATAACTAATGTCTGTGGTCTGAGAGAGCACGAACTACCTGATATCCTTCATTTTCAGGACATCTGAAATGGCCAGGACTAATTTTATTTCTTTACTTGGAAAGTTAAGAAGTTGGTATTTCAACCCTCCTAGGTCCAGCTAGACTCATCTATGGTTATTATAATCTGTTTACATGCTTTGCTTTGAAGAGCTAAGCTTATACATGTTTCAAACAGGAACCATTCACTGTAAAACTTGGGGATCCCCAACCACTTGCAAAGCAGTAGACTGCTCAAGTGAGAGAGGGAACAGCACATCTCTGATCCAGCTCCATGATGAAACTGAGCAACAGGGGCTCCTCCGTGGAGGAAAAGTGCAGAGGTGTTTCTGCAGTGATTACCTGCATGTTCTTCTCTTCCACGGGCTCTGACCCCAGACAAGAGGGTGGATGTCACCACATTCCTGCCTTGACCCTCCTAGCAAGGTTCCCTGCAATCCTCTGGCTCTCCTGCTGCACAAGCGAACACACACACATTTGATAACAATCCACCCCACTCCACACATTCCTCCCTTGCCCCTGGATAGGCAGGACCCCGAGTAAGAGCACTGCCCTCTGGCCCTGCTGCTCCTCTGCTGCAGGCAACCTCCACCACAGCCTCTGCTGATGATCTCCAGAGCTAAGTTAAAGATGAAGACTGGCCTTCAGGCTCCCTGTCACCCCGCTCCAGTTCATGGAGTTCCCTGCCCACTTGCATAACATTTGTTATATTCAAATCCAATTTCCTAGAGCCTTTTCCTTCCATTGCAGTGCTGTTGCCACTCCACACACTCTGCCAGAAGCCAGGGCATGGCGGCCATTTATTAAAAGAGAATTGCAGCGCCTTGCACTCAGTTTTGCAAGACCACACAGTTAATTTAACTCAGTAGGAGGAGTAACCAGTCTAGCCTTTCTACAAAAGAATCACACAAAAGGCAAAATCATTTTATCATTCATTTCTTTATCCAGCAAACCCTTCAGTTTAGCATCCAACCTTCCAGTTGCTTCTCCAAGAATCCGCATTGAAAAAATGAACCTTATTTCTCAGAGTTGCAAAGCTGTCATAAGTAATTATCTGCCCAGATCAGACTTGACAATGTGATGACAAAAGAGCTGATAAGCCCTTCAAGTTACAAAGCTGGACCTGATCCTCAACCAACCAACTTCCTGAGCGTCCTCTGGTCCAGGTGGCATTTGAAACCTGCTGTCATAAAACCTGAAACTTCATTTAGAAAAGAGGCAGCCTCAGTGTTTATTGGGCTCATACAACAGAAGTGAACAGAGCTGCACCAACCTCAGAGCCTCTTGGCAGCATTTGCTTGCCCTACACGCCTTTGAAGCAAGAAGCTGCTACAAAGAAAATTTTAAAAAGAAAGTAGCAGATGGACCATATTCTTGATTTTATGAACAAGTTAAGAAACAAACAACTTTGTTAGAGAGCAGGTGGAGAAAGGATTCATCTTTGGAATTTCTCCCCCTTAAACAATCTGCAGAAATCTGTCTGCTGAAAGGCAACATGAATGGGAAAAAATCCGGCTCACGCGCCAAGGACTGAGTCGCAAATGCTGGGGGATTTTAGTCAGCAGGCCAAATAGGGCACTCTGCCTTGTTTACATTCTTCCTACTTCCCATTACCCACAATCGAAATGTTTAAGATCGATATAAGACAAATTCCAGCCCACCACGGAACGCTGTGGGGTTGATGGCAGCAGCGAGTGAGTGTGTGTGTGTGCTCTCCTCCAGGACGAAAGACAGTGGATGTGCCTTGACATTCTACTCCGCAGAACTCATGTAAGCACCAGAAGTGAGGTAAAAGTCATTTGAATGATGAGGCCTTGAGGCAGAGCATGGATCTGGCTGCCCTAGATAGGCACCGGCACAACTGTCCCTCATCTCAAGTGCTTTTCCATCTTTTTTCCTGAGTCATTTTAGGAAAAGTTGTAGATATGTTGGCCTGTCCACCTGGAGCCAACCCTGTGGGCCCCTGTGCCCCTACTGAAGCAAGACTCTCCCATCTGCAGTAGCAGGTGCTGCCCGGGGGTCTGCCCCAGGGCCCCATGCAAGGCCTTTCACCAAGGGAACCCCTGCTAGGGTTGTGAGCTGTCAGCCTTCCTCAGGGACTTGATAAAGAAAAGAAAAACAGATGAAAGAAGTGAAAAGCAGCTGTTTGGAAATGAACTATAAAAACATCTGTAGTGTACCACCGATCACCTCTGGCTGTGGCCACAAAGGGTTTTTAAAGGGCCACAATGTTGCGGGGGGGACTAGAACTTTTTACCTGCCTCAACTAGATGCATACTGGCACCAAATGGCACCCCAAAGCAAAATAGATTAACAAAAATGGAGAAAAATTGAGTTGCGCCACCCCGGTGGCTTTTGGGGCCATGTAAAAGAAAGGACAGAGGAGTTAAATTACAAATAAAGTCCTTAACACTATATTACACCTCTGACAGCCCCTCAAGGGTGATGCTCTTTTTGGCGAGTGACATCGAGGGGAGGTTTAATGAGGGCTTTGGGATGCTTTAATTTACTGCTGGAAGGCTGGTGGCTGCACTACTGGAAGCAGTTATTTCACACACAGATGAACTCCATCACTGCCTGCACTTGACTGGCTGACAACATACCAAAGAAACACTAAAATCAATCTATTTGGCTTCAGTGCGTATCATTCCAACACAATTTTATGCATTTGCTTCAGAATTAGTATGGGGAGGGGGAGTAGGGGGTGGGGAGAGGGTAGAGGGTTCAAGGGTCTAAGTAGCTCCATTTATTTTTCAGTAACTAAGTTACCAGAGACTTGTAGGGAGATTCTATTTATTTTCTGAAGAAGGCTCCAAGTTGGCAGAGAGGTCCTTGGAAGTACATATTTCTTCACGTTCTCTTGATCTCAGTGTGTGGAGATTCACTTAACAGCTGTTTTATGTGCAAATGTTTTTTCAGGCATGTCCTCCCCAACCATAAACAGATTTTTAAAGGAAACTCTCTTAAAAGAAGTTAAGAAACAACAAATCTCTGAGCCTCTTCTCACCCAGACCTGGAGATGTAAGCAAAGCCTGGCAGATCTTCGCACCATGAAAGGTTGGGAAGGGGTTGATTTTTGGCTTTTTTTTTTTACCTTTTCTTAAATGTATCAATACTGTAGTGGCCCTTCCAACAGAAAAATATCTAATATTCTGCCCTCTGCACAGTTGTATTTCACTCCCTTTTTTTACATACACAAGCACTCATACACATCCTTATGTGCAATATCTATATTAGGTCTACCTATGTGTAATCTGAAAATGACAGAACCAAGGGGTTTTGGCAATGCAGAAAGCAAGAGACACAGTCATCTTACAAGACCTGCAATAAAGCATGTAACCATTTGGCTGCCACACAAACTAGGCGTATCTGTTGGTGTATAAGTGTGCCTGCATACAGGCAGAGATGGGCAATTCTGGAGGGGGAGAAGCTATCACTTCCTGCCCTTTTCTAGGGCACAGATTTAATAGAGAACACTTGGGGTTACTGTTTATGAACCCATTTCGGAACCAAGGTCCTACAAAAACCACTTAAAGGTTCTAAATTGTATTACTAAATTGCTCATGTTAACTTCTTCAGGTTAATTAGGACAAGAGAGGACACATGGGGTAAACTTCAAAACAAATATGTAAATTGTGCCTCTAATAATAACCTGATAAGAATTCTGGCAATAAATAAACAATGCAAAATCATTTTGAAGCACCAAAAGGAAAAAAAAAAGCAAAAAACAAAAAACAGAAGGAAGGACAAGCCACACTTTGAAGGGAATAACAGGCAGCACCAGAAGAAGCATCTCTGAGGCCACCTGGAGAGCCAGAATAACAGATCCTAGCTCTCGGAGGCAAGTCCCACATCCTACATCATTTGGTGGCAGTGACAGTTTAGAAGTTGCTGTCTGCGTTTCTGTTTCCAGGATGCCACTTTAGACATCTCCTCATCTCCAGTGCCTGTTGTTGGCCCCTCGTTGAGCTGAGTGAAGTGTCTATGGAGCCAAGCTTTAGGTCAGATCTGCAAAATGATCTAGCTAATAGAGAGAAGGAGGCTGAAAAATACTATTAATGCTGATTCTGTGGTTTGCTGATATGATGATCCAGCCTTAAAATTCTTACTACCAAATTAAAAAAAAATGTGGTAAAGAACCAAGATACAGCAAAAATTTCCGCTGGTGGTTTAAGCTTCCTCCACTGTTTGATACTTATTTGAGTTTGTATTGGCAGGCTCCTGGCCAAGTCATCTGTCAGTTTGAGCCTCCCAGAGGCAACAAAAAGCCAACATAAAAGCACTAAGGTAGCATTAAATCCCAGGTTGTCCATTCACAGCTAATCCAGATCACATTCGTACTGATCCAGATCTCATCCGTACTGCAGAGTGATCCTGTCTGAGGCAGGGGCCTGGGGCCTGACCACAGATCCATGGCTGAGTCATTGCCTCACATGAATGAGTAGGCAGGACAGTTGACAAATTTGACAAAGCACTGATGAAATCTGCTTCCTGCACTTACCAGTGCCATTACCTCTTCTGTCCCGAGCTGTCAGCCAGTAATTAGGATCTTGCAGGTTATTTCCATCAGGAGATGAAATTGGAGCCAGATATATAGCTGATGGAAAAACAGGATTTCCAGTTGTCATGAAATTTTCATTCAAGCATAGTTTTGGACTAAACTGGATGTACTTCTTCTGCAGCTGAGGACCATGGTTAAGATCCTCTAGTTATACCTGTGCTGGGATTGGGGACCTCAAAACTCCCAGCACCTCCTGCCATGGGAGGGATGTCACATGCAACATGTTTCTCCTGGACTCTGGATTCAGCAGCAGCCCAGTAACCCACAATATTTGAAGAAAAACAATATAGGCTCAGCTATTGGAATTTTCTCCTTGCTCTTGACAAGTACTTCCTCAAGCTAATACACCTGATTTACAGAGGATTTATCCATATGCAAAGTCCTACTCTCCTGAACACAACAGAGGGCTCTCCTGAGTTCTCCAAAGTTCTTTTTGCATCCCCAAAACTGCATACCAAACTTGAATCACCTATGTTCTGAACACACAAAAATAATAAATGGTTGTAACAAAATTCAAGGTCTGAAATAAACTGTCAGAAACAGCTAAGAGAAATGTCTGGGAGGAGAAAATCCTGCCTCTTGGAAACCCATTTGCCCAGAGAGTAAAAAGGAACATTGTGTGCTTAGCCACAGATACCTCCCAGGTGAACCAGGGAGAGTGAGGGTGATTCATATCACATTTGCTTTTCCTGAAAGTTTGCTGTGGAAAGTGTCTTTATGAATTTTAACTTGGGAAAGAAAAAAAAAAATTACAAAAAAAATCTCTTGACCTAACGATCTTTATTTAGTTTGATGTTTCCTCCACATCATGCTCTGCTGTTCTCAGGGTTACTAATCCTACAAGGGTTCAACCAGCCAAAAGATGTTATTCCTTTTGGCAGTCTCCACTTGCCAGTCATTGATGAGTAGTTTGTAACAAGCATTCATTAGCAACCACCAAAACATCAAGGCGTTATCAATATTATTCTCACAATAAATCCAAAACACAGCACTGTACCAGCTACTAGGGAGAGAATTAACTCTATCCCAGCCAAAACCAGGAGAACATCCCGGATCTTTTAATTCGAATAATCTACTCTACTGTTTTCTCCTATTAATTTTCCAACAGTTCCTTGTAGCAGTTCACTGTCCAATCTAGTGGCTTGTTCCCTGGACACTAAATCTGCAGCTTCTTTTCATTCACATGTACAACCCTACTAAAATCTTACGCTCTTAAAGCTTAGCATTAGCAACATGGAAATGTTTGCACGCTTCTGGATAGGGATGTTTCTTTCTCCTACTTTTTTTGTCAAATACTTTTCCCAGTACAAACACTTTTTAATTCAAAATTATCTGTTTTTATTCCATACTCAGCCAAGGTTTAACCCCTTCACCAACATACCTGACAACATACTCACTTGTTTGCAGACAATAACACAGAAGAAAGCATAAATCCAGTTAAACAAGCATATTTTGGAAGAACAAGTCTCTGTGAAAGTATTTTTTCTTTTACCCAACTCCACATCCTTCTATTTAATTGTTGTCAACATAATTAGAATACATTCCTACTAGTAACAGCCAGCTAGCATCAACATGATTCACATTCTCCAAGATAAATATTTAGAATCCAGGTCCCAGCAACACAAGTATCAGTGTCTGTCTCTCTTGTAGGTAGATTCCTAATTGTCCACTCCCTCGACTCAACCCATGGCCGCCTCATCCATCCCCAAACAAGTAAATTCTTGCAGGGTTCAAATAACCCACAAAAACACAGCACTGTCCCCGAAACACACGGCACAGCATGTGGACCTGGGCCAGTTAAAGCAGCACCATCACAGAACCGCTGCTCAGCAAAGAGCAGGGCTGCGCCGTGTGGCTGGGGGCTCAGCTCCCCATCCATCCGCTCCGTAGCCACAGGTCAGCGACATCCATGGCTACCATTACAGTTTATGCTGGCACTCACTTTCTGAGTCAATTCAGGACTTTCTAAGTCAGTTGTAAGATCTCTCTCCAGCCTTGAACCAGAACTTGGCATAAAAACCCCCGTGAACTAGGACTGGATACTTTTATTCAAAACAAAACAAAACAAAACCATGAAACAGCTGTTTGCGCTTCTTTTTTTTTCTAGTTGTAGGTATGTCCAAACCAAACAATCTTGCCTCAAAAGGTTACCACTTGTGTGTGTTCTCATAACATAAAGATCCCTTAAATAGTGAGTTTACTTTTTTTATAGGTCTATAGTCTACCACTTGGGTATATGCTCAAGGACCTGTAACCATTGAACCAAAACAGTTGCTACTGGTACCTACGTATTTCTTATCAGCATAACTCACCTCACCTGGTGCAAAATCTGTCCAGTACACCAACAGGAAGGGTTTTTCTCCTGCCATTGTGCAGCTGATGCCCTTGTACCATCAATATTGCCCTTCATCTCATTCCTAAATCAAGGAGTTTTATCATGAGTCTTAGCATTCACCTACATTTGTTTTCAATCCTTTAAACCCTTGAGTCAGCCACTAAACTAAAGCCAATTTCTTTTATATATAGTGGTATCTTTCTAGACTTCTACAGGAAAACTCAGAAGAAAGCACAAAACCCAAAAGCAAAGAACAAAAATATTTAACATCTTGTTCTTTTCAGACAGGACAACAACCTGAGGAGTTTGAACTTTGTTGCTCACTTCTGTTCCAGAAATACACACAAAAGAAAGGCTGGCAATCCTGCAGTTTTCACGTGGGAAGAGGCTGATGGGAGGAAATCACAAAAAGCCGTGGTTGCCTGCCCATGACAGTCTGCTCACAAGTTCCTGTCCTGACAGCAGGTCACTCCAAGGCAATGACCAAGCGAAGCCTTCATGGAAACACCAGCAACAGTCAAATGGAGTCTCCTGACACTCCTCTATGACAAGCTTAAAAGCTGGAGGATCTGCCTCCATTTTAATTGCGTAATCGAAATACAGTCACCAAAGGCTGCTGCAGGACTGAGGCTGGTCCTTCAGTCTGCAACATGACATTGAACAAGTCACATTTATTTTCCCACATGCCTCAGCTCAGCCCTGTGCAAAGTCAACAGCCACCTCTTGGGCCTTCTGGGTCTGCAATGACCTGTAAAGCACTTTGGATGGAAGGTACAGTCACAAATCATTAATCACTTCCATCTAGCACTGAAATGGTTCATCATACAAACAGGTAGGACACAAGAGTGTCCTTTCCTCATGTACACAATGAGTCCACTCAGGAGCTCATCCAGAACACAAGTAACATTCTTCTAAGTGTAATCTCAGAGCCTATACTAGGTTGAAAACCACTGTTCTCTTCACCTGGTAGTTACCTCTGTTCTTTGGCTTTTAAAAGTATGGACTCTGCAGTCACAAAGCCAAAGGACAGGTAGCATTTCCCCATGAGTTTCTACCATCATATGTATTATTGATGAGCTACATGTTGCTCACAGCACAAACTGGAGAGCCCTAACCAAAGCCAGATTTGTGAGATCATAGAAATTGCCTTAACAGATCAGATCAAAGACCCAGGCAGCTCAGCATGTTGTCTCCAAGGGTGGCCAGTAAGAAATGTTCAGGATCAACACAAGGCAAGAGATGACGCAGAAGTATCTGTACCCTGGCACACAATATTATAGTCATCACAAGATTAGCAGCTTCCTTGGAAACAAAGACCACCATATTCATCAGTTACCAACAGATATAATACCTCCATCCTTTTTTGAACCATTCATACCACTGACCTCCACAACATCCCTTGGCAATGGCTTCTCTAATATAACACTGATGCACTACAAAGGGAATCTTCTGGAGGGTGAGGGAAGAAATCTCACTCATGAGACAAACTGAACAGGAACTGATAATAGGATACATGCAGCCTGCAGATAGATCTAAGCCAACCAAAATCTGGTAAAAGGATGAATGCATAAGAACAAAATTAATGACAAAAACACATGTTCTGAGATAAAATCTGAGAAAGACAGCAAAGGAATTTTTGAAGTACCATGCAAGAAAAAGTTATGAAAAGGCAAGATCAACACTGTGAAAGAAATATTTATGCATGACTGCATGAAAGGAGCAATTTTTCAAGTATTTTTAATGGGAAGCAAAAAGTTTGCTCCAAAGTACAGCAACCTGGTTATTTTCTTTACACTCTATGAGTTAGCCTTCAAAAGATGTTACTTTTTTTCCACCCAATGTTTTTCACAGTGCAGAAGATGCGCATTTTCTGCATAATTTATCTGGACTACACAGTTTAAATCTGTATCTTTTGGCTGGTTCTCTATACTATTCTTGTAGAAAAGAAGAAGACAACTGTTATGCAAAGATCCACTGACAATAAAGGATTCAAGAGACCAATTAAGTATGTCCAGCTGGTAAATGATGCTCATAGCAAGAAAAACCCTCTGAAATGAAGTAAATTAAAAATGATATTTTCCATGTTTTCTCCAAGAAATGAAGGCTGGGGGCTTTAAAAAAAAAAAAGAAACTTTTACAAATATCTGCCATATATGCCAGCAAAAGGATGGAAAAAAGGGTATTTCTTAATGGAAAAGGCACTCTAATTTTTTTAATTTTATTCTCCTTTTCTTTCTCATTTCCATTTCAATAGAAAAATTAATAAAGTCCTTAAAAAGCTGAAACCATAACACATCAGCTCTTTTGTTAAAAAGAAAGCGAAAATGTTATTTTTTAAAAAAACAATTGACCAACAATTGTCCAGCAATGCAACTCATGACAAGCCATACTATGCAATACCAAGATCAGTACTTAGGAGAATTACTCAGAAACATACATCTCACCTCTGAGGGTGAAAAGTAGGAGGGTTACTTTCACACCAAATTGTGTCTTCTCACTGCTAGTAGCTACTGCCATCTCAGACTCCAAAATCATTACAACCTGGTGGCTCCCACTGCTTGCAGGAGAAGAAGGGGTAAGGAAAGGCCATGCCAAGCCCTTCCCCTTCATTAGATATGCTGCAAAAGGGTTTGAAATAATTTTATACCCATGGCAAGGACGCTCAGGTTGGCAAGTGGAGGGGACCAGGCTAGAACCCAACACATCCCCCAAGGTGGACTGGCCAAGGACAGATCGAAAGACAACCAGCAGCACCCAGAGCCCAAGAGCCTTTCCTCCATTCTTGCAGGTGTCAATGGCAGTAAAATTACATCAACTTGTTTTGCAAACTTGTTTGTTCTCACATTGCTCATGGGGTAACTCAGTGTCTCACACTCTTAAGAATCCTCCTGCATTTAATTTCTTTAATGTCACCATTTACCATGTCCCCCACAAAAAAGCATTTGGCTTTTCTGCAGTGCTGTCCCAGCTACTGCCAGAAGCAGAGCAGCACCCTTGTATGCAGACTCAAAACTCAACCTTGCATGCTCCTGTGCTCATCAACTCATCCACCCAGGCATCCATGCAGAAATGTTCTCAACTCCCGCTCACCAACTCACCTGTTGTACTAGCCCCACATCTCCCTCCCCTCCATCCTTGACCAATGCAGCAAATCTGTCCCTAGCCTCTGGTCACTTTTTCCATCCCAGTCTGGCTTACCACTAGTCTCCTCTCACCATCACTGACCAGGAGCCTGATTTACCATTTGAATTCATTACTGTGATGTATTTCAGAACAGGCATCCACACTCGTCCTGGCACCCACCTTCTCTCACCCACGGACCAGCAGCTCATCAGTGCAAACCACAGGGTATATGAAGCCAACCTAGAAGGCACATTGTGAACACTGGCTGGACCGCAGCAGAGGTGGCTGCTATCTTCAGAGTGAAGAGCAGGAAGCCTCAGAAATGAAGCCCTAAGAATGAAACCTCACCATTTCTGCAGTCAGCAAACAGGAGATTTAAATGGCAAAACCCAAGACAGTAAGGGTGCGATGTGGCACACAGCCTCCCACACTCATCCACAAAAATGTGACAGTCTCACAACTACTTGATCAAATTACAAGTTGTTGCATAGCTAAACAGACAATGTTCCTCTACCAAGGCATGGACTATCTTCAATTGTTGCAGACAGTCAACAGCAAAGAAACTCAGAGCTGAGATAAACATCAGCTTTACTGTAACAAATGGCAGCATATTTTCATTTCTGATCTCCTCAGGCAACTTTTGTCTATCACTCACCCAACCTGGCTTCAATGAGTTCACAGCGTGGACATCAAAATGACTATTCACAGGAGGGAGGCCAGAAAGTCCATCTGGCAGGATGGCTCACCTACAGGGACCCCCTGTAAGCTCCCCTGCAGAATATACCACCAAACGCAAAGCCACCCCTATGAACTCTGAAGATGCTCCCAGCAAACAGTGTGGGCAGAAAATGGCAGGTTACTTTTACTTCAGTGACCCATTTGTATCATGAATCTCACATGAACTATTGCCATCCTCAAAAAAAACACAGGTTCGAGGGAAGAAGTTCCTTTACATCCGTGTTTGGCCTTTGCAATGAAATAGAGATCTGTCCACTCTCCTCCTGTTCAACTGACAAACCTGAGTCCCTACATCCACGCTCACCAAAACGCAGGGTGATTCTCTGTATTCTGCAGAGACCAGCTGTCAATACAGGTCCACCACTTCAGAACAGAACTGATCCCTCTGCTCTCCACTGAGCAGAAACTTCAAAAGATCTCTTTGTGATACCCAAGTTCTAAATCCAGACAGCATCAATGCCTCCATTTTCTGTCTCAGTTTCACTACCCTAAAAAACGGATACATGACATGCTGCATTTCAAACCATTTGGTTTATGCAGGTAGTCCTGTATTTATCTGTTATTTTCTGTGAGTCTGGTTGCTGTTCTCCACCCCTGTTGTTACTCCTATCATCCTGTCATGTCCTCTTAGATGTCAAAGGCAGAGCCGCCTTCTCTGTTATGTATCGGTACAACGCCCTGCAGAGACTTCTCATTACAAACTCCAAGCTCCCTTGTAAAACAAACAGCAATTAAATCCATGAATAAATAGATACATTTCTGAAGAGAATGTGCAATTTACATAATTTCACAAAAACGCCCATTTTGTGTTGGTCAGCACTGCAAACGCCAACTCCCTTGAGAACCTCCATATTTTACAGGGCTTTTATGGTGCACTAGGAAGAACAGAAGTGAGAAGATGGCAGGCTAAAGCCAGCTCTTAATCAAATACAGATTTACCTATGGAGCACAAAGTGACGATTAGTGAGTTATTTGAGAGAACAGCTGGGCAACTGAAATGAGTCTTGGTGCTAACTAAACCTTAGCTCACCTGAATTTAAAATAAAACCCTTGAAGAAAAGACTCTTCAGTTAGCCATCATCTTTTACTACCGGTATGTGGGACACTCCCTGCTACAAATTCCTGCTTCTCTGGGTGGAGTCTGATCACTTCTGAGCTATTTCTTCACTGAGTCTGAACCACCCACGTCTACCAGGAAAATTTATTGTGATGAATAGACCTATTAATACCAGCTTCACCCCACCCTATACAGCTTCAGAGTATGGAAACTCGACGGATGTATCTGGTTTTGGTTAATATGCCATGATTCTCAAGTTTTACAATGGGAAGGCAGAGGAAACACATTATGTATTTTACTGTAGTATTTTAGAATGTTCTCCACAAAATGGAAAATTCAACCTATCAGAGATCCAACTTGTAGGCCTTGCTCACCAATCCTTACATCCTTCTTTCCCTTTTTTCATTATTTTTTCCTTCATTCCTCGCCCCCTTGACAGAAAGACCAAAAAGCAAGCCTTAGGTCCTCAGGTAGAAATCACAGCCAAAAGGATAAGGAGGGGGCAACAGCACGTGAGGCTTTGAATAAGAAAATCTTCCAGGAGCAGTTTTGAATGTGTCATGGACTTGGTCTCACCTCACCTTCAAAAGCCTGGCCACAGCTAACACTTATTGACTTCAGAAGGCAAATGCTGATTTAAAAGACAACCTGAGGAAAACCCTACACAGGTGTCCCTCAGAAGAAGACACCTACACAAAGGCAACAGCTCAGATTTCTGTGAGCTATCCTGTAATTACAGATCTCAAACTATGGCGTAAAGAAAACTGAGACAGGACAATCATGGTAACAACAGAGTCTGTTCTTGACAGGCCCCAAAAATTGAAGAGGAGAGAAGGAAAATGCAACAGGCTTTCAAATCATGTGCACCTTGTTTAAAATCCAATTCCTCGGGAAAACCAAAGAGTGAATTTCCTCCTCCACAGATCAGCTGAGGCTGCTAGAAGACAGGAGTCCACTTCCAGCGCTTCACTCACATGGCTTCTGGCCAGGGATGACCTCTGGTGGGCTGCATACAAAAACCCTCTCATCAAAGTTACTTGTCTGCCTTCAAGCTGCTAGGAAAAAAAATCTTACTTTTCTATGCCCAGGGAGGATGTGGAGTATCCTCTGGAGGCTTTCAAAACCCGCCTGAATATGTTCCTGAGTAACCTGATCTGGGTGAACCTACTTTAGCAGGGGATCGGACTAGATGATCTCTAGAGGTCCCTTCTAATCCCTACCATTCTGTGATTCTGTGTTTTCTGGCACTGCAGGAGATACTTGAAGGCGACCTCCTCAGGACAAAGGAACTTCTTGGCAATGCGTTCCAGAATAGACTCATTTTCATTTCTACTGGTGTGACCAGTTCTCATCTCTCCCTCTCAGTGATGCAACTTCTCAACTGCTTTGGGCAGCACTTGAAGGACAGGAGAAGCAGCAAGTGTTCTGTCATACATTTCAGAGCCACAGACACTGGATAGGAACCCAGCAGAGGGAAAAGCAGCATTGTATGACTCCACTTCTTCTAGCTCATCTGATAGTGCCATTAGCACAACTGGCTCCCAGCCACCAAAGTGAGGGAAAGAGCAACTGGATGCTTGTGAGGAATGTACGAATAAAAATTTAACATCTGCATAAACAGAACAAAAAATCTGGCAGGACAACTGCGGTCCAGCCACACATACCAACTGCACCAGCAAGAGCTCCAGTGCCGATCAGCACTGCAGCAGCAGGAGGATGCCTCGAGCTCAGGCTGGTTCCAATGCAGACCTACTCTGTAAACAGTTTTGGGCCACTTTTTGGCAGAGCTCTTCAATTTATTTTATACCACCGACATTCGCCAGAGGCAACTATTGGGAGGCCCATAAAAATTGAGTTTCCTCTCTTAGTGTCAACTGATGAAGTAGTTTTTGCTTCCTGACCTCAGTCATTGTATAGTGCCACCGCCCGCTGTTACAGAAATTTTCTGTGTGACAGTAAGCAAGCTGACACCTAATTGTTAAATTTGACCGAGTGTTTTAATTAAGGGAAGAGTGTCTTTAAAATAAACTCTTTGAAGGCTTTGGCCCACGTTCAGGAAAGCACTTAAGTATAAGCTTTAGACTGTCCCTATTCAGGAAAGCACGTGCTTAAGTGCTTTCCTGAATGCAGATATATTCCTGTCCTGGGGCCTTAAAAGTTCACTAAATAATAAAATTTACTGCAATTTGATTTCAACGTTTTCTTGAAATACGTTTTCAGCTGCTGCTTTGTTAAGAGTAGAGTCACTTAAATTTTCTTTCTATTTAACTACCCGTACTGCTTGCTGATTGCATTCCAAGAGACAATCTGTTAACGCTGTTTCAGTTAAACTCTAGGGTTTTTTTACCCTATTATCATGAAACTGTCCCATTTTCTTGAAAAATTCCCCAACTAAACCAGTTACCCTGATACAGGGCACCTACTAGCCACATACTACTTGAAACAATTTTGCACATAGTTGGAGATGTTTTGAGTCCATTCTTTATCACATATATAATAGGGATCTAATGTCAAACTTTATCTAAACCAACACTCATGTCTGGGGCATTCACTGAACAATGACATTCAGTTAGTGCTTCTACAAATATGGACACATATGTTATTATACCAGTACAGATGTCACAAGTCAGACCAAAAATTCAAATTTCAACAAAAACAGATCCTTCCCCCATAGCCAATACATGGTACCTGTATTTTACATCCCTCACAAGCTACCTCCAAAACCTTCTCTCTGCAAATGTTAGATTTTTCCTAAGACAAAGCTGCCAGTGTTGAGCAGGAGCTGAAGACAGTATGAACATAGAATATACTTATCCACACAAAAAACTGGGAGAAGAGTTGGACTGTGCTTTGTCCTACTTAACCACTGCTCCTGCAGCTCCTTAAATGGGAACCTGAAACTTGGGAAATAGGGACAGAAGTGTTAAACCTGTCAGTACTGACAGAGCGCAATGAAGTGGGAAGTGACCGTCATTTTTGCCGTGTTCACTTGGCCCGTAGTTATACTGTTATTAGTCTCATGTTTTATGACCTACATTGATAGTCTGAGGGCTATTTCCTGTGGTCCTGTAAAGTATCAATTATTGACCTCAGCTAGAGAAAGAGACCTGGCACCTGAAGGTCCCTCTAGCCTCAACATCAATTTACCTTTCTTGCCTAAATTTGGGCTTTTTGTTGTGTATACCACCACTGCTAAAGGAAGTACCAACTTACTACCTCTGCACTTCAAGTGCACAAAAAAATGTTAAAGCAATAGCAAAACAGGACATTTATGTGTATTCACCTAATCTGCACAATATCCCAAGAAAAGTTTTCAAAGGCTGAAAAAAAAATCTGCAAGATGAATTGTCTTCTGGATACATAGAGAAACAGATGAAAATACAGGTGTCTTAACTGTGACCAACAGGTACATAATTAAGGGAACACCACACCACAGCACGTGTTTAATTTGTTCAGGTGTCAAGGATAACAAAATAAGCTCAGGGAACAAACACAAGTAGAATGACTTTAAAATTATGAAAGTGCCACTCAAGGTGAATCACACATCTCAGGCAAATAAAGGAAAATCTGATTGCTGATTGCTTTAAACTATTTTGTAATTGGTTTCCCTTCACCTTCCAAAATGTATTTAAAAACAAAAACAGTGTTTATGGTGCAAGCTAAACAACAACTATTTTACTCATCTTGTGTTTCAGTTTTTCCTTAAGCCAGTGCAGCGTGTGCACACACACACACACACAAAATGTATTTAACTAGAAAGAATAAAGATCATTACAATCAGGTTTCCTTGGAGAGAACATCACAAGAAAAGCAGAACAGCATCATTTCCTCAGACTTCCCTCCCGGGTACTGACAGGCAGAGCCAGCTCACTCATTCAGGCAGCTGCCCAGGAAGCTTGATGGGACACCACCCAGGAATGCCCATGGGATCTCATGGACAAGAAGGCTTTTAGGACAGAGAGTGTGCCTGTTTTCCTAGCTCCACTGGTTGGTCTAAAGAAGATGGCAAGCCTTGTGCCCCTGTGGGCCTGGCCTCTTCCATTCAGCAGGCACTGTTACTAGTGTTTACACAGGCCTGAATCCTGCAAACTGGGAAAGATGGAATAAGGTAAAATAATCAAAAGCTGTAGCAGCAAGAGCTGTGGTTTCATCCAGCTGCCAACATTACTTTTAGAAAACGAGAATCTCTTAGGCACCATCCTTCAAACCCACTTGCCTGCACAGGTGAGAGCAAGGAGTCACAAATACTCCCCTCTCTCTGCGCCCAGCTCCTTCCTCCTGCCTGCAGTGCCTCTGGCCTCCTCCGTGCTCACGAGGTCAGGCATGCACAGCCAGCCCAAGTCATGAGCTGGATGTGGCCCACGCCATCAACAACCGCAGCATTTGCTCCAACACTGGTGGGGTATTTCAAGTTTTGCTTCTGATTACATCCCACATTTTAAGGTTGATTTTGTTTGGGGTTTTTTTTCAGGGTTTTTCTACAGCTGTTCTTCACAGTAACCTCAGATAACCAAGAGTGCTTTCACAACTCATCTACCTTAAAAAACACTCTGACTTACATTTTCTCCTGCTTGGGCAAAGCTTAGGTTTCCTCAACCAGAAAGAGCAGTAAAGTAGCAACGTATGCCTTTCAGGCCACACATAGAAATCCAGCCAAAGATTGTTTGAATTGTTGGATAATTGACTTAAAACCTTGAACTGAAATTTGGGTTGGCAGACTGCATGCAATTCTGCTAAGGATTCCACCTTGCTTCTTTGCATTACAGTTAGCCTCAATGCAGCCACATGCTTGGGGGAGCCCTGCCTGCAGCAGACAATGCAGCAAAACCAACGGACAGCTTTGCTATGGTGGCTCTGATACTGAGCATGTGGCAGGTAGTGATGTGACAGCAATCAGGTGAAGCCCACCAGGAGACTGGAAGAGCACTGACAATGTTTTTCAGATTCGGGAACAAGTTCTTGATGCATGAATTTCTGAAGTGACTCTTCCCTCCCTATCTTTGGGAATTGATGCTGACCTCAAGTAACTGCAGGAGCACAGTGGGATGAGACAAGGTGTGATGCAGAGATAAGCTATGAATCACAGGAAGGAAAGCAAGCATTTTTACCCAGGCCACTACAACATGGGCTTGGTACACAATCCCTAAACTTTGGTTTGGTTTTCCTTCTACTTGCCACGGGCAGTTTTTGCCATCCTTACTCATCACTGAGGTCTACAAAACTCTTTGCAGACTACAGTGTTTTCTCGAGGTAACTGCTGCCTCTGAATCTCGCACCAAGCTGTACTTTCAGTAGGAGAAACACATTAGAAAGGCACTGCTTAATATCAAAGTCTTTAAAGTTTCTTAATAGTCCTTTGTGGTTTTCTGTAGCTTTGTAGAATATTATAAAAGTTTGCTAATCTAAAAATAATGTGTTTGTTTCATTGTGATATCTCTCCTTTTTTTTTAATTGCTGAGAGGACTTGAGGCAGAAATCCAAGTTTTCTTCCATCTCAAACTTGTACAGTTCAAAGCCAAGAATATATATGTTGCTACCTGGAAAATAAAGTGCCCTTGATTCCTAACTTTATTTTGGACAGTCCACTCCAAGTTATTAAAAGCCAAATTCAGTAGTGAGAAAATATATATAGCTTCAGCTGTTTTGTGTGGGTTTAAAGTAGTATTTGCTTTATGACTAAGAGATTCAATAATGCATATATTTACATAAAAATGGTTTTGACATTTAAGTGAACATCTTGCCAAGCTGGTGCAAAAATGGAAATGTAAAAAGCATAAGCACAGAAATAAGCCCCTATGCTGTAAGCCTGCTATTTACCAGTAATTTTTTTTCTTCTTGGCAATAAGACCTGAACATCACGTTTTATAGCACTAGACCTAGCCACTCTGAGTCAATTCAGTGTTTATGGAAAGTGCCAGACTGACAGTTCAAGCATTAAACTCTCCATGCCACTGCATGGTTGAGTAAGGGTAGCAACAAAGAGAGTTTCCAGAACCTGGGTCACTGATGGCCCCCGGTTGCATTCTGCAGATGTGATAAAAAGTCAGGACAGCATTTTGAATGCCCAATTATTTCTCAAGTTCCAGAAGGCTTCTGAAGAGTGTGGCACCACCACATGCTGTGGGAGAGCATGGAGTAAAGCACCTAGAACAATTCAAAGCCCTGCATGGCTATGAGACGTACAAAACTTTCAAACTGGAGTCATTCAAACAAAAAAAGTCTACCTCTGAAAATTTTTTGCTTTTACAAAGCAGATATATGTTTGCAGAAGGAGATAACCTACCACCCTTCAGGCTTCTAGGCAGCTTGCAAGGCCCCTGGGACAGGATGAGAGATGGAGAGCCAGGAGCCCATGGAGACCTACCCTACAGACTACAGAGCCCAAAGCAAACTGTAAGGAGTCAGGACTTCTGTCTCAGCTTCACAATCTCCCAGCAACGTACACCAAGGACCAGGCAAAATCACCTGACAAAAGGCCTTCACAGGTACCACCACAGCTTTGTCAAAAGTGGCCCATGTACACCTTGTTAACCTCAGTCATGCTCAACACAAAATGTACATACGAGTGTGTTGCACTTGAGAATTCCCTAACAACTCCTCCAATCATACTTGGTGAAATATATTCCATCTCATCCACTCTCCATGACTTTCCACCTGATCTATCTAGCTCCTTTAGTCTTTTCCTAAAGCCAAGGAAGAAAAAGAAGTATCTTTAATGCTTGGTTCGGATAAGTGATGCACAGTATGACATCAAGTGCATTACTTCATTGCATTATGGCATGCCACAAGAGTCCAATACTGCTAGATCTGGGGATGACCATGCAGCAGTCTCTAAATAACTGATGTGATGGACATAAGAGGTTTGAAGCTGTCTTTTCTACTGCAGTAACCAAGACCATTCTTGACTTCTTTTTTTCCCCCAGAGCAATTAGTTAGCTCAGGGACGTCAAAACATATAAGTGGGCCATAAGATAAATTACAGTGTAAACACTGCTGCTTTGTCAATGACCTAGCAGGCTTGCCCCCAAGATTTCTAATGTTTGAAGTCTCATGTCCCTTGTTCAGTAATGCAAGACTCCTGTAAAGATTAAACAACAGGCAAACCTACCTGCACAAATCCTTTCTGTATATAAACAATCAACAACAAAGCACAGATGTTTAAAGTGATGACATACTGGTATGAAAGAGATATACATAAAATACATACATATGCATTTATTAAGACTTTGGTCACCAATCCAGACCCTTTTGCAAAAGCTCATGACAACTGTCTCGTCAACACGGATACTCTGTCTGTCTGAGTTGAATGGTCTCGCAATTAAAAAGCCATCTTTACATTCTAGTTACCTTACAGCATCATAAATAGATGAAAATATACAAACAGAAACAACTAATCAGAGCTGAGGATAGTCTTGATCCTTACTGCTGCCTCATATGTTACATATTTTTTCTGCTGTGATCTCACTAGCAATGCATCACTGTTTTTAACCAGTCTGAGCACTGATTCCACATTCAGCAGCTGTGTTTGTTTACAGGGCTAGAAATTAGCACAGGACAAGTGGACTTCGTCCAACTGGAATTTTTTTTGGCATTTTCCGCTACACTTCACAATATATTGGTCCTCATAGTCCAATTATGTATTTGTCACTGAGGCTGGCCAAGGAGAGTGCATAAGCAAAGATGGTGTGCATTCGTACTGCATGGAGATGCTCCTTACTGCTCCAAAAGCGAGCTCCCTAATTACTAAGCACGGCTCAGACACTTGCAGCAGGGAAATCCCACTACTGTATTGTCTATATTTTTTTCACTAGGAACATAAAGAATGTCATCATAATCCACCCTGTTCTTTGCGCTCTGCCAGCTCGGTAAGAGTGACGAAATGCAAGGGCATTTTACAGTTAAATGGACCTGTCAGTGCCCTTCACACTTGTAACCGAGCTCCCAAAGGCAATTCAGAAAGACTGTAAACTGAATTCAGACAAGTAAACCCTAAAATAATTTTCTGTTTCAATAGCTACACACTTTTCCACAGATAGTTACTAAAAACCAAACAAATCAGCAGCCCTATGCTCCCATGTACTTTTCATCTCCTTGACTATTTCATTAGTACAGATTTGGGGGGTGCTTCCTTTTTCCTCATCTCAAGGAGGAGTTACTGGTTTCAGAGGGACATGACAGCAAACACTCTTGCCCTAGTTCTCACACACCTGAAGGTAAATATAATCTTAAAATGTTTGCCCTAATTATTCAGAATATTTTTGTAAGCAATTCCTATTTATGTTAGAACTCCCAAAAGAGATAAACACAGTGTGCATGAAGTTGTAGTTTACAGACTGTTTATGTTTTCCACGCTGCTAAAAATACTTTGGTTCCATCTCATAAACTGTATTATACAGAAACTACCAAACAGCCTCCCTGGCAGCTGTCAAAGCCCAGTATTCAAACCATTTCTCCATGCAAATATCCACAATTATTCTGTCAATTCACGAATAAGCCCTAATCAGGCATCTCTCTGGAGACAAGAAAGTTAAAAGCACCATGCAACTCCCTGAAATGTATGTTCTCTTGGGGACAAAGAAAACTCATTTCCAGGAACATTTGCATGTTTCTGAAGGACTGCTTCTCACTATTTTTAACTTTGTTTCATGCAATAAAGTCCATATTTCTCTGATAATTTCAAATAATAGCAGCGACGATGTTCTGACATCACAAGATGCATGAAGAACCCTGTCAAAGTAATATATTGCACTTTGCCATGTAATTATGTTATGCTGGAGCAGAGTGTTGGAAAACTTAGTATAATCATTAGCTGAGCGCTGAATGTTTTGATTGTCAGACAGGTTGTATATGATGCAAATATATGACTCAGAAATGATTTCACATAAACATTTTGGTAACAGTAATCTGACTCATAACCTCCAACATAGAAAATAACAAGCTGCACAAAACATCTGTGCGCTCCCAGCAACCTTAGCCTGTAGCAACCTTCACAAGTCTCGCAGCACAGAGAAATCAGAGGGTCCCATCCCCGACGACCTACGTTCCCCAAAAGAACCAAAGCAGGCATTAAAAAAGGCCGTTTTTCCCACTGGGGATCCCCGCCAAAGAGCTGTGATAGTTTACGCCATCTGATAGTCTGCCCAGTAGGCATTGCTCGGTTTAGGTCCGCAGTTGACAGGGCTAAGACAGGAGGAAAGGTTTGTTGTTATTCCACCCTGAAGCTTTGCCATGTCAAGTATGACACAATGCACAATTCTTTTTCTATTTATTTTCCCACTCATTAGGAGATGGACAGCTTCTTTCACGGCCCCTTTCTGAAGACAAATGTGCAGTCTTGAGTGACAAGGAGGATTTACCGTCTGTTATTTCAGAGGAGGTTTGCCATGTTTATTCTGGAAAGTGCCATGAATTAATGAACTATCTCGTCAAGCCTCAGTGAGTCGGAGCTGCCAGCTCTGTGGCTGCCAGAAGCAACAGACTGCTTTGGGACCCCATAAAATTGTTTTTACTGAGACTAGTGATAGCAGAAGTATCAGGCAGACCCAATCCCAATAGCTCCTGAAATATAAAGGACTCATTATACCAACTTCAGCCGTTACAGTGCATTTTTATTCAAAGTTTCTCAACAAAACTATCAGCTCACTCAGAACACCAACTATTAGCTTCTCTGCAGCATGAACATTATCAAAAGGCATTACCATCCTGCAATATGGACGTTATTACTATTACCATGGACATTACCAAAACTTAACCAAACCTTTACTAGGCTCTCCAATAGCTTCAAGTGAAAAATGTGCTAGCCTGTGACTGCTTTCACTTTTCCTGTTCAGCTCCTCATGGATGCCAGTTTACATCCATGTGCAAGAGCTGCACTTCAACATTTGCATAAAACCAGAGCCAGCCCACAGGCTCATGCAACTACCCACTGCACCCAGGTGTCTCCTGCGCTGCTTGATCAGGAACTCAAAAGGAATCATAGAATCATAGAATGGTAGGGGTTGGAAGGGACCTTTAAAGAACACCTAGTCCACTCTCCCTGCAGAAGCAGGTCCACCTAGATCAGGTCACACAGTAACATGTCCAGGCGGGTCCTGAAGACCTCCATGGAAGGAGACTCCACACAATCCCTGGGCAGCCTGTGCCAGGGCTCCCTCGCCTCAACAGTAAAATAGTTTTTTCTTATGTTTAAATGGAACTTTTTGTGTTCCAGCTTCATCTCATTACCCCTCGTCCTGTTGCTACATACAACAGAAAAAAAGGGATGTCCCAACCTCCTGACACCCACCATTTAGATATTCTTAAATATTAACTGACCCCCCTCAGTCTCCTCTTCTCTAGACTAAACAGCCCCAGTTCCCTTTCCTCATAAGGAAGAGTTGCTCTCTTGCAGAAGTCACCAACTGGGGCAAATATCATCTATAACTGGATATCAGGGAGATATTCCCACTCAGGTAGCACCCATCAGGTGTTACCACTGATTAGTTGTTTGCAAGCATCTCTGAGAAGCCGAGCCCCTAATGGAGAAGGCACAGCTTTTGCAACATGGATGAGCAAGGTTCACAAGCGGCAAGGACTAAAGTCTAAGTCAAGTGAGAACCTGTGGTGTCCAGCTGATTGATGCTTCAACATGCAGCACACAGCTTCAGGGTTAGATTGCAGGACTCGAAGAAAGAATTTGAGAGACCTCATCATAGCCCCAGCCCAGTCATGGCCTCCAAGCCTCTGCTTAGTCATTTTGAAAATGAGTATAGTAGCAATTTACATTTGTCAGAGCACACTGTGAGAATTTAGTGCTTATGAAGGGTTTTGAGGTCCTGAATAAGAGATAGAAAAGTATCTTCAGGTTATTTAGTAAATAGCAAACATTCCACATCCTGCACAATGGACCGTTTTTTGAAGGGACAATGATTCAAGCGTAAAAACTATCACATGCAAAGACAAGATGGAGATATTTCAAACTGAAAATCTCTACTGTTGCCTGTTAAAAAAGTGTATTTTCTCTCCAGCTATCTTCCATAGCATAAGTTGGAACTTCCTCAAATATGTAAACTTTTTTTACACCTCTCTTTTTGCTTCACTCCCCTCCCCCTCTGCCTTTTTTGCCTTTGTAGGTTAAAAAAAAAAAAAGAAATTGCAAGGACAAGCCAAGAGATTCACAATCACCAAAGCCTGCAGAACATACAGTGAATTTTGGCAGGACATGTATGTTTATCTTTTTCATAAGCTGTTTAAATTATTTTTATAAACAGGTCATTATCTTGCAAAGCCACTGCTTGGTCCCTTTAATGTCAAAGATGTTTGATGTTACAATAATTAAGCAAAAGGGTCTGCATGCTTGAAATGTGGTTTCAGTGTGATGGTTTGCGGGCAAGAGAGACTGTTCTTTTCTAAAATGAGCAGTTTCTTCTCCAAGCTTCATTGTTTAAGGCAAGTACCTGGATTCTGTACTTGTGGATCAAAACCTTTGTTTAAATATTCAAAAACCAATTAATACCAGGCTTAAATTTTAGAGCTATGCTGTTAGTATTTTGCATCGAAATCATACACACAAAACAAAGCTTGCAGAGGAGCCTCTCACTGCTTGCACACAAAGGTGTTGAGGAACTGGGCTTGTCATCGTGATGAAGACACAGGTATATTACAAGCTTACAAGGCCTTTTCCTGCACCAAGAAGTGCATTTATCACAGATGAGCTGGACAACAGCACCAGTGTGGGCATAAGAAGAAATGTGAATGGGAAGTCCATGGTAAACAACAGAGAAAACACTTCCTCCTCTTTTCCTGCAGAGCATCTGGTGATTAAAGACTGCCACTGCAGCCTCTGCTCATCAGGATTCAGCCAGAAGAAGCTTGCACCTCTGTGACCTCTCCAACCACTTCTTATTTTCCCTGATACAGAGCCTCCAATCAACCCAGATACTTTTAACACAGTCTGAAAAATATGGAAGTTAAGCTGCAGTAAGTGCTCAAACAACTTTTATTACAGAGTTTACAAAGCCAGAGGCACACAAGTCTTTTGCATCTTGCATATGCTTGTTGTGGTTAAACATGTTTTGCAACTCATTTGGCCAATTTTATGCCTTGTAAAAAGACTGGGATTGACTGCTTACAGCTTTATTCTGACAGATTTTTCTTCCAAATGGTCTGGAAAATCCAGGAGACACAAGGATGCACGAGGGAGGTCTTCAAAACCCATCTGGATGCATTCCTCTGTGACCTGATCTAGTTGGACCTGCTTGAGCAGGGGGATTGGACTAGATAATGTCTTAAGGTCCCTTCCAACCCATACCATTCTATGATTCTACGAAGGCACCACTGTTTCACACCAACGCTGCAGACCCTTTCCTCCCTCCAACACCTCTTGGCTCACAGGACGACTATCACAACCTGCCCACAAGTTCTAATCTGTTCTCACTTTTTAAGTGCTCCTTGTTGCCCAGTGTGCAGCTAAATGCCTGTGCTTCAATAGACATTATGTCACCTCTTAGCCCTTGTACAAACAGAGTGTCTAATACTTTAATCGTATATGCCACACAAACATGGTGCAGTAAGCGACAAGATAAGAATGCTGCATCCACGCCTGCATGCGGTTGTACACCTCACCACGGACATTTGTGTGCATGCTTTAAGCACAACATATTTAACAGCTTGCACTTGATAAAAGAAATTGTGGCTCTCCAATTGACACCAGTAAAATTTCAGTTGATCAAATACATCTTCTTTAAAAGGGCGCTTCAAATAGCTGATTCATATGGCTCTCCTGCTGCAAACGACCATTAAAATGCAGGGAATAACACATCTTTGGAATACTGTTTGAAAAAACACTTTCTCATTTATTATCGGGAAATTTGACTTCTTCGGAACAAGTGTTAACACTGTCCTGATTAATTTGTAAAGCTATTCAAGCCATGAAGTACATCTGCACGCTGAGTATATTTCAAATACTGTGCTTCTGTTTTCATTTTCAAAATGTTTTTATTTATACACTAATATTTGACCTATGAATATTCCAAGTTTATATGGAGCCAGCTGTTCTAAATTCTGGTTATACTGAGCGTTCGTGCAAAACATCAGGTGATATCATTGGATATTTTTAAGGGGAAAGTTCATAGGAAAGCAGTTATGTATTCTTGTGATTAACACCACATTGGATCAAAACAGTCATGTCTAGCTCTCTGAAAATACAGCTACTGTTTTAAGTTAGCAGAACACTTCAGCTTTGTCTACATTATCCTTTTTTGCCAAAAATTCCCACTGTTGCTACCACTGATTCAATTCTGTCATTGTGCTATGATGAACACTCCAACGTAAAATAAAAAGGACTGCAGGCAGCGCTGTCAAAATCTTTGTGCCCTTAACAACAAAACAAAAACCTCATCACCACAAAAAAAACCCAACCAACCAACCAAATAATGACAACAAAAACCCACCCCGAAAATCTACTCAATCCTACAAGGCTGTTTCTTAGACTGCGAGTCTAAGTAACTGAAAGTTCAATTACTACAAGCCTGGACTCATAACAGCTCTTAGGAATCTAGATCCAGTATGATGTGTTAAACACCCCTGCAATCCCACAGAGACTCGGTTTCTTCAATTAAGCTTTCTTCCCCTGCAACAGCCCTGTGTCTGGTGCTGCCCCATGCCCTTCCCAACGGCACCGCCTGGGGAACCTGCTCTGGGTGTGAAGCAGGAAGCCACAGGGCTCCCACGGGAGCAGGCACCTCTTTGGGATGCTGGGGCCAGCCACCCCTGCTGCAAGTGCCAGAGGCACCACTCTTCATCCTCTGTCAACAACGACTGGAAAAAAGGTGAAAAGCAATCTGCTGAACGGTTTACATGCACCTCCCCTCAGTGTGTCCCAGCTGAAGAATGCCAGTCCCAAGCACTCTCTCCACACTTAGAAACACATGGCAATTAAACTGGAAGAGACCTTCAAAAATCATTCAGTTCAACAACTCTGCCATGGGCAGGGACATAATTCACTATAACAGGTTGCTCCAAGCCCCATCCAACCTGCCCTTGAACACTTCCAGCGTTGGGGCATTCACACCTTCTCTGAGTAACCTATTCCAGTGCCTCACCACCCTCACAGGGAAGAATTTCTTCCTTACAAGCAATCTAAACCTACCCTCTTTCAGTTTAAAAACATTTCCCCATCAAATAGGGAACCCAGGTGTGAACCCAAGACAGTCTCCAAGGATCAAGTGCATGGAAGAAAGCCTTCTGGTCCTCAACCTCAGTCTCCTAACCTCAGGGGTCTGATGTCTGCTAAACCAAACAGGAATCTTTCAGCCATGAGCCATTTTTCTATTCAAACAATAGTATTTGCTCTGTGTCAAGTAGCTATATAAATGGTCAAATGGAAACAGCTGTTTGATTAGCAGGTGAACTGTATTTAATAGCATTGCTGTGCATCTGCTGGGATAAGCAGAAACACACAATGAGACTGTTTATGTCCCATGTAACTCATACCTTCCTCTTACCCCCTCAAGGTAGAAATGAGGCAAGATGACTTAAAAAGATCATGCTCCCATGGCATGGAAAGTCTAAACACCACTTTCCTTCCTCCTAAATCACAAACAACACTTAGAAGTTTATATTTAAAACTATGAGAGAGAGTGTCATCGCCACATCGGACTACACCTGGCAAGGACCTGCAGCTCCCCAGCGGAATTCCCTACAGGAGCTCAGCACAAGACATACATGGCAAAGTTGCCCAAGTGATTTTCTGATGAAACCACCCATATCCAGCTGGAAGAAAGCTGATAAAAGAAAATATTTTTAATAAGAAATGGTTTAGTTTCAACTTTGAGGAAAATAACTAGTAAGTGTTACTTTTATTTTCATCAAAAAATCCAAACAAACCGACTCCACACCTGGGTTTGTAATTCAAAAGGTAACTTTTTACTTATTTACATATACAAAATTCGACTTGAATCAATCAAGATTGCCTTAGCAATACAAACTTTCTCCAATCACAATCACTTTGTTGTTGTCAAAAGAAAGACTTCAACGTTTCATACAAATTTAAGACAGTGTAAATCTTCGAGGTCTGAAAAGCTTTCACAAGACAGAGAATAGTCCTGCTAACGCCACACAGTCTGGTTCCAGAAGCTTAGTCCGGATGTCATTTAGACTTGGATAAACTGCTTATACAAATGTGACCCTCCACTCACTTCAACAGTGCAGGTTTTAAACAGCAGCTTCTCCGGGAGCCACACATCTTCCAGGGCTCCTAGCCAAAGGCAGAAGGATGACTGCAGTCCCTCAGATTCAGAGTCTGAAGGAGCTGAGGACTTCTAGATACTGTTTGCCCTTTCTTTAATTGTGTCATCAGGCAGCTGCACGCTAGCAGGCAACCTGCAAGCAATGACTACTTCAAGATGACATAAACACGGACCTTGAGCTGCATCAGTTGAAGAGCAAATGTAAGGCTGCTCTCTGACACTTGGGATCTATCTTGGCATCAAAGTCCAGTATACAAGCCTTGGCAGAAGTCAGCAAAATCACTCCCATCATCAGCTTCATGATTTCTAATACTGGCCTGCTCTGGACACACGTGGAGGACAGCGCTCGCACGCCGAAGCTGTACACAGCCAGCTGGCAGCACAGCCAGATCCGCAGCATCACACACTCCCGTTATTCCCTGGGAGTAAATGTCTTGACCTTTACAACATGTGGCCAAGAGTATAAACAGATGGGATGACAGTATGAATGGTACGATGCTGTCAGTACAATCACGCAACATCCCTGATACATCTTGGTTGCCTAATTTCCTACCTCCTGGCAACAAGAACAATACCAGGAAATAGACAGGTGGGCTCATCAAACCCTTCAGATGAAAAAATCCACCAGCTTTAGAAATGCATGTGAGGATGCTGGAGCACCGCTTCCCTTCTGTGAAAAGTCGTGTGGACCAAAGGCATAACTACTTGCACCTAAGTTGCTATGGATTTATGCAAGATCATTCCTAGAAAGAAATCTGGTAGTTGACAGCTGCCAAAAAGATGAAAAGCCTGTTTGGAAGACATCACATCCATAAGTTGTTGCTTTACAGGCAAGGGGAGAGACAATATTTATACAGTGAGCCCTAAATTAACTTTCGAGCACCAAAAGGGATCATCCTCACCCCAGCAGATACTTGAAGTCTTGCAGGGAAGAAGAGGATTGCCTGGGGTTTGGGGATTTGAAGATAAAAGAGGCTGTTCACCACGTTTCCAACTCAAATCAACCTGGAAAAGCTCCAGGGCTGCCTGCACGATTGCCTGGCAAACAGTTGGGTTTCCCTTCATCCTTTGGTCTGAAATCCTCTCAAGAAACCTGTGAGATCTTGTGACAAAGGGGAAAACCTGCCCTCCAAACGTACAGAGACACAGTGAACCCATACTGTCAGTCTGCCACAAAAAGGCACAGCACTGAGGATAACCAGGCACCACACCCCAGAAGCACGCTTTTTACCATCCTTATCTCTGGAGGCTTTGATGGGTTCAGACTTTTTCTGCACAGCTATCCAGTTGTCAACAGCCTCACATTTGAGTCACAGCAGAAATCAGCAAAGACTGTCACAGGATTCCTTGCTTTTTCCTGTGGGAAGCATGAGGCTTTTTTCCCCTCCGTGTGGATGCCAGAATAGAAAGGCATGGGACCAGAAAAGCTTCTTCCCTATTTTGACACAAGATTGCTCCACAGCACCTTTCATGATACAGGGAATAACTCTGGCCACAGTTAAAGTAACAAAGTCTTTGAGAGCCTTGTTTCTGCCACTACACATGGCACAGACATGTGGCCTATTCTAGGAGGTCTTGCTCTGGCAAGGGGGTTGGACTAGATGATCTTTCAAGGTCTCTTCCAACCCTTAAGAATCTATGATTCTGTGATCAGCCTGGGACTTTGGGACTGGAGAGCAGCTCCCCTTTATATCAGCACTGATGAACCAGAGGAGACAAGGAAGACTTTAGATCTGCTGCAGCCCCCAGCCCTAGTCTGCAGCTTGGTTGGAGTCGTGCTCTCTCCCTCCTCATCTCCCTGGACTGATGGAGAAGGGGTTTGTTGTGAGGAACACAGACTTGGCAGCAAAATATAGGGACGCTTGCCTGAGTTCAGCTGTCAGTCCAGTGTCACTGCTTCAAAGTGAGAGCTCGATACCAACCTCGTGCTGCTTTGCAGTGAGGAGGAGGAGGAGGAGATAAGTCTATTTGGTGCCATAAGGAAGGTACACTAGTCAGAAAAGGAATGTTAATAGATATTATTTTCCCAACAGTTCTGTGTCAAGCCATGTAGTGCTATCAAGAGTGTTCCTACAAGACGAGAAAAATTTCATGAGGACACCTGGCCCATAATGCCCCCCCTCAGCACCACAAGCCTGCTGTACAGCCATTCCCCTGGCACAGAAGTTAGGTACTCTGCTTCATCTGATAAATCCCAACAGAGAGATCTAAAATGCACAACTTTCCATCCATGCTAGATATCTGGAGGTGTTTTTTTAATGTGGGAAATGGAAAGATGACCCACCCTAGTGTAAATGCCTGAAAAAGATAGTTTTAAGGATCTTCTGTCCAAAATTTGCATTAGGTTTACCAAGAGTAGATAGTATTTTCTGGCAAATTATTTTTTGGTATCTAACCTGATGAAATGTATTATCTAAACTGTCAGAACTGGTTTATATCTAACACGTGTTTTTACTTGTAATGGGAACAAACATTTCTCTCCATTCCCTGATACTGCTCTCCAGGTGCTTTACAAAATAAAGCGCTGAGTCTCTCCTAGAAACCCTGGACACTTGAAGTCCCTCTATAATCGGCCCTTCTGGGAATCACTGCCCACATCTCGCAAGTCCATACTACAGTGCAGACATCACCAGGTAGGAAAGACAAATCCCAGACTCTACGCTTTGAAGACTGATGTTTCTTGTCCTCTCTCTGAGACAGCAACTCCCTGTATCTGGAGAACCTCCACATCTCTACATCTCTCTTTTTTTCAATTTTTGTTTAAGAAACTGTTTCTCCAGACAACACCTTTGAGCCTGGGACAGGCCTGAGCTGCCTGAATAATCAGTGATCTCACCAAAGTCCCTCAGCTTTGCAAGACCTTGACAAGGAGGACTTGTACCCAGAGCACATATGCAAACATAGCCCTCCCCAGACAGAAAACACATCTGCTGTATCCCCAGCCGTTGGTCAGGAAGGGCTGGAGCACTACACATTCAAAATCAGCAGTTGACTACAAGCTACTGACTCTTTTGGGGCTACAGGGCTGGAAAAATTAAATGCACTTTTAAACAAACATCAACATCTGCCAATTTTTGCAACCAAGCACAGCTGACCTAGATGATGGTTTTCCAGCACGAGGAGATGCATCTCCAAAAGTTTTCCTGGTTCTGAACTGCAGTTGAAGCAATATCAGCACCTGAAGGCAGGTCACCTTGGCCACCTGCAACGACTTCACACCCCCACAGGCACCCACAGCTTCAGGGTAACCTGCACCAGGTACACCCATGGAACACCGCACACTCCTGATCCTGAGAGCACAGCAAGAGCCCCTCACAGCTCTTCAGCAGCTAACCCTTCAGTAGTGGAAAGTCTTTCAGGTTGAATACAGACAAAGCCCTTCAGAAACCGTTTTTAATCAAGTAGAAGTTACAATAGGTCTGATCATCTGCAGAAAACCCCAAGTAAAACGATTCTGGTGATGTCTGCTTATAGAGAGACTCCAGCTGTGGGTTTTCAGAGTTGCTTGGCATAAACTCCATGGGAATAGTCAGTGTCCTTGAGGTCAGGAAGTCTTCCCTTTCTGCTGGAATCTCACCATCTTTTGCTGCATTTTCTAGAATCCATCTCATAAACCACTATGATAGATTGCAGGCTGGCTTCCTCCCATCACACCTTCGGTTTTATATCGCAAAAATAACCTTAGGCTTCCTTTAGCTTTCCGGCATGAATTATTGTTTAGTGACAAAGTAAATGACAATACACATGTAAAAGACCCCCAAAAAAACCCTGACATGTCAGAGGAGCTACAGAAAACAGCCGAACAGCTGTTTGGTCTGAGTCCGCTGATTTGCCAACACTCTGGTAACAAACAATCCCGTTAAATGACATTATGGTTTATGACTCGGAACTTGGAAGTTGATGAGAAATTTCTGCAGTTGATTCATACTTCCTGAGACTCATAACTAGCATTTCAATCGTGCTATTTTACTACACTACGTGAATAATTTTCCTTGTTGTTACATAAGTGTCTAGATCCAAATGATCAGAACTGATCTGAATCCTACAAATGTGGCTTGGTTTGGGGTTGGTTCGGTCACAAGAAACACATACTTTCAGGTCTACTGTCTGACACTGCTCTCCTGGTGCTTTATAAAGCAAGCACCTAAATATCTTCTCTAAAGCCACATGTTCACATTTCTCCCTGAAATAAAGCACCTTGCTCCTCATCCTTCATATAAAAGGTGTTATGGGGACTGCTTACAGGCAGCTACAGCCTACCTCACACTTCTTAAATTCACTGCTCCAAGTATAGGTCCTGGAAGTCCCCAAGGCAAAGAACAGAGACAGCGGCAGCAGCAGCTCCGCATATCAAAAAAAGAGAGGTTTGGAGAGACAGGGAAGGGAGAAATACATAAACAGTTGCCCTTTGGACTCAAAACACCAGGAGTATTCCCATATCTCGGGATCTGAGCTTGACACAGACCACACTGGCTTTATTGACTGACGATTTCAGGATGTCTCAATCAAAAAAGGTACAAGAGCTCTGAGATGGCAGCATCACCTAACTTTAAACAAGAAAGCTGAGATACTGACAGATATGTGCGCAGGACGTGGAGCCCACAGGGCTCTGTGCTGCTGTGAGGGCTGAGCACCCTGGGCAGCTTGGCTGTGCTTGCAGGAGTTGCAGTCACCTCGATTTCAACACAGACAAACCCTTCAACAACCAAGTGCAGCGCAAGGGCGGCACTTCTGACCCACTATGGGATTTTCCATCAGGCACAAAAATTACCCAGCTCTTGTTCTAAATACATGTACCATGACATAAAGCTATTGAACACATCTACCAGTACTGCAAGCTCAGATAGATTTCCTGCTACTGTGCCATATCACTGCTTTAGATGAGGAAATAAAGAAGAAGGTGTTTACAGGTGTCATCATTCTGGCACAGTGCTCTGGAAGCACTAGTGAAAAGACACAGTTTTCAGCTGACTGGCTGAGACACTTGAGCCTCACAGGAATTCCCTAAAAAAAGGAATTGCAATTTGCCAACTGAAATATTTTCACTCTCCACATTAGGCTGAATCTAATTACACTGTTTCCTTACAATTGCAGTCTAGTATTCAGGGCTCCTTCAAGTAAAAAGCTTAACGGCTCTCCCACTGAATTGTCCAACTCGGAGCCATTCACATCAGAAACACGCAGACAGGATGATTTGTTTGAAGAGCAGACTGATGTCTAACAGTACGTGTTTCAAGATTGCCACACAACATAGGTTTTCATTACGGTTCCCAGGCTCGATCATCAGAGTATCCTCCAGGGAGTCACATATTCATCACCACGCTAGCTCTGAGCCCCTCAAAAAGAGAGGAGACAGGGACACCGTGGAGTAGCACAGGATGTACTTTGCTCCAGTCCCAAGGGCATCCGCGCCCCACCGGACCTTTCACCGAGAGGATGCAACGCGCGCTCCGGCGTAGCCCCGACCGCTGCCTGGGAACCTGTTTAATCCCGAACGAGGGGCTCTAAGCGCTATCGTCATAGAGACGACAAAAAGGCTGTTATTTTTTAATAACAACGATACACCCTTTTCTTTCTCTCCCCCTCGGGTTTTGCGTTCTAGGGTTGGGCTTTTTCGCACTGTTTGCGAGCGGGACGGAGTTCTGCTCCTCGCCGAAGCGCGCTGCCGTCCCGGCCGAGCCCCGCGCAGCCCCGAGTGAGTCCCGCCCGACAAGCCCCCCGCCGACCTCCTCTCCCCGGGACACGGGCGTCTGGGGGCCGCGTGGGCTCCGCGCACCGCGGCACTCACCCAGGTTGACGAAGCTCATGACCATGTCGGCGTCGTTGAGGAAGGCGCTGTCCTGCGGGCTGGGCAGCGGCGGCGGCGGGGCGGCGGGCGGCGGACGGCTGCCCCGCTCCGCGCCCGCGCTGCCCTCCGCGCCCTCGGCCAGGGCGTGGTAGAGGTCCAGCATGAAGCGCGGCGCCGCCGTCAGCCGCCCCGGCGGTGGGGCCGGCGGCTCCCGCGGCAGCGGCCGGGGGCGGTGGGGCAGCCCCAGCACCGAGAGGATCTCCCGCTGCATCTCCCGCTTCTCGTGCGACTTTAGCCGCCGGTAGAGGAAGCCCGAGGCGGCGGCGGACGGCGGCTCCCCGCCCTCGGCGGGCAGCGCGGGCTCGGCGGGGCGGCAGGCGCCGCTCAGCAGCGCCCAGCAGCAGCAGAGCCAGGCCAGCCGCCGCGGCATGGCGCTCGGGCGGGCACAGGCAGGCGAGGTCCCCGCTTCCCCCTCTCCTCGGGGGTTCCCCGCCGCCCTCCAGCCCAGCCCCCCCCGCGGCGGCGATAGCCCGGGCCGGCGGGGGGCAACCAGGCCAGAGGGGCTTAGCGCTCGCCCCCGCCGCCGCGCATGGTCGTCCGCGGGGCGCCGCGGCCACAGGCGCCCCCGCCCCGTCCCTCAGGTGCGGCGCGGCCGCCCCCGGCCCGGCCGCTCAGTCCGCCATGCCCCTGCCCGGGGGTGCCGCGCCGGGCCGCGGGCTCTGTCTATGAGGGGAGGAGAAGGAGGAGAAGGAAGGAAGAAGAGCAGCAAACTTTTCCCCTGTGCCAGGGAGCGAGCGAGCGAGCGGCTCTTGCGGCTGCAGCCCCGGTCCCCGCGGGCTGTCCGGAGCGGAGCTGCGGGCGGCGAAGGCAAATCACCAGCGCGCCCGCCTCTCAGCGGGGCGGGCGGCCGCTCCTCTGGGGCGGGGAGCGGGCGAGGGCGCAGGTAGTGCGGCCCCGCGGGGGCGGGCGCGGAGCAGGTTCGGGGCGGCGGCCCCGTCGGTGGTCGCGGCACTGGAGCGGCACTCCGCGGAACAGCCGCGCCGGCCGCCACGGCCTTACGGCTCTGCTGCCTCGGGGTTTTTGAAGAGAAGGACATCAGGCATCCTCCTGCTTCCAGCCCTTCGAGGATGTTGGTTATTTGTCCTGCAAATAGGGGGAGCGCTCCCTATCCTAAACCTGAGAAAGCCTCGCAGTTCCTTTTAACGGATTACAGCATCCTACGGCTTTTTCTTCTGGAACACCTTACAAAGCTGAGCGCAGAGCGTTGGTAAATGGCTGGGTATGGCCAGCCCTGAACAGTGAAGTACCAGTCTGTTTTCCTACCGTGAAACAGGTTATGCTGCTATAGCAAAACAGACCCGTTCCCCCAGTAAAGGTTGCAACTCTAATTTTCAGCCCCTTCATAAAAGAGGACTAAAACTCACCAGCCAACACTCTGATAACGGCAGGTTAGGTTGAGTAAGAAGCAGCTCTTCCATATGCTGATCCCTGACTTGAATGATCTTCCTCGGGTTGGATGAGTAAATCCAGGCTAGCCCCGCTGAAATCAGTGCAATTGCTCTAGGTTTGAACTGGGATAATTTCATAGGAGTTGGCCCCGAGAATAATATCTGGACCATTTGAAGTTACTGGCAAAATTTCCATTGACTTTATTACAATCAGAATCTGGCAATAAGCTCAGATTCAGTTTCCCAGAGACACAGCTGAGAATATTCAAGACAGAATATGTTCTTTTCAGAAGTGGAGGTTACACAGAGCATTCACTTACATGAAAGCAAAGTTACAGATAAGTGTTTTAACTGCACCAGGCAAGGAACACTGTAATACTGGATATTTAGAAGATTTATTTGGAAGGAAAAATAAGAAAGCATCTTTAAGGCAATTTGAGCATAGATATCATGGGATTGGGAGGGAAGAGTATGTAAGTTGCTTTTGCAACTGTCTTCTTTTTTCTTTTCAGTTTGTGAAGATACTCAGAAGTTGAAAGTGGGGGTCCATGTGGCAGCATGGTCCCAACACACTCCTGCTATACTGGACTCCACTACTTTCATGAAAGAGGTCATTGCCCAAGGACTGGGGAAGGCAATGTCCAGGGAAAGTTGTGTACTGCCGATTTGGTTATCACCCTTTCTCAGCCTAGAGCAATGGAACTAGGTTGATTGAACAGGGAGAAAAGGGCTCATTCCCAGAGAGGGTGTGAGCAACAAACTTCTTCTGCAAGGCAGAGTAGGATCCCTCTGGGAAAGGATCCCTCTCGTTACTCAGGATGAGAGTCTGGAGGTGCACAAGCTGTCCTGCATCCCTCTTAGCCCACCAAGGAGGCATGTTATAGCCACATTAGGAGGGACAGTTGGAAGCTCAGAGGAAGTGTGGGAGCCCAGTGCAATTTCCCAGGCAGGTACTTATCCCACAGGTGGTGCGGGAAAAGAGCAGCCATTTCTGTGCCTTTCCCTTCCCAGCATCAGAGCCTGTTTGGATGTAGCTCATGTCACTGTCTCCAGCAGAGCGTCGTAGCCTCCGCTTCCTGTTTTGACAGCGACAGGGGGAAGTGTCCCATTATTCAGTTATCTCCGAGGAATGAACCTTTCCATCCAAAGTGTCCCCTGCTCCTCCTGAAGTCAAGCAGAAATGTTGCACATTTAGCAACAGACACTGTTATTAAACTCCAGGGCAGTTCTCGGGCATTTCTGTTTCTCTGGTGCTCAAATGTGTATCATCTATATGTTTTTATTCTGGAAGAAAAGTATTTGAAATATTCCTATTTGCATGGAGGTCGCTGCAATAAACAGCAGCTGTAATAACTGCATTTGGACACCTGAATTTGGTGCAGTCTGAGGACAGAGACACACAGCAAAACTTCCAGTACCTCCCTATTAAGTTAGCAAATTCTTAAGGCAAGTTCCCATGCATAGCTGGGAATCTAACACCCTCCTTAGGAAGTTACTGCACTTGTTGTTAAGTTTAATTAAAGTTTTTCACTTTTTTTTCAGGAGTGCTTCTCAGAGCTGTATGCTACTTATCTCTGGAAATGCCTCTTGCCTGTATATGAGAGTGTTTTACCGTGGGTTTCATCCAACATTGTCAGACCCAGGAATGTCACTGCATCACTCAGCAACTCACTGAGGGGAGAAAGAATGAAGGGTTCCTCCAGAGGTCACCTATGGTGACAGATTTCTGATATTCCTGCCATCTGAAAGGTCAAGTTTCTGCAAAGGATTTTGAGACCTTGGACAGGAGATGAATATCTAATTCTCTGGAGGAGTGCAAAGGCTCTGTATTCAGCAACTGCTGCAGGCTGACACACATATTTAAAATTTAATTAAACATATATTGTAGTGCTACCAGTAGAATTTTTCACTTGCCAAGGAGCCTTCGTAGCACATCCGCCATCAACAAATTCTGCAGTAACTTGTACTTTCACTCAAACTTTCCTTTCATTGTCATATCTTCAATACTGCTGTGGAGACAGGCTTCTGGGTATCGTTCAGGTCATCAGCTTTCCCTGCTCATGATGGACATCTGGTGGCAAACTGGAGAAACTCGGGGCTGTTCCTGGAAGTTTCCCTCGCTGGCAGGATAGAAATAGAGCCCTTTTTTTCTTTCTTTTTTTCCCTCCTGCCTCCCCTAGCAAAATCCTTATTTAATTTGCTGCCTGTAAGATGAAATTCAGAATATATTCAAAAACCTGCACCTGCTCAGTGCTTTGTGGGGAACATATTGTACACATGGCGGTGAGCAGAGCCCATACCCCATGGGACTGACTCCCCTTGCAAGATTTGTCCTGGAGTCAGCAAGGATTAACTACTGCAGCTCATTTCTTCTAGCAGTGCTGGTGTTTAGGTTGAATGCAAATTAAAAGCTGGGCTACCTATTTCTAGTTGAAAAGGATTCATTGGGTTTTCAGTTGTCTTCATTTAGCAAACTGTTCCTTGCTCTTACTTCAGCAAATCAGATTTCTTGGCTCTTTAACGCACAAGTTGTGAAGAGCAGCTCCAGGCATATGAATCACTGAAATGGTAGGAAGATAATGGTAGTGAGTGGCCAGCAGGTCAAGGGAGGTTCTGCTCCTCCTCTACTCTGTCCTGGTGAGGCCTCATCTGGAGTCCTGTGTCCAGTTCTGGGCTCCCCAGCTCAAGAGGGACAGGGAACTGCTGGAGAGAGTCCAGCATAGGGCCACCAAGATGATCAGGGGACTGGAACATCTTCCTTATGAGGAAAGGCAGCAGGAACTGGGGCTGTTTAGGCTGGAGAAGAGGAGACTGAGGGGGGATCTCATTAATATTTACAAGTTTATAAAGGGTGCACATCAGGAAGTTGGGACATCCCTTTTTTCTATAGTAGCTAGCAACAGGACAAGGGGTAATGAGATGAAGCTGGAACACAAAAAGTTCCATTTAAACATAAGAAAAAACTATCTCACTGTTCAGGTGAGGGAGCCCTGGCACAGGTTGCCCAGGGAGGGTATGGAGTCTCCTTCCTTGGAGGTCTTCAAGACCCACCTGGACACATTCCTGTGTGACCTGATCTAGGTGAACCTGCTTCTGCAGGGGGGTTGGACTAGATGATCTGTAAAGGTCCCTTCCAAGCCCCACCATTCTGTGATTCTATGATTCTATGATTTAACTTCAGTTGGAAGCTTTCAGAATAATAATTTAAAAAAATAAAAACAACAAAAAAAATAGAGATTCTATTCCTATGCCTTAAAATTACCATCTCATCTGCATTCATGAAGAGATATAGTCAAAGCCTTTGCAATGCTCTTGGGTGCATGGCTTCCTGGGTACCAGCATTACATGACTGGAGCTGAATGAGATACCTTTAATTCAATGGTTTTTCAGCATTAGTAGTATACTTTTAAATATAGCATGGAACTTGCTATTTTAGTCATCCTTTCTCCACCTCCTGAAAAGAGAAAAGATGTTTGACCTGTACAACTTTGCATTCCCTCCTTTCTTCCAGCTGAACCGTCAGCTGCCACAGGGCCTGTGACAAACCCAGGGTCCTGCACTCAGGGGTCAGCAAGGACACTGCAGTGAGGGCAGCTTCTGTCTTCACACTCATTTTGCCAAGCTATAAGTAATGAGAGTGACGTTTCCTTTCTAAAAACAAACCAAAACAAAACAACCCTATGTTGTACAATAATGACATAGCTGGAACAGACTATTTGCAGCGCCGCACTCAGAAAGGTTGAAAATGCAAACATGTCTCCTAATTTTAGTGTACTGGTTTCCAAGGTCTGCTTGTGAAATGGGAAAGAGTGGTTGAGGATAATCTTAGTTCCAAGATTGAAGCAGGCTAAAAACAGTATTTGCTATGAAAGCTCAAATTTTTCCCTTCGCTTGCTGAACTTACTTTCTCCACTGCAAGTAGCGACCAGTTGAAAAATAGTAACATCTTCTTATTTGCACATACCAAACCACTACTTTCTTTACTCATCTAAAAATACGCAATGATGATTTCCCAGATCAGAACACTTCATGAAATGGTTATAAATATTAATTCCACAACACCACTGAACTGCCATCCTCGCAAAAGCAAACAGTTAGAAGTGAAGTGAGCCCCAGTATGCATTTCACAAACAATTCCAACTCTGTTCCAACTCTGGCCACCATCTCGACCCTATCAAGGATACGCTTATGAGTGAACAATTATAGCTTAAAGTTTATTTGAAGTCAACAGCATTAAGAGAAACTGACCTGAAATAGCATCAAATAAATATGAATGTGTCATATCGCTCATATATTTTCTCTGTGTCTTTTTGTGGTATTTGCTTTTCATTTTAGTTTTGTGAGTAATACTTTTTCTGTTTAAAACTGAAGAAGGTAAATCATCAACTATAAAAGGGAAACAGCAAAATCTGCTCCGTACAGGCTGTGAATTAGACCTAGTGACTAGAAAGGCAGTTACATCATTCTAAATTCCACATATAAGAAGCGAAAGGTTAGTAAATGAAGAAATATGTTAGCCAATGTGAGGTCAGAATCTACCTTTAGCCTTCATACAGCTGCCATAAGTAACAGCAGAAGCAAGGATGCATCTTGTAATCCCTGTACGATGGGATGCAGGCATACCTGTGTTGTCATCAGACCTCCTGCTGCTGTGCAGATATGCTCATGTCTGCTGGGTAACGATTACACCAGTACAAGGGACACGGCACTGTGCCCAGCCTGTGTAGAGGACTTCGCCACAAAGGTGAGTCCATGCTGGAGATTGTGTCCTCCAGTAGAGTCTCAGAGAAAGAACTGAGTTTCTTCTGAATGATGAAAACTAGAGAGGCACCTGGTTGTGAACAAGTGGATGCTACCAAAAGAGATAACAAGAGGAGGAGAGGTCTTCACCATCCTCAGCTAATGTCAGATGGTGAGCTCTCAGCTGATGTCCCTCCATATACTGAGCAGAAATAATGTGAGGACGAGCTGGAAGACTCTGGTTTTAGCATGTAGATCATAACCTTTAGGCTCACGTGAAGTATCACGAATGAAGGACAAGATGTCTATATGACAGGTTAAGGCTGGGAAAGGATGACAAGAAGTCTATAAGCAGATCTCTTCAGCCTCTACATCTTCAAATATTTGACCTAATGCATTAAATTAATAAACATTAATTAGTAACCCTGACTCTGGCTTACATTTTTGCTTAGCAATTAATTTATGTTTGTTCTTTTTTTCATAGAGGCACATAGAAACTGAAAGCTTTTCATAGATCAGTTCAGCTTTAAACCATGGCAAATTAACAGAAGAGCCCTCTTCCAAGTGTTGAAAGCTCTTTCAAAGCTTGTAGGAGCTGCCATTTCTGCCCTTGCGCCAGTGGGTGTTTCCCACAGGGAGTTCTGCATGCTCATAAAAGCCATTGCAATTCAGTAAAGAAACTGGAAAGCTGGAAAATCATGAATGGTGCCAAATACCATTGATAACTTCAGAATGTGCTGTATGTTATTAAGTGAATGCTATACTTTACAATTTTAGGAAGATTTTAATCTGAACAATCCATCCATTATAAAGCTGTATGCTCAACACTCCTGGATTTCTGTTTCAAATCTTCGTGTTTTCTTGAAGAGGAAAGGATACTCAAGACAGTGCAGGACTCTGCATTAGCCACTGAATTGGATGCATGAGTAACTTCTATCTCAACATGATAAGGAAGGGGTTTGGCTGTTTTCTTCCAGATGATACAAAGGAAAAAGTGTATTTTGGAGATACAAGGGCCTGGTTGTCACCTTTTGCTTTGGAACTGAAAAAAAATCAAGCAAGACCAATGATAATAACTGAGGAAAGAACAGCTGTTGAGGTTGTTAACAAATATCGCAGAAACTGGAAAATTTCCTGGCTAGAACAAAACTAGGGGGAAAAAACATTCTGAAATCTTTTTTTAAAGTAACTCTTGACAAGGTCTGCTCTGACCAGTGTGCAAAATGTGTCTTTTCAAAAACACTTTTCAATAAAATTGGGATAGACCCAAACAGCGTGAGGCCACAGCAGGGACTGCCAGATTATTAAGTTTGAAAATACAAATTCCATTCCCAGCAGCATCCTGCTGTAGAGGTGGCCGTACTCAGATTGCCTTTCCCTCACCTACTTGCACACATGGGCGAGTCTTCAAAGGCAACGGTCCCGAAACACCCCATAAAAAGAAATGTCAGAGACCATTCCCTGCTGCATTAGTCTCAGAAGACATTCAGTACCAGAAAGGCAAGTGGCCTTGCAATCATTCCACCCCAGCCCCTGTGGATCTCTCCCTCCTGTGTAGTGCAGCTGCAGGGCATGTGACAGGCAGCTCGGTGCCTTCTCCCATCCTTGGCCATCTCCAAGGCTTCCCTGCTGCCACCGAGCTGTGCAGAGCTGCCACCAAGGAGATTTTCTGCCTTGTGTCTTCCTTGGGCTCTGTATAAACCAAGTTTCTTATACAGTTCTTTGCTGCTTACAAACATTCAGTAGATGTGATTTGATTTCATTCACATCCTCTTTAAAAGACTCCTCACACAGTGCCAAGCCAAACACAGATATTTTAGGAAAAATCACGGTCTGCCCTGTAGACTACTGCACAGGGCAGCAAGTCTACGAAGGCACTTTTAGATGTCAAGAACTTCAGTGGCTTGAAAAACTTTAAAAACTCTGTTGTCTTACAGCTCTTCTCTCATAACTCAGGGCCAAACCACTCCCTCACCCCTCAAAGACTGTATTTTTCAACACCTGTACTTACTGTCATGGTTAATAGCCTGACAGATTAGTTCCTTAAGAGAACTAATTCAGGCAGGAGGAAAGCGGACGTGAGCTGTTCCCAAACACCATTTAATGTTTAGATTTAAGAGGAGCACATTGCAACAACTGTCAGAAGAAGAGCTGAGGTAAGCTGCAGCCATATAACAATTTAAGCTGAATAGGTGCAGCTGCTACTGTGCACTAAACAAATTTCAATGCCAGCTCAAAATGAGGTAACCCAGAAAAGAGTAATCTTTTTTTTTCTTTCTTTCTACAAGAAATGTTTAGAAGGTGATAGAAAAGATTTTATGTGCTTGCCTTCTGGTACTAAGTCCTGCAGTGATCACAGAGAAAGAAATGTGGTCTCTTTAAAGGCTATTGGGAGGAAGCAAAGTTAAAAAATAATAAATACATCTATTTCTGTGTTCTTAGCCTTCTCTAAATTAACAAAATCTCCTCCTTGGTGAAGCAAAAGTGATAAGCAGCTAGTAATTGCATTGCTTATGAGAGGCTTCAAGTTTCCAGAGCAACAGCATGCCTGTAATGTAAGGCTTGTCTTTGTCATACTGTTGGCCCAAGCAGAGCTCAAATTTTCTGTCTTGGCCAGCTCACACACAAGCTCCAGAGCCTCCATCCCTCCTGCAGGATGCTGGCAGCTCAGCCCTGGCCGAGCCCTGAGGAGATGCAGTTTGAGAGGTCATGGCTGCTGATGCTTGAGCTGGCCAGTTGGGACTCAGCCACTTCGTGTCATCGGGCTGCAATGGAGCATGTAACGTAGCCCCCTCAAGCTAGCACACCCACACAGGTCAGAACCACTACGGATGCAGGCTTACAAACATGGCACTGAAAAGCAGGCAAAACCTGCCCTTGCCAGGCCTGGTCCCTGCAAGCTGCTTGGGAGAGAATCAAGTAGCTGACCTGCTACAGGGCCCCATAGGTCTTTGCTCATAGGTTAAAGGGTGACTTGCATGGGGAGGAAAGTGTAACCCTTAACGTATTGTTACAGTTTTCATATTTAACAAGTACAGTACTATAATAAATAATGTAAACCAATAAATAAGTAATGTCAGCTAGAAGAGAGGAGTAGCTTAAAACCAAGTGCTTGTGGTGTGTAGGAGTACCTTGCCTGCACTGAGGCAGCTCAGCTCAGAGGAGTTGGGGTGAGCTGCTATGACAGCTCCAGAGCCATATCCTCTTTCTGCACCATGCAGATAGTCACGTTTAAAATGAGGTCTCTATACCATACCAATGTTTTGCTGTCAGACTGACACATGGCCAAATAGCTTATTTTATTCTGTGACAGAGTACTCTTCAAGCAAAAAAAAACCCATCAGTCTCAGAAACAAGTAAATAAGAGTTTGTTTTCAGGGACTTTGGAGATATTTGGTGTGAACACCGGAGCTCAGACACCAAAAGCTGCACAATGTCATTAGCAGAATGTTCTGCTCAGGCTTTCTATCTGTAGCACCATGGCTGCTCTCTAGTTCATTGAGCAGGAGTTGAGGCGGCAGGATGGTTCCAGCAGACCTGCCAAGGGCTGCAGGACACTCATTTTCCCTACTTCAAAATTAAATGTTGTCGAGGCTACTCTCTGGGACTGAGCCCCTGGGTGGGGAAGGGTCAAATCCTTGCCACTGCTCCCTTACCCCTCAGGACTGCCACTGGTCTGTGCTATCATCCACCTATCTCAGGAACCATTTGAGACAATGCTGACTAGACCAGGCCAAAATAATGCCCAAGACAGCTGTGTTCAACCATGTGGACAATCCTGTCCCAGGACCTAGGAACATAAGGGAACACTGCTTAAGGTATGGGCACAGACTGAGAATGAGCACCTGTTAAATTGCCATGCAGACTGGCTGCTTCAAGAGCATCCTTTGTAGCAGCCTAGAGAAAAAAAGCTCTGCTCTTGGGCCTGAGCAAGCAGCTATGATCTGTGATGATGTAAATTAAAAACACCACTCACTTCAAAAGGCTACCTGAGGTTTTGGACAGCACTTTCTAACTGCTGGGCAAAGCTCTCAGTGGAAACACAGCCTTCAACTTGGGAGGGAAACATTTCTAAGCTAACTTCTTGCTTAGAGTAATTCTAGTCTCTGACAACGTCTTTATTTCACTCAGCTTTGAAGAGATAGAGGAGGCAGATAATTAATTATAAAAGACAGTTAAAAAAAAATAACCAGTCATTCCAGAGTCTTCCAGCCCCAAGACAAAACTGATACACCAGTGACAGCATATGGGCCCTCGTTAGTGTGGAACCAAACGCCTGCAGCTCATCTCCATTAGAAAAGCCTCTATTCACTCCCCTCGCCCAAAACGATAGGGAAATCCATTTCATTTTCTTCAAACCATGTAAAAACATTTGGCAAGTGTTGTTTCCTTCCATTTAAGATAAAATAAAGCAGTAGAATATGGTAAAAGTCCATCAAATGATGCTCCAGTTTCATTTATGTGATGTTCAGAACAGTCTGTGGCAATAAAAGGAGCGGGTACTTGTATGAGGTATTATGGTTAGTAGCCTGCGGGAAGACATATTTAGTTTAAATACTAATAATAGCCTAATAGCAGCAAGGCAAGATAATGGAATGTGACAGATGTTGGATGTTCTCTCTTTGCACTGTGCCAGATGTATATTTTAAATTACTGTTTGCATCATGAAAAGGCCAAGAGGCTTCAGTTTTGGATTCAGGGCCCTATGAGGCTGAACTCTGCAACTAAGTATTCAATCCTTTCCCTAAAAATAGAAATGAGAAGTTATTTTTATCATATGTATCAAGACTTTTGCATAGCCTACTCTTCACAGAGCAGTCCTAAAGGTGGCACGTCAAACGACTTATTTCCCAGTGTAGGTCACTCAGCAGTAACTTTGGCTACCAGGAGCACTGCTTGGTGAGGTGAGGACTCAGGCTGGCTGGCTAGCTGCACTGATATCCAAGGCTCCTGCGGGGGAATCACTTCATTTGGGCATTCAGACCGTGCCACTGGCAATGGAGGAACTCTTTCCAACAACAAAAGTGTATGCATACTATAAACTCTTTCTTTGAATTAGGTTAACATCAAGAACACTCTGACAAACTGAGCACTATCATTAGAAAGCTTTTTTTGTATTTGCCCTTCAGTTTCATCTTTGAAGAGGTAAGAAGTTATGTATAATGTCAATTACAGGTTCATTTTACAGAAACAACCCTGAAAATGACAGTGCTGACTTCTGTGCTTTCTACCCACCAGAGGTATCTGGTACCTATTTCCAAGTTACTTGTCAGTGGTATGAACTCAGCCTGTATTTCTTGACTGAGACAGCGCCCATTCTTTCACAGGATTCCAAAATTGCAAGTGTATTATCATTGGTCTATATTATGCCACGAAACATGTTTTTGTGGGCTAGATACCATCAACAGCATTTTATAGAAGCTGTAAACTAGTACATCACTGGACCAATGCTGCAAGAGGAGTTGAAGTTTCCAGCTCACATCTTCCTTACTTTGACAGAAATAAAAAGAAAGAGATGTGCTGGGAATCTCTATAACCCATGGAGTAAGAGCTACTTTCCTTTACCAACTTTCCAGATTAGGGCTGTATTATATTTACATGCTAAGGTTTGCTGATGATACTGGGAATCACTCCAAAGGGTCAGTGTTGTCTTCCACATGTCTGCTCTGTGTTGGTGAGTTACCACATTCCTTGCTCTGACACCAAATTAGCTATCAGGAGTTACAAGTAGCAAGCACACATCCATCCCTTGTCCTACTCATAAGCGTCACTTGGAGATGAATCACTCACACTCCAGAGGACATGCCCACTTCATGTCTCCAATTGCACTCATTTGAGCTCCTACCATCATCAGAGTTCCTAGATGTCCCAACAATTAATGATGCCTCTATGAGAAAGAAAAGACCTACTGTCACCTGGAGAACTCAGAAACAGTGAGATGAAACAGTCTTTCCATAGTTAGACAGCAAATTGAGAGCTGAATCTTGTTTTTCTGTTTCCCAACCAATGCCCTAAACATTAGCCAATAACAGATTCAAGCTGTAACAGGATTCTGACACATGGATTTCCTCCCTGCCAAGGTTTTTGAGCATTTGGGTTTTGATTAGCCACTGTCACCACTAGCTTTCTTCAAAGAGATGCTCTGAACTGTTCTAACAAGCATCAGCCACAATCTGAAATGGGGAGAAAGGAAGAAATGGTTCACAGATCCTCAGAGCTACTATATGGATATGTGGTTGGAATCAAAGGGGACTGCAGATGACAACAGCAGCACTTAAAAGAGATCTTGAGAGTGATGTTTTCTTGCACAAAGTTTTATATAACCACATCACTGTGTTCTCAAATATTTAAACAGGTTAGTGACAATGAATAAACAATCATAACATGACAACAAATTGAAATGGGTGTGGTGAAAGCGCTTTGTATTCCCAGGGCCCCTACAGTCATCATCATCTCTATACCTGACCATAACTCAGATCCAAGAAAGTCTTAGAACAAACCAGGCTGCTAACAAACAAATAATTAGACATATCCTTGATCAATTACTTCCTTTACATAGAGGCCCGTATGTTGACTATACTACAGGGTCATCAAGAAAATCTTAGGCAGCTTAAGAGTGCACAACTTTGTGCCGTGAAGTACAGTTGCAACAACTCCTCAAGGCTTTTGTTCAGTTCAAGCTGTTCAGCTAAGAGACACCAGGCAAATACTAGTAGCAACAACTAATCAGAACTTCTTATCTCCTATTTCCCTAACGTCAGGGAGGTTTTCATAAGAGACAGCTTACTGTTCTGCCCTTCTTGCTCTAGAGTAAATATTTTTTCCTAAGGTATCTCAATACAAGAGTGAAGACTCTATAAAGTTTCCTGGTGAATAACCAATGAGACACAAATAAATCCATGTTTGGTAAGAAGCTATTAACTCCTCTGACAGGTATTAGGTAGTTTTGTCCACTTGTTGGTGCACGTGCCTCCATGGGAGATGATGTGAGATCTGGACATGTGGCTTGGTGGGAAACTCAAAGACATGCACAAGCTATGAAAACACCATTCTCCAAGGAACAATCAGGAAAAGAAGACAAAGGTCTACCACTTCCTTGGTCCCAAATAACTTCCAGCAGCTGTTGTACAGCTACTTGTCACTCACCCCAGACCCTTTCCAAAACTGATGTGGACTTCACTGCTCAAAATAACAGAGCAAACAGGACAGAGTATGGCTGCCAGGACAGTCAGTGGCACAAGTCTGCAGGACTGAGCCTCACCACCTCCTTCTAAGAGCCCTGCCTCTTCCCAACACCCTGTTCCTCAAACTTTCCTTTGCTTCTGCAAATCCTGCCTGAGGTTTCATAATCTTACAGCTCCCTCATTGCACAATATATTTCCCATAAGGACAATAAAAGAAACTACTTCAATAATATGCTTTTATGCACTCTGCTTTCACAGGATCTCACATCTTCAAAAGATGCTGTATGGAAAGCACTGAGACAAATGGTTTGCTTTGTTTCTTAAAATAGAAAACTAGCTTTAGCTTTAGCTCCAGACAAGCTATCATAGTGCTTTGTGCCATAACTTAATTAAACACATTTAACATTTTACATTTCCATTTTCATTGTCCGCAGGCAAACTGGGCTTGCTGGAAAAGGTGATAGGATTTAAGAATATTTGTAACTGCATAAATGAAACATCCTGTGTTACAGTAGCACTGAAAGTGAACTATTTACTTTCCAAAAGCTTTTGTGTCTTTTCCAGGGTAGAGAGAATATGAAGAGTCAAAACTGACTGTCAGTATTGCCAGAGATGCACTGAGGGCTATTAGGGCTGGTTCAACAAAATCAGCTACTGAAATCACAGCCTGTCCTCAAAGCATCTCTGAAAAATTACCTCCACAGCCAAAAGGCTCTTTACCTATAAGCCTTACTGGTTCTGTTTTGGGCTGCCTGGGGTTTTGCAGAGCAGCCCCAGAAGCCTCCATTTCTTCTTGTGTGTGGGAGACCAGCACCTTCTAACTCTTCTCTCTTTGACTCCATGACCAAGTCACTCCAAGTACACCACTGTTCCTTCACCAGCTTACCTGTCCTGGTAGCCTCTGACACCTCTATAGCGATTGCCAACTTCTGTGAACATTAGCCATAAACATGAAAATCAAAAGAACATTAAAATGTCGTTCCCCTCAGGCAGTAAAAAAGTGGGTGAAGTTCAGTCATTTAGGTTGGATTTTTAAACACATTTAAGGACTAAACCTCCTGTAAGGCGCTAGTAGAATTTGCAAAATAACATCAATCAATTTAAGATCTTGAGGAAATCGTACATGACTATATCTTCATGCAACAAGAGCTTTAGTGTCTTTAAAAGGGTGCCATTTTACTCATTGCCACCTCAAACCACAAACTTGAAAATACAATTTTAAAACTACAGTAAAACTGATTACTCAGAGCATTTAACTGACTTAATAAACCATTCTCCTTTGTTTCATTTTTAGTACATTTGGCCTTTTCAGCAGCATCATGGATCCATTCAGTTCACTGAATAGAGCAAACCATGGTCTTTTCTATCATCCCTTCCCAAACCCAGCACAACAGCATTTTCAAATTATCTCTTTTGTTTCCTGTTGATGGCTCTGACTGATCATAATTTACAATCAGCTTGGATTGCTGTATATTAACAAAGGCTAACATTGCTGGCACATGTTCAAGGCCCACTCAAATTCAGCCACTTTGCACTTACGACTACTAACTGAAGTTGCTGTAAGCTTTCTTCTTTTTCAAGCTTGCCTTAAAAAGCTGACTATTAAAAAAGATGACCAAAAAAAGGTAAGGATGGCAAATCATCAGGATTGAGGTCTTATTCTCAAAAGGGCTTGCAGCCTTAAGATTGCAAACCTAGGACACACATAACCCAGACAACTGTAAGTTTAAGAAAGGAATTTGCAGCAAGATAACATTATTGCCTATATAAAAAAAGCTCAAGAGGGACAGGGATGTGCTGGAGAGAGTCCAGCACAGGGCCACCAAGATGATCAGGGGACTGGAACATCTTTCATATGAGGAAAGGCTGCGGGAACTGGGGCTGTTTAGTCTGGAGGAGATTGAGGGGAGATCTTATTAACATTTATAAATATCTAAAGGGTGGGTGTCAGGAGGTTGGGACATCCCTTTTTTCTATAGTAGCTAGCAACAGGACAAGGGGTAATGGGATGAAGCTGGAACACAAAAAGTTCCACTTAAATATAAGAAAAAACTATTTCACTGTGCGGGTGAGGGAGCAGTGGCACAGGCTGCCCAGAGGGGTTGTGGAGTCTCCTTCCTTGGAGGTCTTCAAGACCCACCTGGACATGTTCCTATGTGACCTGATCTAGGTGACCCTGCTTCTGCAGGGAGGTTGGACTAGATGATCTCTAAAGGTCCCTTCCAACCCCTACTATTCTATGATTCTCTGAAAATCTGCATGTATGCATACATACATAGAAGAGACTGTGACTCTAACAGCATTTTTAGATATTCAGCATTTGCTTTTTCTATAGACACTTTCTTAAAAGTCCATCACAGTGACGCAGAGCACTCCAAAGAGCTCTTTCCTCCAAACCATGTCAGTTGGCTCCAAGAAATGCTTCAAGTCCATCAGCACTGCATACTGCTTTTTCAACATCCCCTCCTTAGGAAAACTTTCCTGGGGAAGAATGCCATTAGCATTTAAAAACCAAAAACTCACACACATACAGATACATTTAGACACTGTGTTTAGAGAAGAACAGAATTCCAAGAAACACACTGCAGTAGATAAACAGGATGGAGGATGCAAAGATTTCATCCAAGATCACAGACTAATGCCTGGCCTGTGCAAGCTTGTGCAGGGCAGGAATTCTGTTTGCAGACACTGCCCATCCGCTGTGCATGCTGATCTTGGATTTGTTTTGACCAGTTTATGTTTTTATTAGAACAGTTTTCTTCACTTACTGGAGTCTGCTCTAGTGTGGTACAGCCCAAACACCTATCAGTGCAATAAAACTGAATGAGAGCAAATTTCTATGAGGGAAAAGGTTATTCACCTAATGGATTTTCCTGAGAGTTAAGCAAGAGTTAATAAATGTGTACTTTAAATCTCCAACACAAAGATTTTCTACACAGGCTAAACATAACTGCAAGCTCAAGTACATCCTCAGGGGCATCTACACAGCCCCACATCTATCCCCAGTAAGAGCTATGTTGAGCCCATCAATGTTGTGGCTATAATAGAAACCTTAGACAAACTTTTTTTTTGTTTTTTAAAAGAGCACATTGGTTGTTGGTTTCTTTGTGTGTTGGTTGTCCCAGTAGAAGTGCAGGAAAGAAGGAAATAAATTCAAGCCTATTATTGAACCCACTTTTCTTAGTTACTTGTCAGAGACTTAGAAGCCAACGGTGGAGTTCCTAAGATCCAGCATTACAAGCTGAAAATTTTAGACAATGCAGCTGCACAAACCACAGTTTGAGCAATAGAGACCTTGTTACTGGTTGTCATGTAGACAGCAGAGAACCCCCTATGACATTCCCAGCCCAGAGTGAGGTTTTTAGGTGCTAGCAGCTGGAAAAAAACAATATTTTTTTCTTGTAAACTGAGAAAGAAAGTCCATGAACATGAAGGTTTTTACACTGTCATTGATTTGCACTTCAAAACTGAACTGAGTTTGGAATTAATGCACAAATCTGACTAAGAACAAAGTAGCATTTGAATTACCATTGATAAATAGCCAGCCAAAACTAATTAGTGTTTCTACTGTAGCTCATTAAGAAAATGTTCCATTAAAGTGGCAGAGTTAAATAATGAAGGGCATGAGACAGTTAAGGTCCATTGTGCTACTGAACAAATGGGAAAAGGTTTTAAAATGCTCAGATAGTATTTTTAAAAGGCTTTATCTTTGTTTCTCTGTTTCCAGCCTGCATTAGTTCTTCCTAACATCCTCTTATTGACAAAGAGAATTTTGTCATTTTTGCCTGGCTGGAGCCAGAAGGAACCGTGCAGGCTGTGAAGGGTTGAGGGGGATGGTGAAGAGAGAAGGAGAGCTGGATTTCAGAGGACTTAAAATGAACACCACCACGACTACTTTAGCTGAGCTCAGAGAGGATGGGTTTGAGCTGAAGGTGTTAGAGAGGGTTGGATATTGAATGGCAGAAGGAGCTCAATGCCAATATATAAAATAGGAAGTTTAGAGTAGCAATCTAACAATGCTGGATAACTCTGACTGAATTCCCATAATCAGGTTCTTTCAGGCATTATGGTTTTGGCTAGGCAGCACAGCACTATAACCTGTGGCTACAGTACGGAAAGACAGTGATAACTGACAGAATATCACCTTGCTTAACACCTTGGCTTGATGTCTCCCATTGTGCTTCAGTTTCACATTGCAATACCTCTGCAATAACTAAACATAAATGGACAGTGCTAAACACTGAGCATCACTGATTACCCAGTAGAGAAACAATCCATGTCCTGTGGCCAGATCACAGAGCTTTACACTTCTGGTATACTCATTTCATATGGTCCTGTTCATTAATTTATCATCTTTCAAATATTTAGTCAGTTTGTTCTTGCCTCCACTACTCCTCTCAGAAGCCGTTTCAGAAGTGCAGATACTGGGAACACTCTTATTTCCAGCCTGAATTTACACATGGCCAGTTTATACTCATGCTTCTTATTTGATGCTACAGACTCTGCAGGTGGAAAGTAAAGAGTCACAAAATGCAATCCCTATTCTCAACAGGTCAGTACTTTAAAAACAGTGTACAGCTTTTAGGCTATACCTTTCTTCAGGCAACCTCAGACTGAGGTTAGAAGCCTGCAGCAGTTTTCCAGCAGATTTGCTATTGCCTTTAACAAAGGAAGAAGAACAAAAGAAGGAAGTGTGATGCCTTTTGCAATGATCCATGCAAATGGATAAATAGTCCGGGTATTTTGCTCCATAGAAATATGTTGAGGCTAAGATTCTTAGGATTACATAAATAAAGCATCTGGAAAACTAACTTACAGCAAGCAAACCTTCTGTATTAGTTACATAGCTTTGTCTGTCAAAAACCAAGGGCTATCTCCAAATGAGAGAAGCTGCTACAAATTTCAGGTGATACAACTGCCCTGTTTCCATTTCATCTGGAAAAGCCTTACTGACCTTGGTGGCTCTAACATTACCTGAGGTGAGACCAGAAGAGATATAGTGTTGGCCTAGTAGATACTGATACCTGCGAATCCAATACTGATACCTGTGTATCTAATTCAAGCGTTTGCTTTCTGAAATGGTATCCACCTTCATTGCTTTTTATTAACAGGCCATTATGAGTGTGCCTCTGGCAAATTTGTTGCTAATGGAAACGTAAACACATCCCTTGATGCCATGTAAAATGATTTCTAAAGAACAAAGAACTATGGGACATGTGGTAGTCAAGACCATGCAGTGGAAAAAGCCACTTGCCCAGTACTCCCTGCCAGTAACAGACCAGTTTGTCACAAGCCTCTGGTAAGGCAGAAGTGCTTCCACTGCCTACAGTAACTATGAAACCCCTGGTCACTGCTTTAGTGAGCCTTTACTCCCCTCTGAGGTAGAGACAGCTCTCCTAACATATTTGCAGGAGACACAGTGGAAAGGACTTCCCTCAACAAGAGCAGAGGAGTGAATTACGTGTTTTAAGACATCAGACAACCCTGCACTCTGATAGCCACTGGCAGTGCAAGAAGAAGTCACCTGGACAGCTGGCTCAGGAGTTCTTGCTGGATGCCATATCTTTTTTTTGCCCATGCTGAAAAGTATCTCCAAATCCATGTCAATCGGTTTTCTAGGGCTTCAGTCTAACTCTCAGTCTCAGGAAGACAGAGCATACACATTAGTCTGGTCTTGACAATCCTTAGGGGACACCACACATATCCAACGATGATTAATTCCCATATGCAGTTAAAAAGTTCATCTAAGTGGGAAATATTGTGGAGAGGAAACATTCTTAGAGATTAAATAAGCTGAAGACTACCCAAATCTTTCAAGGCTTTTGGGAAAGCTCTCAAGAAATTTGGGGCAGGGGAAGAATGGATGGGGAACAAAACCTTTTGTCTACAAGGCAATAGACACGACATTTCTAATTCATATGCATCATATTTGGACTATCTAGTGCTAGGGAACTCTATCAATTCTGTCTTAAGTTACCACAGAGAATTTGCAGGAGACATAGAGCAGCAAAAAAGAGAAGTCCAAGGATACAGACAAAACCATAACTGAATATCCTGTGTTGAAATAAAATTCGATAAACTCTCATCTTAAAAGACAGAAAGACACCCAGATAGAAATATGTATTTTCACTAACATACAGAAACATGATGGCATAACAGAGAAAAAAAAAAGTTTCAGAAGACAATTTATTTCTGGCTTAAAAACATTTAAACCAATTATTATTAGATTAGCTGAAATGAAAAAGAAACCACTGGTCAATTGTGGAAAAACAACCCTTAGGTCAATCTGACAAACTTGTTATCCTGCATGTGGGAAAACATCTCTTGAAAAACTTGAGCTTCACAGCTGGATGAGAACACATAAGCAAATTTAATGCAGAGCATAAACTGCTGGTTGTCACCATCAACAACAACAACATACAATCATCAGAGCACACCATGTAAATGAGAAACGACCGTCCCTCTCCCTTCATTTTAAACTGCTTGGAAATCCAGATTCCCCAACAAAACTGGGGAGGCTCTATTTCTTGCCAGGCCAAAGCTTCCTTGCAGACGTACTCAAAGCACGTACCATGTTTCAAAAGGGTTAAACGGCAGATCCTAGAATCCCCTCCATCTCTCCATAGCCTCTGCCTAGCAGCATTGCGTTTCCATTTGAACTACAAATGACCCTCTACACACAATCATGTAATTCATATTTATATAAACAGAGGGTACAGTATGTATAATTTGAAAAATTTCTGGGAGGGGATGCATCAGAACTAAACTCCTACTTTTCCCTTGGGGAAACAATCCCATTTGGTTTTAGTTAACTTCAAAGGAGAAAAGTATTTTCCCTTCTGTGTCAATAATCTAACAGAAATTTGTCATTTCTATCCACAAATCAAACTTTTAAAGTTGCCTTAACTGTTCTCAATAAAGCAGTGACACACACACACATGCAAGCACACCCCCCCCCCCCCCCCGGCTCACACACACACACACACACACACACACATACACACACACACACACACACACAGAACTGCAACACAATGAAAAGCTCCTGCAGCAGTCTCTAACCATGGAAATTGAGTTTAGTTTCACTGAATTGCCAGAAACCTCTCTGAGCTAAGGAGTTGTATTTCCAAGCACATACCATGGGACCAGGACCTTTGGTGACATGTTGCTCCAATTTGATTGAGGTCAGGTTGTGGGCCAGCCCTTTCAAATCATAACCAGCACACAGAAATTACCTCCTATGAAACAACGCAAACAAGTGAGACTTCATGCAGCAGGGAACCCAGGAAAGTGTCGTTTTGAGGTCTGTGCAGCTTTAAGCATTGTTAACATTTCTTTTTCTTCTCCTCAGAGTTTGTCCAAGAGCTGTTTTGGGGGAGGCTGAAAGGATACTCTTTGCTTTTATTTAGAAATTTATGTCACCCAGATTGCCTAATTCAGAATTTGGGGAAGAAAAAAAGTATGAACATTTAAAGCAACAGATTTGTATTAGAAAACTTTACACATAAATCTTAGTCAATCGTCACTTTTTTTTTCCCCAACCCATTTGCTGTCTGCAGCACAGAGCTAGGAAGGCATTATATTCAAAACAGATTAATAGGAAAAGTGCAGCGATGTCTATTGTCTATAATAAAGAGTACAGTTTAATTCATAGCCAGTCAAACTTATCCAATTGCAAAAGTCTGTAAATACTTTACCCAAGTCTTGTAAGAGCTGCAGCTGTGTCCCAAAGGGAGCAACTTTAACCCTGGATGACACCAACTTGATATTCCCATGCTTTTAGATCCCTGGCTGTCAAAGCTTCAGTGTGGTCACTGTGCACTGTTTGCAACTGAGTCTTGCTAAGAGTCAGCAACTTCCCCATTTGTGAAATTGATTTTAGGTCAGACTATAGTATTTCATACTAGCTTATAACATTTGCTAGACCTGTTCAAACAAAGCAAAAAGAAAGTCAAACAGCTAGAAATATGCTAAGTATATGCTAATCAGGTACCTTGCTGTCAGACAGTTTAGTTTCATTTAGAAATTATTTTAATTATAAATTCACCGGGGCTTTGGGTGATATAAATATGTAATATTTAGAGATATAGGTCCAGAAGGCTGGGGTAGTTTCCTTGACATATCATTAGTATTACACTAATTTAAACTAGCTGAAAATCTGACTCATACATTAGAGTTATTTAAATAGGAATTAACAGTTCTAATACAGTTCTCTCTTTCAGCGTTAGAAAATATAAGCAATGAAGACAAAGTAATCCATTCTCACTGACATTAATGCCTATTTACATCACTGTGGAAATTTAAAGGTCCTTACAGAGGCATGAGTTATATCTGAAGACTGCAGGGAAAAGTCATAGAGTATTCTGAGCAGCTTGCAGAATCACTCCATTTCTCACTAACAGAATTACGTGCTCAGTAACATCCACTTCCTTAAGACTGAAGTATGCTAAATGCATGTGGAAGATTTTTTACATCTATTAAATAGCTTGTTGGAGAACTAGTGAGTGGTAATGAAGCAAGCTCTAAGTACTAATGGATATAAAAGAGGGCAGAGAAAGTCATACAGGCAACCTTAGTCTAATAGTTCCTCTTTCCACTCCTCATTTTAGTGCTCCCTAATCCAAAACAGCAATGAGGGGATGATTCTCTTCCTGATGTGGGTTTGTCAGGTATTCACCATGTCCTGAGAGTCTTTTTCATTGGATTAGTAGGTGCTTCAGCATCCATTACAGGAGTCATGAAATATGGCTTGAAAACTTTTAAATGAACACCTCTGCCTTCACCCTATGCAAACAGCTCTATTCGTGGGGCTAGCAAAAGTCTTGCTCAAGGCTGTGCCCCGGCAGCAGTCAGCACATCTCCTCAAGTACAGAGATGTGCCAAAGTATACCAACAGAAAATCTATTCGACTGCTTTGCAAGTAGATAGGTCAGAATCCATAGCCTGAACAACACAAGGATGGATAGAAAAAAACCACATTTCTCCAAGGAATGGTAAACCCATTCAAAGAACTTCATTCACAGATAAACGGCATTCTTCCTCTTTGTTGGGATCCCTATGGCATAGCTACCGCCTACATGGTAAAGTATTACAATGAGAGAAGAGAGTACTTCACCTTCTCCTGAAGAAGAAAGCATCCTTTCCAGACATGGATGCATAAAAGAATACTGAAAGAGAAATCTACAAAGACCGAACGCCTGCTGCAAAGTGCTAGCAGCTTGCGGTGCCAGATAAAACTGAGTTACAAACAAGGGTTCAAACAACTGATTCAAACAGTTTAAACTTTGAAAAAAAATGTAGATTGAGGTTGAAACTTTGTCACTGTACATATGACATCAAGAAGAGAGATGAAATAGATTTTATTTTCCTTCACTGTGAGTCATGTTGCCCCACAATGAACAATGAGTGATGTTCTGCTCCAGGACAGGGATTCCTCTGGAAAGACAGTATATTGTGTCCTAGTGAGCTGGCTTGCCTGCCAATGAGTTAAGAATGGACTATATTCTGAATCTTTCTTGGGCATGTTGTGAAAGGTGAGGATGGATTCCCCTGAGCGTAGGAAAACGCTCTTGTCTTGGAAGTGGCAAAAAACATACAAAAAAGCTGTGCTGGTTCTTCATACTTGAGATGTTCAAAACAGAATTAAAAACTATTCTTGGAAGAAGAGAAAAAAAATCTCAGCACATGAGTTAGTCCCAGTGCTATGGCAGATTAATAAATTCACATGTAAATCTCTCATGACACCCCTTTTTGTAAAACATTGAACAGGCGCACTTCATAAACAGTCAGAGTCAGCAAGAGCTGCACAAATCTAAAACCCACCTGCATCTGGAGTCCTGTGTCCAGTTTTGGGCTCCTCAGCTCAAGAGAGACAGGGAACTTCTGGAAAGTCCAGCACAGGGCCATCAAGATGATCAGTGGACTGGAACATCTTCCTTATGAGGAAAGGCTGCAGGAATTGGGGCTGTTTAGTGTAGAGGAGACTGAGGGGAGACCTCATTACTACTTAGAAGTATTTGAAAGTATGCCAACAGGATGGGGTGATACTTTTATCTGTAGTGTCCCATGATAGGACAAGGGGTAAAGGACAAAAGCTGGAACATAAAAAGTTCCACTTAAGGAAAAACTTCTTTCTTGTTCAGGTGAGGGAGCCCTGGCACAGGCTGCCCAGGGAGGGTGTGGAGTCTCCTTCTCTGGAGGTTTTCAAAATCTGCCTGGACACGTACCTATGTGACCTGATCTAGGTGGACCTGGTCTAGCAAGGGGTTGGACTAGATGATCTTTAGAGGTCCCTTCCAACCCCTACCATTCTGTGATTCTGTTATCCTGTGACCAGATCTAAAAATGTTCCAATATACATTCAAGTCATCACCTCTGAACTTTTAACATTCTTAAGGCCATACAAGACAAGGCAAAACACACAGTTATAGATACCAGTTCATCAGTCAATATAGCATATGGTAGAACTCATGCAGTAAAGGAATGATTCTCTTTCCAGTACTGCATCCAATGAACCACAGAATATAACATTTTTTTATTTCTTTGTGGTAACTGTCAAAATGCTTTTAGTTTTGGGGAGATGAAGAGGGAATGCACAAAGAAGTGTAGAATAATTATGTGTGGAAAATTAAACCCAGTTGTCTGAACTGGGAAGAACAATGTAACGTACCAAAGGAGGTCTAGAGTGTTTCGGCCAACAAACTTAGAGGTCATCCAAGATGATATTTTTTTATGAATGAGAGGCAAAGGCAGTTATCTGTAGTGCATTTCTCACCTGTGTTCTTGAGTTCAGGTCTACGTTTAACACCACAGAAGTCTAGTTCAGTAGCATAGAGCTGTTTCTCTCATACCTATTCAAAACCAGCAGGTTATGTCTGAGGACACAGAGGCAGGCCCAAATTTTTAGTTCATGGATGTGTGCATGTGCAGGACTCCAGAAAGAGATTTTAAAGAATCAGGTTCTGATAGGCCAATAGCAATGGCAGAATGGGCAGAACTACGGAACTTGACCTCTCCAGGATTTCTGTGGAGACAGAGGGCTACTGGCAAAACTTTTAACTCCCCAGTCTGCATCCTGAACAAACAGAGCAGGACAGGCTCTCAAAGTCCGAAAGGGTTTGTGTCCACCATATGAAACATCTGAATTACAGTATAACACACAGTTTCACACTAGAAATTCCTGCTACTTCTCCTAAAAAGTAGTGAGAAGAAATGATGGTCATTGTGGAGCATCCATGCAAAAAACATGTCTGCCTGAAAAGTAGAAGGTGCCAAATGACTTGGTGCCGCAATCTTTGGCACTGTGACAAGACTAGAGGGGCATAACATGAGCCCACTGTGATTAAGACATTGCTTCTCAAAAAAGCAAATACAACAATTAAAGGAAATAAGATGCTTGCTGTGCCAATGGTGGAGATTCTTACCTATCAGCAAGATATCAACATTGCAGTGATTTTTCTGGTAATCTGTCCCATGTTCTGTTCTTGCACCCTGACTGATTATGCCCTGAAGAGATACTACATTCCACAAAGATATGTCATTGAAAAGAGAACAAGCACAGAGCCAAAGCAAGCCTTGCAATGACTGGTGCCAAGATGAAGGAGTACCCAAAGGGAGGTTAGGCAAATGATGTAATCTGAGCATTTTGGACAAGGAAGGATGGTATGTGTTCCTCAAGGCTGTGTATATACCACGAAATACAAAGGGAGACTGCAGGCATGTAACAGCCATGTGCCCTACATTTTAAGGATGGATACATAGAATAAAAAGTTTACTGTATTTCCAGAGAGTTTTGACAGTGTATGCCAGAAATATATGCCCTCCTAATCCACAGTCATATTTCTTCATCCCTGGGGGTTATACCTCCTCAGTCCATGCAAATAGGCCAGACAGAGAGCTGAATTCATTTTTAGGTGACTGAGGTATTGTTATTTTTAGGTGCTGCAAGAAAACTCAGCTGCTGATTAAACGACAATGATAGAAATCAGAACACAACATTTCTTTTAATACCAGACTATATGACAACACACACACACAAATCTCCAAAACATAAAAGCAAAGCAGGAATGTCCTTTGTACAGTTTACAGACAGAATCATTGTGAAAGACTGTGAAATTCAATGTTAGCATTTTCTCAATTTAGTTCATTTTTGTGCTATATATAACTCATGTGTATGCCCCCAGAAAATAAAGCTGTAAATCCCACACAAGTCCCTTTCTTTTTTCCATCTTTTTTCTTTTCAAAGTTTGTTACAATCATTTTCAGAAATTTGTAGATCTTACAATACCATTGCTTCCAATTCCTTCCTTTCACCTCTTTTCCCTTTGGATAAGAAGTGTCATGACTTTATAATTACGTACATATTAGTATTATCATGTCATAAGTATTATAAAACAGAATAAGAGTCTGGAAACTGAGAAAAAAAATGTGAATATTTAATGTCAAGGTGAGGTTTTCAGAAAATACTTGCCATTCTCAGTTTCAGAATATTGAAGTTAAGGTGTTTCAGAAGCAGTATGATTTATTAGTAGGTAGTCAGTACTCCTCTGCATTGCACAAGGTATCTCAGGCCATGCTCGTTCAGACACTGCAAGCGGTTAAAGGCTTCCTCTACTTAACTCTAAGGATGCCAGCAACTGTCCCAAAGGCACACAGACAACCAGCCCTGCCTGAGCCAAAAGGTCATGCTGACTGGCTAGTTTAAAGCACAAGCAGAGCAATTTTGCATTTGCTGATGTCAGACCACATAAGGATGCCATCAGCTTAGGCACTCCAAAACCTAGGAAAGAGTTTCCTACAAAACAAACCAAACAATCTTGTGACTTTTAGGAAGAAGATAAGCTACATCAGGAACACAAAGTTTGTTTCAGAGGAATAGCCAGAATATCTTTGCTTTTCAAGATTTTGGGGTTAATTAGCTTTTCAGGAAAAAAAAAAATAAACTATGAATCACACTACAGAAACTGTGAGACATGAGAGCAGAAAAAGACAGCTAAATTCATAGAGGCTGTAACTCTACAGAGGTAAACGAAGCTACTGTCTACAGAAATTTGGCCCAACATATTTTTTCTTGGAGTGAGGGAAAAGACTGTTCCAGAGCTGGGAGGGGAGCTGTTCTTCCTGAAGCTCCAGTCTGTCTCCTCTGACACTCATGGGATAATCAATCAAAAGTCCAATACATTCAGCATTTTTTGTGTCTTTGAGAATCAGGATGACTTATATCACAAGTGTGTTCCTTGCTAGTCACTATACTGTCACATGTATGGCACCAGTTCAAATAAAAACCGTAGAAATGCTAAGATCCCAGCATGTTGCAACCATCAGGGCGCTCGTATCTGAAACTGCCAGGTAATAAGGTGTTTGCTACATTCTTTTGCAGTATAAATCAAAGAGAGAAGAATTTTTCACTTGATTTTTCAGTTGATTCACTAAATTGAGTAAAATGAACTTCATGAGAGAAAATTAGCTTAGAAATGTCTGGCCGTCTCCAAACATAGAACTGTAATGTTAGGTTGAGTATTCTAATTGCTTGTTCCTTGAAATACCTTTTTTTCCTAAAAAATGACAGGAAGATTGAATTTAGACTTCTCCAATTCAGACATACCAAGTGAGTCTCACTCATTTAATTTGTATTTTTAAAGCTTGCTGAAAATCCAGTACATTATAGTGACAGGACAAGGGGTCATGGGATGAAGCTGGAACACAAAAAAATTCATTTAAACATAAGAAAAAAATATTTATGGTTCAAGTGAAGAGCCCTGGCACAGGCTGCCCAGAGGGGTTGTGGAATCTCCTTCTCTGGAGGTCTTCAAAACCGGCCTGGACACGTTCCTGTGTGACCTGATCTAGGTGGACCTGCTTCTGCAGAGGGGTTGGACTGGATGATCTGTACAGGTCCCTTCCAACCCCTACCATTGTATGAGTTATTCAATTTTTATTGATGATATTTAAAAGACTAATAATCAGTGTTTGATTATTTTATCATATATATCTATTATAAATATTAGATACACTACATATATGTCCATATGCAAATCTTTCAAAGTATTTTGAATTACAGAACAGAGATTCAAATGTTAACTTAATCTGTGGGCAGAACATACCTTCAATTTACTCTCTTTGCATTTACAGCAGTGATAAAATGAATTCTGAGTTTGGATAGCTTCTAAGGTAAACCAGAGGACAGGAGCATCCATGTAAAAAAAGAAAAAGTAAATACAATGACAAGGGTAATTAATTGTAAGTGCTGGTCATACTGAATCAAATGCAATGAATGTGTTATCACTAAGATTTTACCCTGCCTTTGAACTAACACATTAGGAACTGCAGCAAGTGTTCTTAATACTTTAAAGATAAACAATAGATACAATTGTTCCCCACCCATAGACAACAGTCAGACACTTACTTCTAATCAGCAATCAAGAAAGTCTCTCCCTGTTTTGTTATGTTGTTTGCAAGTCACAAATGTACTTTGATATATTCTTTGAAGTGAGGTGCAGAGTTGCAGTTTCCAGAGTTGGGTTTTACATATCACCTTGTCCACTTCTCTGCTGTTAGACTTTCAAGATGAATTAATATAGGATGAATAAGATGGACACATCAAATAACATGCCCACCCCCTCTCTCTGTTTTGGGTTTCTTATTCACGTGCCTCTGGCTGTGACTACAATAACAAGTACAGCAGACCAAAACTGTTGGTGCTATGGAAGTGATGCCTTCATTGCACACATTTCAAGGAGGAGTTTACTTCCATTCTGGTGTGGTCCCATGGACCACATTGGTCAGTGGTTGGAGCATAGCCACTGGAGTCATGTGGAAGCAACTTAGCTGAGATACTTAAGACAGGAAAAAAAGCACGGTAAGAGGGTAAGAACAGTTAGGCTTCAGAATGTTTCAGCAGTACAGATGTGCTATAGCATGGGATGAAACAAGTCACTAGAGTTTTCTGCCATTTTGTATAAGGTAGGCTTCCCTGCAAGGACAACAAACATTCTCAGAAATCACAAAGTAACTAAATCACTACAAGTTAAATAATAACCAGGTTAGATTCTTTGTGGGAGTAAGTGAAAAAAGCTACGCTCTTTTACAATGGATGATGCACAGATACTGAATTTTCTGATTAAGATACTGCTCTCCATCTCTACAGAGAACAAAAATGAGACTTACTAATAGGACTTCACAACAAATAAAAGTTGCATTTACAGCAAACACCAAAGAAAATCAGTGTAGCATTTTTAAATGTTTCACCTAGTCTCAACTTTGATTTCAAGGAAATTGTTGACTATTTCATAAGCTAAGCTTTTCACATGCCCACTTTCATCCAGTTTAAAAACATAGAGGATTAAGAACTTTTTGCCTTAAATGAATGCAAATCATATTTCATTACTCATTTATGTAACCATGTTTTAGGAAGGGCAAGGAGACAGTAGACAATTAAAACGACTCATTCAAGCCTTTTTATTTCTTAGTGCCCAACCATTCAGTGATGGTGAGGTCAGAAAAGGGGTTTTTTTTTATACTGAAAAGTCCAAATTGCAATCTTGCTTTAGAGGGGAAAAAAAAAAAAAACAAATAAGAAGAAAGTAGTCTTACACTAGAAAATAATTGTTTCCATTTTTGTTCCTGGAGAAATACCATTTACAGTTACAGGAATTACTGTGTATTAAAGAATCCCTTTAACAACTAACACTAGCAAAGTTAAACAGAGCCATTGTCAGCAAGTGCTAACACAACAGCTCTCCCACAGCAGGAAAAAAAGGATCCAGCAAAGCCAGAACCCAACTTGCTGTATAACTAATCCTAAGGAAGAGCTGGTACAGTAAAAACTTTCCAGCAAAAAAGCCAGAAAAAAGAAAAGTGTTCACAAATGGACTCCTTTAAGCACAGATGAAACCTAAGGAAGGGAGCTGGCCTAGGGCTTGAAAGAAATGCTGCACTAAGAGACCAAAGCCTTCAGAAACATCTGGAGCAGTAAAGGTGAGGCCTAGGAGATGATATTCCCCTGCTTCTTGCTCTGTTGTATATGCAACTGTCTTACGTGGGTTATGGGAACAGTCTGTGCTTTTAGCAAGTTCCTTTGCAAAGCAGGCACTTTCTGCTTTCACTGTGACTTGTTCTTGACCAGCAGAATGATAAATTAGAATACTCGAGTAATTATGAGTCCAGAGAAAGACAAGCACAAGCACAGGCTGGGAGTGAACGAGAAGTTTAGATAATTACTCAAGCTTTAAGGCCTCAGGCATATAAAGTAAGAGGAGCTGCATCACAACAAACAGGCACTGTTCCTACAGTTGGAGAAGACGCATCTGAGGAACAGAGAGACCAGAACTGGTTTTTACCCAGACTTATCTGGCTAGAAAGCACACAAGACCCATAATGAGGTCTCACTGTAGTAATATGCTAATTGTTTACTGTCAGGGTTAAGAGTCCTCAGAAACTTCATATTCTTCAAGAAACACAGCTAGAGCAATCCACTTCAAACAGATTGAACATTGGTAAGAATAAAGCAGCGGTTTCCTGGTTTATGGCTTTGCTAGCTTCTGGATTGTTAATATCAAGGGTTGAAACAGCTCAGTGCTTTTCCATGCTGACATTCTTCCTCCTATGTAAAGACAAAAAACAACAGCCAGACTAAAAATGCATTTGAGTTCATTAAGAAGGGTATCTGGAATGCTTATGTTCTCCCAATACATTTACCACGACACTTCAAAATAAACACCAGAGGTGACCCCAAGGTATTACTTTTTTACCCTCACAGAAGTTACTTCTCCATCACAAAGTCTGATTTCAGTTTCTACACTATCATGTTTAAATGGATTTTCCTCAGTTTGTATTTAAAAACCAACAAATTAGAACACAAGCTATTTCCTGGGGATTAATAAGAATGACCAGCTGTGAAGAATAGATAGTCTCAGGCATAGCTGGGGACCACTAATCTCCCTGCACAAAATGAAAAATATTAAACTTTTCATTAACGTCCTTAGAGAGATCTAGTCAAGTCTGTAGGCATGCACCATCTGTAGAGACTTAGTTCACTTAGTTCAGAATCCCGTGTGCCTCAAGTTACTTGAAAAACCTCATGGTAGACACCCTTATAAAAACCCATTAACTTCTAATTAGGCAGTAACTTGGATTAAATGAGAACAGAGAAAAATCAAGTTTTCTTGAGATACAAGAACTCCAAATGCACCACAAAATGAAATCCAGGAATTAAATTCTATTCTCAGGGCAAGGAACTAGCCTGCAAAACTTCTGGGAAGGGATTGTCCTTTACTAAGTGTTTCAACAGCATCTAGCAAAATGGTTCAGATTTCTAGGCACTATTGTAACATGAAACAATAAAAATAGCTGCAGGAATTTACACAGAACTACTCCAAACAACTGGAACAAAATGGTGAGTATTATTCAAAGATGAAGGTACATTAGTTGTAAAAGTTTTCACTGCATATAGTTGAAAAAAACATTGTTTTGCCTTCAGGTAGCACTATTGATGTTTGATGCTTGAAATTCAGAAGAAACAACATGTCTGATTTTCAGACTATTTCATCCTACTTCTCTTGATACAGCCAGTTGCATTTCCACAAAGTGAGGTTCCGGCCTTATTACTTATTTCTGATGGACCAGTAGACAGATTCACTTCTCTCTCTGCTTTGTACTAGTAGAAATGTTAACACCAAAAGCTCTTCCAGTAGAGAAAGAGGGAAGGGAACTTCACGATGGGACATACTCTGCAAAGAGGTCCGTCGATCCTGCACAGCTATCTATTTATGCACTTGGGGATAGAAGGCCTAACAGTTGTGGGAACAGGATATTTTGTCATATATTATTACTCTGGATCAAGAGTGAGGAAAAACTGCTGGCTTTCTTTCTCAAGTTATTGTATTTTCAATTGCTCGCAAGGTCTCCCAGAGCCCAGAGAGGTATTCTGTTAAACACTGAAATAAATAAAAACTGCTGTCTGATTGGCCAGAGATGAATAATTTCTACTACCCCCAGATGTATCCATCTAGGATGTGCTTATTTGTATGATATGTGAACTAATTGTTTAACACTACCCCAGAACATAGTATTGTTCACTCTGAGAAAGCTACACAATAGAAATTTATTGACTCATCACACTACTATTTTTTAGCCAATTACGTGCCAGGATTTTCCTTCGGATATATAACAATAGCAGAAAGACGCTTCATTTCCTTGGGACTATTACTCTCCTGGGTGGTAAAATTAAAATCAGCATCTATAAAACATACTTGTGACAGCTTACAGCAACCCCAAACGGCATGAAGGGCATCCTTTATTCTTATACACAATTAACAGCAATCTGGAAAACTAAGCGAGGAGTAGAGGGGGTGCTGTGAGAAAGCGTGGGCCAGCGCAAAACCTTTTCGCCCTCTCTGTGCCACCAAAAGGTCTTAGGCAGGATTGTGGGCCTCAGAAACAACGGGGTCCAGAGGTGAAGGGACGGTAGCAATAATTGCTGAATGATATCACAGAATCACAGAATCTGAAGGGTTAAAAGGGACCTCAAAAGATCACCTAGTCCAACCCCCCTGCCAGAGCAGGACCACCTAGAGTAGGTCACACGGGAACTCGTCCAGGTGGGTTTTGAATGTCTCCAGAGAAGGAGACTCCACAACTCATCTGGGCAGCCTGTTCCAGTGCTCCATCACCCTCACAGTGAAGAAATTCTTCCTTGTGTTTCTTTGGAGCCTCTTATGTTCCAGCTTGTACCCACTGCCCCTTGTCCTGTCATTGGACATCACTGAGAACAGCCTGGCTCCATCCTCCTGACACCCACTCTTTATGTATTTGTGAACATTAATGAGATCACCCCTCAGTCTGCCGTTCTCCAAGCTGAAGAACCCCAGCTCCCTCAGCCTTTCATCATAAGGGAAATGCTCCACTCCCTTAATCATGTTTGTGGCCCTAATGATATGACACAGAGTAGCAAACTGTCCCTAAAAAAAAAAAAAATTAAGGATATAAAGTGACTTCTTAATGTTATTTGTTTGGGGGCAGCTGCTAGATGGGAGGAACTCTAAGGCTCTTCCCTTTTGCTCTGCTGCTGCAGGAGGGTAGGGGCAGCCGGCAAGGCCCGGCACCAAGCCACCTGGTCGAGTGGCTGGCCCTGGGACGAGGAGACAGACTCTGCGCCTGGTTCCCCGTGACACAGAACGAGCCCCGTGGCCTGGGCCCGCCAAGGGCACGTGAAGGCCGTGCGCGGTCGACATCCACGAGCGGCGACGGAGCGCGTTGCCACCCGCCGCCGCCGCAGCGCCCTCTGCCGGTCGCCCGGCGACACAGCCTGGAGAGGGGCACCTGCTGCCGCGCCGCGCCGCAAGGGGGCGCCCGGCCGGGCCGAGCCATGGCGGAACGTTGGGCGTCGGGCGACGCCGGCGACGCCTCCTCCTAGCCGAGGCCTCCTCCTGGCCGAGGCCCTTCGTGCTGGCGGGAGGGGTGTTGCTGAAGCCCCAGACTGACAGTCGGGTTAAAAGGAGCAGCCAAGATCACAACGTGTATAAAAATGTATACTTACACAGGTACACCACCTGCCACCCTCCCCGATCCCAGCCCTCAGGACGTGCCTCGACAAGTGCAAGGTGGAGCAGGAAACTGGATGGTGTTAGCTCCTGGCTTAAACAGTGTGGTTGGTCGTTTAACTAATCCATTATTCACACCTTGAGAAATACAATAGTGTGTGGAGGGACAACCTTTGGTAACAGCAAGGGCTTGAATGGCACAGAGGCTCAGGCTCAAGCATGCACAGCGCAAGCAACAAACCCCAATAGCAGGCTGAACGGTTGTTTTGTTGGGGGTTGTTTGAGTTTTTTAAGCTTCTGTTTAATCTGTCAGACAGCCCTATGCCTTCCTCACAGTAGCTGTAGCTGCTCCATCCAGTAATACAGTCACACTGGCTTCAGCAAGCAAAACCACGCAGCCCCACAGAAGCATCTCTAGCCACCTGGTGCTAAACTCATGCTGCTATTTTCTACGTGCCTTCACACTGACAGCATCCTGACTGAACAAGCCATTTGGGTAATCAGAAGGCTGAGCAGTCTGCACAGGATCCTGCTGCTCCAGGTCTAGTCTTTTTATCACTCCTGCATAATAACTTGGGCAGATAACCTACAACTCAGACATCCCAGCACAAGTATATCCGCAGCTGCAGACGTCACATAATAGCATATCTCTGCGAGGGAAATTTTTATGCCTTCTACAGATACTCCTAGCTCGATTTTTCCAAATTCCTCTCCTTCTGAAGAGAGATCCCGTTGAAAGTTCTTTTTACTCCAAAAACACCCACTTTACTTTTCAATGCTGGTAGTTTCAATTCCTGTGAGCAAAGCCAAGTTTGCTCTTAACTAGTGAAGGAGCAAAAGTTTCCAAAGTTAATATTTTGAGAACTTTCCTTTAAAACATCTCAAGTGTTTGCTGGTAAATTGCCTTCTTCAGGCCATTTATGAATACTCCTGCTTGCTTTCTCTCCATAACCTCTTACTAGATAAGAGAAACACATCCAAATAAAAAACATAGTATGTCAAAGCACACATATCTGTACATAATTACAGAGCAGCTGCCCAGCTCTTGCAACCCATCTCTGAATTGAGACATGGGCTCATTACTACAGTTTAAACTAGAACAATGCTTTGTAGTCCATTATGTTAGAGGCCTGTTGTGATACAGAATCAGCTATAGCACTGCCTGTTAGTAACACACGCAATCCTCACTTCACATCACGCATGGGAAAACTACCATGTGTTCAGCTATCATTTTTAAAATGCGGTTTCCTGTTTGCTTTTTCAGTGAATGCTCTTCCTTATAAAGTCTGCAATCTATGAGCACTCTGCAGCAAGTCTGGACTAGATTTGAAACATCATTTCCAGGTATCATCCCAATATCTGCTGTAAAACATGTACTTTTCTTATTCTTAACCCAAGTACATTTTTAGTCCTTAACACACCAAATATGTGCTGCAGTTGGTCTGTGCCCTTCTGTCAATATATGAAGAAAGTTTTAGAGATAATCACTTACAACTCATTCCATATAATTTATTAAATTTATCTTCACCTTCTGAATTTTTATTGAGCTTTGATTCTACGTTTTCCTGCAAACAAAACGAGAAAATGGGGAAGGGAAGATGGTCTTTATTTCACTAGCCAAAATTTCATTCAGAGTTCTGATACTCAGAATGATTACAACATTGATGCCATTCCCATTTACACCTTCTGCCTTTAATAACTTTTTGGCAGAATTCAGTCTTCTACAATAGCAGAAGATAAGAAGACTGTTCTTTATACTGCTATTGATCTGGATACATCTTTTGACAAATAGCAATGTATTTTTAATTATTTTATGTTAAGGAACATTGTGTCTCTCCAGGAATAATATTTGGCCATTAGCAGAAGTGTCCAGGTTTCCAGTAAATTAGCTGGTGAGTAATAGAGGTGGTTACAGTAGCCTCTCTTTACTACATGTAGAAAAACTAAACCAATTTATTTGCAAGGGACTTGGCCATGACACAGAGCAGAGCTCTGAAAGCAAGGAGCCAGCGACATATCTAATGTGGACTAATACTTGGACCTTTGTTGAAGCAACTTAAGAAAGATGTGTACAGTAACATGGTATTTTAAAAGACATAGAAGCCCTGAAAATATCCCCCTGCTAAGAAAACAAGAGAGACAGAAGCTTGGACTTTTGTCCAGGAATATTAATTCTGCTGTTTTCCAAATGACAATCCAATGCATGGTGCACTGCAGCATTACATGATGTTAGAGGTCATCTCTCATTCTGTGAGGGAAAATCCATTGCTAAGGCTCCCCAGGGCAAGGCTGTGGCTGGCTGTGGCTACAGAGGGGACCTGAAGCAAACATGTTTTCCTTGTTCTCCCTTACTATGGCTAGAGGTCATAAGAGCCTCAGCGTGAAGAAAGTTGGAGTCTGCCCCTCAAGCACCTTCCCTTTGGGAACAAAGGGAGTTTGTAAAGAGTGTGAATTTTGCCCAGAGGTCCTACTGTCACCCTGTGGAAGCAGAGTGGGCAGGCAGTGCCCAAGAATACGTTACATCTCCTGCTCGGACATGCCAATTACTTCGTCCACCAAGGAGCTGTCTCCCTTCTGAAGCAATATGCCCTTACACTACACCATGGCTAAGTGAGAAATCCTCAAAATGCAAAACTTAAAGAAGAAACTATTTTGTAGTACACTGATTTCCTTATCTTATTTCTCAGTGTGGGGTACACTAGCAGTAAACAGTAGGCTCCAGACGTTAAAGCTTTTTTTTTTTTTCAGACTGGCAAAGACAGTGGCAGATCCCTGAACACAAGAAGTTCTTCAACAGGTACAATTCTGGTGTCCTACATTATCATCCTTTCAGTCCTCCCTTTTCTGAAGCTGACAATGCAAAAATTAAAGGGACTCAGACTGCAATACCTCAGCGTAAGATTTTGTACTGGTTATAGTTTTTTCCCCCTTCTTTGTGAAATACACTGACTAATGTAACAAACTCCATCAATTCACTAACTGATCACCTATAGGCAGTAGATATATGCAGGAAAGCATTGTTTCCTTGGACGCCATGAAGACCAGAACACCAGGTACGCAGTTTGACAGTTGTTTGCTTGAGTGCTTTACCTCAGAAGGATTTGGTTTCGTGAGCTTAAAGCTGAGTACAATCGCTAACAAACTGGAAGGCCAATTAGTTTGTTGGCCATGTACCTTGTTTTGTCCCCTGGCTCTCCAAGATTCCATGCAAAGAGAAAATAATTTAAAAATTACATTTGAAATGACTCTCAATGTCATTAATGTGATGTGTTCTATTTTTCTCCCCACCATATTTCAACCACATGTCTCAAGTTTCTGTTTCTTGAATGACTGCATTGAGCTCACCCCAAGCATGTTCATAGGCCGCATTTTAAAAAGAAACATGTTTTAATTTGAGAGTCATATGACTAGAACTTGAGGAAGCATCTGCAGTTTTCTTTTGCAAAATTTCTGTGGGGAGGAGACTTTCTGGAGAAAAACTTTGCTTTTCAAAAATGTTTTCTGGGAAGGGTTCATTTGTTCCTTTCATTTGACAATGCTTTTTAATAGAGACTGACTATAATAAATATTTGTGTAGGAGAGTGAATACATCAATTTTTAAGCATGATTTTATTCATTAGTAGAACTAGGCAAAAACCAGCTCTGCTTTCTAGCTTTATGGTTTCTTATCACTCACATATTCCTCATTTCAAGGGGCATCACTGGGTTTAATATCAAACTATCAAAACAAAAAAATTGGTGTTCCTCTTAATGTTCCAGATGTAACTAATTTGAACTGTAAAGATCAAGAATCTGTAATCTTGAACTAAATTAACAGAATTATTTCTGTGGGACTTCAAGATTCCCATGCTGATGGTTCTTTGTGGGTTCTTTTTCTTTCTTTTTGGATTTTTAGCATATGCTATATCATTTATTTGGGTCTTAGAAGATTAAGAAGTATGTCTAGGCCTCAACACCATGGTGCCTGAGTGTCTCCTAAATTATTAAAAACAGATATGGCAACAACATGAACATCTATTTTTATGTATAGTGCAATCGTTACTACTCTGACCCCAACTCAGAAAAGGATGTGTATCCAGAAAAAAATTACATATGTTTAACTAAACATTTGTATGAACCACATGGAAGTGGTGAGATTTAAGTGCAGAACTGGAGCTAAACAAGGTATTTTTTTCGACTCGCGTTTGTCAATCGTATATTCAACCACTGGTGCCACAAGAAAATATTAACTGCAAAAAAAACCTCTACTTGCTATTGAACAAAATATATTAGAGGACCAGTTTCAAGATGGTTATACTTTGCCTTTAAGTTGTAAATGAGTATAAAATTTCTGATTATCTAACTTCTTCTCGCAGAATTTGTATCCTTCTGCAGAGCTTCACTTATTCTGACAGATACGTGTAAATGGAACCAGGAGGGAATGCTCCGTTTATTCCAGCCACAAGAGAACAATCCAGAAGAAAATTGGAGGCTTAAATTAGTGGCAAGTGAATTCAAATTATAACTTCTGAGAATGATTTGTGGTCTTCTGAAACTGTAAAAAGATGAAATAGTACATTGATTTATATTGGCTTACAATGCCTTTGTCAGTTGCAGAAAAGGATCAGTAGTCAAAGTGATGATTTCTGTGAGCAACTAGTGCCAAACTAAGGACTCTAAATTATACAGTAATAAAGCTACTAAGAGCCTGTATGGAATTCAACAACTTTTGGAAAACAGAGAATTCCATTTGAAGTTATTACACAGCGCTACAAAACTTTTCAGTTTGCATCAATAAAATCTGGTTGAAAACAAAATTTGGTTTGCTTTCTCCAGTTTTTACAAAGCCACATGCTGCATCCAAATGAAACTGCCACTTGTTTGCTGAAAATCTGCCCCATCCAGTTTGACTCGGTTATTTTGTTTCCACGTTTCTAAGAAAATAAAGCACATTGTTGATTTTAACTGTCTCTGAAGACCCGTAGAGTTTTGCAGTCAAATTTTAAGGTATTTAAGAATGGCAATTCAGAAAAGCATCTCTGTTACTAAACAGCTTAATTTGGGGACTTAAGGGCTGTTGTCTTCCTGGGAAAAAAAAAAAAAAAGAAAAAACAGCTTGCCAACAGAAAACTCAAACCCAGTTATTTCTATGTGCCTTTTATTTGTGGATCTCTGCACACATTTCCATTGGGTGCACACGTGGGTGCAAAAGCTAGATTCACATCTACATCCCCAGGGACGTTTGCACAGTTTTTCCCATTCCAGTCGTTTCTTCTAGCTGGACCAGGTTACAGCATGGGTACTGCTTATTCTGAGCACCTTAACTCCGAAGCCCGGATGGCCTTTGGTGTGACCCCGTATTTCAGGGAGATCAACTTTGTTTTCTAACATATAAAACCGACGGCGCCACTAGATGGCACTTCCAAAACATGGCTTTGCACCCTCAGTCCAGCTGGCTACAGATCTGGGGCCGAATTCCGAGCTGCGCTGCAAATCCACGCGGTAAATGCTGTTCTCTGACACGTACACTGAACAGACGTGTTCAAAAGGTTGACAAAGCAAAACACCTTTTTACCAAAGCTAGAATTTCTCCTGTCTTCCCCCATAACAGCATTTTGTCTGAAACATCAGTATATAACCATGACCATGCTTAGCATGGTATCCAATAGCCTTTATAGCATCTGAAAGGAGAGGAACTTGCACACAGATGAGGTAGTGGGAGCAGCAATCTCCTTCCTAGTTTAGAAAGGATCTGAAAAAACAGATTTTCCAGTTGTGAGACTATTGCATTTTGAGTATATTTTGTATGCTTCTTTCCTGTTTTGACCCTTCATCCTTTTGGCCACTCATCCTAGGGACAACATTGATGAAGGAACTTGGTTTTAAAAACAGAAAACAAGAAGTCTTATTTTAGGCAATAAGTTACTCAGGGTAAGGCTGTTTGTCTCTTTTAATGTTTCTCTAGTGCTCAACACCATAATAGTGCAGACTGAGCAAGTCTCAAAACTTTCCTGCAGTGTAGCTGATTACATTAAAATAATCTCATCATATAACATTGCAAGATGTAGCTAGTTAGCCATTAGAAGTATGACAACTACTACTTTTACCCCAGGGCAGAAAAGATGGAAACGTGTTACTAGTGCAACAGCAGGCCACAATCTGTTCAGCCTCTTTATAAGAGGGCTTCAAATCAAGATAAGCTTGCAACACCTGAAATACAGAAACTGCTAGGCTGTCTGCTCCTGTTCACCATTCATCGCCACGGACTGAAACTTTCTCTTTTTATTTTTGCTTTTATTACTATCACTTTCAGTCCTCGACTCTTGTTACTTTTTAAAGCTCTGGACATACAGTGCAAGGGATTAGTTGAGGTTTAGTGGCTCTGAGTGTCTTTGTTTTCATGACAGTGGAAAGATTGCCATTCAACTCTTGAAGGATTTTCTGCAGATGGAGTAAAATGGATAATCCATGGAAGTACCTGTAGTGTGTTGTGTAATTGGTTGTCCAAGAGACAAAAGAAGCATAAATATCTGGAAGGAAACTTCTCACAGTTCCAAACTTCAATGGTTGAGAAAAGGGGCAGAAGATAGCTGCATTCATGGACCAGACAAGGCTCTTTTCCACTAAGCCAGCATTTCAGATAGCATATGGAAATCTTGTTAACTGTGGCGGTCTGCTTAGTCTGCAAGGAGTTAGAATTTTCGTTAACCAGGAAGCATTTTAAGTGTTTTCCAGGGTAATTTCTTTGTCAAACAGAAGGAAAGACAGGTTTTATGAAGATTAAAACCTATTATGAAAATACGTCACATACACAAAAAAAATACTGAAAGAAGCTCTTTAAGGTGCAAAGTTGAGTATATCAGAGTCAGGAAATACCAGAATTAAGTTTACTTATAGACCATTAAATTGTTTCCTTTGAGTCTACAAGTTCTGTTAGCCTTTAATTTAATTTTAATAAGCTGTTAGTGGTTATTTCCATACCAGCCTTTTTTAAAATTTAATATATATTACTGATTGTCATGTTATTTTGCTATCAATATCTATTTTGTCTGCTGTCATTTGATATATGACCCTTATTTGCTGCACATTATTTAAACCCTTCTATGAATCTGCTCATTAACTTTTCTAAAGCATTCATCCCTTGAATAGCTAAGCGCTACATTGATCTTTTATTTTCATAATATCCATGCAAATAGAGGGTAAATGGGGAAAGAAGGCAAAGAGATTAAGGTTAAAAACATTGCTTTTGGTTGCTTAGCTGGCAATTCTTACATGACTTTTTGCATATTTATCATTTTGTGTCAGTCTACATAGTCAGGCCAGCTTCTGTTGGTGCTCATGTAGGAAATGAAACAAACTTATTTTTTCATGAGTTCTAAGTAACTCATTAGCATCAAGCCTGGAAGAAGCAAACCTCTTCAAAGGAGATGCATATACATCTTAACCATAAGGTGTCTTTCCTCCTTTTGCAACATTCTGCTGGATTTCCTACTGTGATTTGTCCAACTTCTGTGACAAAAGCAACAAATACAGACACAAAACTATGTCTTCGTTACATGACCTTAATTTATCCCCAGAAAAAGTTTTCACCATGTGCCCTCAATGAGGTAAGGCTTCTGTTGAAAGAGATTGATGGGAATAATTAAGGAATGTATCCTAGTGATGCCATCAAGGAGCCAAACAGAAGGTGGAACAGCAGAAATTACTGAATTCTTGAATCTTAATGATTTTGTGTGTGCATTACATGCTGCATAATTTTCTAGGTTTTTTGAATATTAACTTGAATGTTTCATCCCTGTCCACTCCCCAGCCACCAAAACTCCCCTTACGGTATCCTATTAACACTTTCCGATATTAACAACATTCCAGCTTGCAGCCAAACACACAGAATTCTGACACTTAATGGTAAAACTGTCGTTGCAGCAAAGCTGATATTTTCTTTGTGAATGACAAACCTTTGGCATCACCTTCTGGTGAAGAAAAGAGTGTGCTCTGGCAGGCCTATTTTTCTTTACCTCTTCACAAAGGAGCAGTTTCATTCACCAATCCATGTCATGCCCTTGTCCTTACTCACCTTTGCAACCTTCTCCTTAGCTCCTTACCAACTAAGCCTGCTTTGACTTTTCATGTTGGCTCCCATCTCCGTGTCTTTTCATTGTTAAGCTCAAGTCAGTATCTCCCTCATGACCTTTCTGTCTTCCTGCCTAATTTCTTTTACTAAACACCTGAGTTTTCTATTCCTCTTCATTCAAGCTGTCTCCTCTTACCCCATCGATGACTCATAAACTGAAACTCCAACTCCAGGCTTGTTCTATCTCAGCAGCTCTGCCTTTGTAATGCATTTATTTGTATCCTTCCCTGGATTTACTGGGGGAAATCTTCCTCTAATGTATGTGTAAAAGAGAAACATTTTTTTAAGTAGATCCTGTAACTTGGGATAGTTGATCTATTGTAGCTTTTGAAAATATTGTAGCTTTTTTTCTTAAAATATTATAGCTTTTTTAAAGCTACGATAATGCTTTAAACATTATTTATATAGTAATATATTTATATTACTACTAAATTAGTATATTTTATATATTATTAAAGCTATAATAATGTTTTAAGCATTACTTTTTAGTTAAACTACATTCTACATGTGTAGATGGTTTTTATCAGAAAAAAGGTGGCTTTAATTTAGTGTTCTGAACTTACTTGAAATTCACATTTGTCATTAATTTGTATCAACTATCCTGACTATCCTCATGTGTAAGGGAAGCTTTAGGAGATGATAGATCTTTGAACATAGGATGTGCTGGTGCCTTAGAGTCATCTTACCACTTTGCATCTTTCACTGGCTTGACTCTTGACTGAATCGCTGAATGACATATGATACAAACAAATAAAAATTGCAATACCCAAATGCAAAGAGAAAGTACAAGGTGTTCAGAGACATCATTAACATGTGTTTAAGGGAAGGATGTCTCTTGGTTGATGCATATTGTCCTTCTGCAGCATTTTCATACAAAGCTATTAATACTACTGAATTCTTTATTTTAGAATTTTCTCTGTGGAACTTATCCAATTCAGAGCAATGTGTATAAAATCATTCCATTCACTTATGCTCTCTATTATGACTTTCTTGCCATTATTCTTATTCCTGTCAAGCCAGCTGTTGTGCAATTTGGCTAGTGAATAAGAACTAGAATAATTAGCAAGAATCATAGAATCATAGAATGGTAGGGGTTGGAAGGGACCTTTAGAGATCATCTAGTCCAACTCCCCTGCAGAAACAGGTTCACCTAGATCAGGTCGCATAGGAACATGTCCAGGCGAGTCTTGAAGACCTCCAAGGAAGGAGACTCCGCAACCCCCCTGGGCAGCCTGTGCCAGGGCTCCCTCACCTGAACAGTGAAATAGTTTTTCTTATATTTAAGTGGAACTTTTTGTGTTCCAGCTTCATCCCATTACCCCTTGTCCTGTTGCTAGATACAATAGAAAAAAGGGATGTCCCAACCTCCTGACATCCACAATTTAGATATTTATAAATGTTAATGACATCTCCCCTCAATCTCCTCTTCTCCAGACTAAACAGCCCCAGTTCCTGCAGCCTTTCCTCATATGAAAGATGTTCCAGTCCGCTGATCATCTTGGTGGCCCTGCGCTGGACTCTCTCCAGCAGTTCCCTGTCCCTCTTGAGCTGAGGAGCCCAGAACTGGACACAGGACTCCAGATGAGGCCTCACCAGGGCAGAACAGAGAGGAAGAAGAACCTCTCTTGACCTGCTGGCCACACTCTCCCTGATGCATCTCAGGATGCCATTGGCCTTCTTGGCCACAAGGGCACATTGCTGGCTCATATTTAGCTTATTATCAATCAGAACTCCCACGTCTTTCTCTGCAGAGCTGCTCTTCAGCAGTTTGACCCCCAGCCTGTACTTGTGCCTGGGGTTGTTCCTTCCCAGATGTAGGACTCTGCACTTGTCCTTGTTGAACCTCATGAAGTTCCTCTCTGCTCAGTTCTCAAGCTGGTCGAGATCCCGCTGAATGGCAGCGCAGCCTTCTGAGGAATCAGCCAGTCCTCCCAGTTTGGTGTCAAAGAAGAGTTGGTTGGACTGGATAACACAGGAACAACAAAATTCTAAGGAGCAAGGACCAAGGAACCATTTTATACCAAACACAAATTACAAAACTCGGTGAAGTTTTTCTCTCCCCTGTCATATGGTTCCTATAAGGACAATTAAGAATCAGTTTCTATAAGAAATAATTAAGAACAAAGAATCAGTTTCTATTTTTTTCCTCTTGAAGAGTGAAAGTTAGGTGTGAGGGTTTTTTTAAAGAAAGAAAAAAAGAAAAGAAAAAAAGAAAGAAAAAGAAAAAAGAAAAAGAAAAAAGAAAGAAAAAAACCCCTCACATGACAATTAGATACTAGCATTAGTGGCCCAGTTCTAAATTTGCTTTTAAAATGAAAAAAAGTCTCTGAAATTCTACTCACAGCAATATGGTCAGTACTGAAAATTTGTGCTTATTCAAGCGTAGAATTTAAACAAACCACTGTTGAAAATATTACTTTATTCTTTAAGTCTTTTACTTTAAGTCTTTACTAGTCTTTAAGACTAGTATGTCTTAGAGAAAATGCCTTGGTAAGCAAATTTATTTCATTGTAGATTAAAGGCTGTTATCTTAGAGTGAATAGCTGTGACTCACAGGCTGACTAATCAGAGTCTGAATGAGAAACAAAAGTCAAATTCAGTGAAACTGGGTTGCATCTGCTAAGGAACAGGCTATTTCAGTTCCAGTTTTGTTTATATCATCAGGTTGTTGGAGGACACAAAGCTCTGCTAGCATGTGGCTTACATGTTTCAGCATATCTCCTATTCCTTCTCTGGATATCCCTCTTTATTCATTTCACGCATGAGAAAAGGAATTGCAACATCCACTTCCAAGAGACAAATTGTCCAGTGAACAATGTGCAAGCAAGGGTGGGGACAACAGACCCAGCACAGAGAATACACCCACCAGGCTGCCATCCATCATCAGGACATGACATGCTATCAATCACCATATTTCACAAACCAGAGCACTTACTTTGCTGGCGGTGGGAGTTGTGTGTACCCCCATGCCTTTTGGGCAACCATGTTCCACCTCCCTCCCTGCCAGGCCTGCTTGTGTGGAATCCTCCACAGTAGGGCAGCCTCCCACGCTAAAGCATGGCAGCAGGCAGTGTGGCCTTACCCTGCGCCTACCCACTGCAGCAGCGACTGCAGAGGGCAAGGAAGAATGGAAGCAGAGGAGGTAACTTCAGTTAGGCCAAGCTGAAGCATTTGGCAGAAAGAGGCAAGGGTTTTAGTACTGCAATATTGTGCATTGAACTATTTACCTTCTTTATCGATGATCTACATGAGGAGATTGAGTGCACCCTCAGTAAGTTTGCTGAAAACACCAAGCTGGGCAAGAATGTAGATCTACTTGAGGACAGGAAGGCTCTTCAGAGGTAGATGTACAAGCTGGAGCAATGGGCTGAGACCAACTGCATGAGGTTTAACAAGGCCAAGTGCTGGGTCCTGCACTTGGGCCACAACAACCCCAGTCAATGCTACAGGCTTGGGACAGAGTGACTGGAAAGCTGCCTGGTGTAAAAGGACATGGGGGTACATATCAACAGGAAGCTGAACATAAGCCAGCTGTGTGCTCAGGTGGCCAAGAAGGCTGATGACATCCTGGGTTGTATCAGAAACAGTGTGATCAGGAGGATCAAGGAAGTGATTGTCCTGTGCTCAGCGCTGTTGAAGTCGTGCCTCAAACAGTGTGTTTTTGGGCCCCACATTACAAGAAAGACACTGAGGTTCTGGTTCATGGTCAGAGACGGGCAAGAAATCTGGTGAAGGATCTGGAAATCTGGAAGGATCTGATGAGGAGTGGCTGAGGGAGATGGGGTTGTTTAGCCTGCAGAAGAGGAGGCTGAGAGGACACACAAACACTCTCTACAACTAAAAAGGAGTTGTAGTGAGGTGGGAGTCGGTCTCTTCTTCCAAGTAACGAGTGACAGGACAAGAGAAAATGGACTCAAGTTGCATCAGAGGAAGTTTAGATTGGAGATTAAGAAGAACATTTTTTCCCTGAGAGGGTTGTTAAGACACTGGCACAGGCTGCCCAGGGAGGTGGTGAAGTCACCATCCCTAGTGATATTTAAAAGCCCTGTAGATATAGTTTAGTGACGGCCTTGGCAGTGTGCAGTTAGTGGTTGGACATGATGATCTTAAAGGTTTTTTCCAACTGAAATGGTTCTATGATTCTATGACTCCACTCAAACTCTTCCAACGTGTTGCCTGAGCTCATGAGTAATACCTGCAATCTGTTGTTTGGATAGGGTGGCTTGTCAGAGCTGAGCTTCTCCCACACTAACTTCTTTTCCTCTTACATCTTTCCATATCTTATTAAATACACATGATACAATCAGGTACCAAAGGAGAATCCTGACACAACAGATTTGCTGTTGATACAAGCAGGATTAACCACAGATGGCAAGAATAACTGGCAACTAATAACTGTCCTACATTATCTGCTCATCATTTTAAATCCCAAATTTCATCACCAAATCTGTCCACCTCATGTCAACTTTTTTCCTTTAAAATAAAGTTGCTGATTTATTCTATTTAATTGCATTTGTCTGTCAAAAGGCCACATAGTATCATTTTCCAAAACAGTTCAGGTACGTGGAAAAGGAAAAGAGTTCTACATCACTGCTACTTTCACGACACTGCACATTTAAATGCACTGTACACTCTCATATAAGTAATCTTGATTCTGCAAATAATGATGCAGTTCTTTTAATGAGTTGCAGAAAAGCAGCAAGATACACACATAAAAAAAAAAAACAACCCAGAGAAGGTATGATCCCCTCCTTTCAAAGGAGCAGTGAGGTCCTGAAAAGCAGAGATAAGCATTTATCATGAGGGAAAGCAGGAGATCATTCTGAAGATAATTTCGGTTCATTATAAAAGAGTATAGAAAGGATCTCAGAAGTGGAAGAGGAGAGGTCAAGGAGAGCTGAAAGGGGCAGCTGGAGTGAAAGCAAGAGATGGAGTCAGGATTTCTTTTAGGAGAGTTTGGGAAGCACCATATACTAAGAGATGATGGGTGTTATGGAAAAGCTTTTATGGACGCGTGTTTGTATATACATAAATACACATATTTGAAAAAATGTATCAGAAAAGGAAAGAAAACATTTTAAAAATTAAATACAGTTGGATTTCAATTATTCTGGGTATGTTAAATGTCTTTTTTTTGTCTTTTCAGCACTCCAGTGGGACATAGGCAGTATTCCTCTGATACAGGTTTCCACAATTCCTTCTTCTAGAAAAGAATAATGAAAAATACCAAAAAGTTATGTTCTGATTAAATCCCAGATCATGCTGAGGTGAGGAGTAGGTGAAAAGATGAGAAATGAGCAGAGACGCTAGGAGAATCAGATACATTTGTTCTGTGAAAGCAGATATTTATCACTATTTCGAGCAGAGCTGGAGCACAAAAGTCATCACATAATGCTTGCTGATGGAAAACTGCCTTGAAAAAACATGTCGGAAGAGAAAGGGCAGTCAAGGAAGACAACAAATATGCACAGAAACTTAGATACGAATGGCAAGTGTTGAAAGAAGAATTGTCACTATATATGGAATTAATGTTACATATGTGGCCAGTGCCTTTAGAGTCCAGTAATTCAGAAATTATGTCTGACTCAAGTACAAAGGTATAGCAAAACATTTCTTTTCCTTTCTTAACATTTTTTACTAATTATAAGCATGTTTGTATCTCAACCTCTGAATATTATTCTCAAAATTAAATCTGGTAGAGAGTGTGGATTTTAAAATCGTTTATCCCAGTGATAGAATCTTACAAAAAAGAAAAGATTTCCTGAATTGTACTTTAGGCTATATAATTTTGAACTGATCTTGGATCTTATAGGCATTTATTTCGATGTCACATGGAGAGCTGGTTCTGTTTCTTGTTTATTAGTCTAATGTTTACGGTATTTTCAGAATGGGATGACAGTAAATGAGACACTTTATGTGACTGAAAAGGACAAAAGTATAGTGTATTTTGCATGTGAAGAGATGAGCAAATGTGTGTGTTCTTTTAACTTCAGGCTAGAAAAAGAAAAGTGGCAAGAAAAAAGATGCAAACACATATCCTACTGCTCTGTAATTGCCAATAATTAAAGGGGGACTTGCTTGCACGTTCACCTATGACAGTCTCTTGTCCTTCCACTTCAGTGGAAGCTAGGTTCAGTCATAAATCCTGCCTTTATAGACACTCTGGCAATGGTATAACAAGGTATAGAATAGCTGCTGGGCTGTCAGAAGACTCGCTGAGATTTGCACCTGGGAATATTCAGGCAGACATTAGTGGGATTGTTCAAGAGGTGGTGTCTCTAGGACACATTGTTCTGGCTCCATCCCTTTCATAGAAGGGCAGCTGGAAACATACACATTCATTCCAATATTACCTAAACACATCAGGGCTATATTTGCCACAGGATTGCTCTGAGACTTAAGCAGGCAATAGTGTGATCCATGGAACTCCTCTAAGAAGTGATTTCAGTACCTCTAGCTCAGCATTTTGATTCCCTGTTTGACACTTCACTCTCTGGACAAGTAAGAAAAACTAAAAATTAATTCTTCCATGCTTTCTACCAGAGCCACTGCACCAGACCTCCTTCTGTTCACCTGAGATCAGCTCCTTTAGCTTCCAATTCAGGAGCTCCCACATCAATGCAAAGCACTGAGTTTGCCAGCCTGATTTGAATAACCTTCTACCGAACATCCCACTTTAAAATTAAATGGAAATTCAATGGAAATGTTTTCATCTCCCAAGGCAGAATGCTCAGACAGACTGATAATCTGCAAGGCAAAACTGTACCTTAAAAGTTATTGCAGTGACACACACATCTGAGACACACTGCAGATTACTACATGCTGCTGACTTGAGAGACCTACTTGGGTAAGCAGTTGCTCCTTATGTATTACAAAAACATATATATATATATATGTACATATATCTTTACATATGATACACATACATATGTATGTATTTCTTATTATGACATATATTTCAAAGAAAAAACAAAATCTCTTACTTTTATCATTCTTAATAAGAGATCATACAAACCAAGTCACAAGAGCTGTAAACTCGTGGCTTTTAGGACATCTAGCCTGAAAGACTAACGTGTTACTAACTACAGCATCAAAACCATTTTCAGCCCAAAACAAAAACCAGGAGACAGAAAGTTGCTGCTTAAAATTGTAACAAAACCCCTGACTTTGACACATCAAGGTAACGGGAAGATTGAATAAGTTGCTGCTGTTTCAGAATTTTAAGCCACTGTGACTGAAGTAATTTGTTAGGGCAAGTCTTGTTCCACTTTTAAATGAAATTCAGAGAAACACTGAATCATTGAATTTGCCTGTTTTTGGCACTGTGCTGATCTGTATTCATTCATGCTGAAAGGCAACAAAGCATTTAACCATGTACATCATTTTAAACATGTCTTCGAGCTCCGTAACGTCTTCATTCAAAATGAAGCCTAGAAGTGGTGCACTGAATCAGTACTTCCAATAAGTGGCAACTCCTTTCTTCCTCCAAGTCTGTTAAATACTTAAAACAAGGCCATCCTTCTTGCACCTCAGAAGGATATGAAAGCAAGTGACCATACAGTAAGAGGCAAAATAGCACTACAGTTAATAAATTTCTCAAAGTCACTTGTAACTTCATGAAACAGCAGAAAGGAATCCCCAAGTCCAAAAAGGAAGACTGATTTTGCAGAAGACTGCTCTTAATGGTGAAGAGGCAGAATGTCCAGACAATACAAAACTATTTAGAGCAGTGACAATTAGAGAAATTCTTGGAAATTTAAAGGGTCATTTTGCAAGATCAAAAGGCACCAGAGCTGTTATAATTCAATATTGATAAAGTGTGAGGTAAGGCACATCAGGAGAAATAACATGCAGGAACTGCTTAGTGTGAGAAAGAGAGAGTTATTCACATAAGACCAGTGAAATCCCATTCTGAAATCACATTAAATTTATTTTTAAAAATGTATTATCAAATTTTTTTGCAGCAAGTTTTATCTCATAAGTCATTGCAAGTTGTTATATCCTGTGCCTCTGGTGTAGTGTCCTGGGCCCCTCAGTGCAGGAGAGACATGGCTACTGGGGAGAGTGCAGAAAGAGCCACTAAGATGAGGGATGGACCAAATAAGTCATGAAGAAAACTATGCCAAGGGGTATTTCCTTACTATGTTTTCAAACTGTTAAAAAAACCCAACTCTACCTTCCAAACTGTATTATTACATATGTTGTTAAAAAAAAAGAGAGATATAAGAGTGGTAATATCTTAAATAGTTTCCTAAGCTTGTTCAGTTACAGAAACCCTCCAGTCTCTGAGGATTTTTAATAACTCACAGTAGTTTACCAAACTATTACAAGTTTTGTAAATGATCTTCAGGTTTTACCAGCAATTTTAAAAAGAATTGCAGTTCAAGTAAGTGCCTACGCCTGGTGCTTACCATTAGGGGTACACCCAAGCTTTGCCTATTCCAGACGTTATAACTAAGATAGTAAAAAGCCTTCTGTCTCTGAGGGAAACAGACTGTAGGTGAGCATTTTAAGTTCTCTCTAAGGGCTGCAATTCAAGCTACCAGAGGTTTTTTTGTAAAGAGCAAAAGACTAAATCCTCCCTAGAAAAAGAACTATCTGAAAAGTCTGAACCCTCAGCACTGCACCACCAATTCAGAGAATGAAATGTCTACAAGAAGCAGGTGGCTTTCACAAAGTGATTCCAAGTGAAGAGTTGAGCACTTGACCCTGTGCCATAACTGCCATGGTCAAGGTGTGTCACACATCTGTTGAAAATTCATTTTTGCATTATCACAGGCATTCTAGTTTCCTCTAAAAATACATCCTAAGCCAACTTCTGCTGGTATTTTACAGGTCACTGAAAACAGAGGCTAGTTAAATATCTTACTGGGGAACCATTGTCAAGCATCTGAAATCTGCCAATCTGCCAGTTGCCCAGAATTTACTTTTATGAAAGAGTTTTGCATGATTTCTCAGAGAAACATCTTACTTCCAATATTTGCAGGAAGCCATTGATGCTTACCAAGAAAAGAATCTACTTGGGTTATAAAAATACTTTTTCTTTATCCTGCAATGCAAAATTAAAAAAACCCACTGTAGTATTTTACCTTGCAATGAATACCAAACCATATACATCAATGAAGATGATAAGTCTCCCTGAAGAGTAAATACTCTGCTTTCTTTCATTCTGCAGGTTATTACATTGCTGTCTTGTCTTTGCATATCATCGTAGAATCATGGGACCAATCAGGCTGGAGGGGACCTTGAGAGGTCATCTAGTCCATCTGCCTGCTCAAGTGTGCAAGGTGAGCCTGGCACAATGTCACTCCCTGGCTGAGCATCAAGGCCTTTTTCTGTACTGAGATCCACACTTGACCTCAGCTGCCAAGAGTTACCCTACGCACAGCTTTGATTGTGTATTGTAATAGCAGGAATTTATTGCTTCATTAATGTTTACCTTTAGGATTATCATCTGCTAGAAGCGGATCTGTGGTTAAAGGTCTGAGTCTAGGGCCTGAGAACAGGGCTGGTTTTATTTCAGGTTGTAGAGGATGTGCCCCGCAGTTACTGGAAGTGACTGGCTCAAAAGTCTTCAATCCTTCTGTTGAACAAAACAGACTAACGTGCTCTCCCTTTTGCTTGGGTTCCTCTGAAATACAGAATGAGTTTCTATCTCATAGCCAAAACAGCGAAGGCTCAAAACTGGAGGCAGTCATACATTTGCCTTCCCTCTGTGGCCCTGACTTGCTACAGAAAGTTGCCACTGGAACAAAACAGGGCAATCCAGTCTAGGAAAGGTAATATAGCCTTTCATAGGCAACTCAGTCCCAGCTGAGATGATTTCCACAATTAGTTCTCCAGATGCAAGCACCATAGCACCAGAAATCCTCTCCATCCCATGCAGACAAATCCACAAACTTACCAGGCTCTTTCTCCTACACACTGGGAATTGTTACTTAATCCTATATTTGGGAAGTGCTCAAACAGGATGATGAAGGTGCCTACATGGATGGGCAGATGGGCTGGAGTTGGATTACAACTGATGAGGAATTTTAAAACTTATTTTCCTTCTGATTCATCCCGTAGGTTGATGTGCAACAGCTTGAACTTCATGTAGATCGTAATGTGACAGCAGAGGAAACCTGCCATGGATTTCCTAGGGTGGTGAGCTGACTGGCTGCAAATAATGCATCATTGTGGTTTTACTTGAAATGTAATTAAATTCATTTGCCTAGTTTTCACTGTTGTTCTTTCCTTCACTTTTCTTCCTTGCAGGCAGGCAAGTTTCTTACCTTATGGATTTGTAAGTTTGACATACATATTTTCTCCTGCTTGGAACACAAGGAAGGTGTATGTCAAGTACGGCTTAAATGTGCCAAGTTCAGCCTAACTACACCGAATTTGCTGTTCTTGTTACATATTTCTTCCCAAGGGTACTAGTGTGAGATACATGGAAACTCCAACAGATTGCAGCAGTGTTTTCAGAGAGGCAGGTCATGCCAGTCTGCTGAGTGAAGAGGTAAGGAGGACAGACATTGGCTAATTGAAGTAGAGCAAGCCTCTAACACCACAAAAAGCAGCAAGGGGCTGCAGAAATGGATTACTCATTTGCCTAAAAGGTTATGCTTTTTTGAAAATATTAAAAGACTAAGGTGAAAAACTGGTCCCACTGGAATCAGTAGTCAGTTCTCTGTTCTTTTTGTAGAGCCAGAACTTCATCCTAGGTCTCCAGGGGGCAAAGCCTCTTCTCCTTATAGCTGCAAATCAAAGTACTCATAATTCCGCTTAATTTATGTAAGATTCCAAGCAGGTGTGGTTACTCTGATGGGGGCCTGTATTTGAATTTGAGTGTAAATTTCAGCTCCAGGGCCACTGCAAATTTAAGCATTGGAGAAGAGAGGCTTTTTCTAGTCTCTGAAGACTATTCTTTCCAACATGTCTGTAAAAAGTTAAGCTTTTATCAATAGTGATGTAAACTGAAATGGGGAAATATCAAAGGCAGCAAAATGTTGGCTGCATGAATACACAACAGCCTTAAACTCTCAGCCTGAAGTCTTGACCCCTGTCACTGTGATGTATGGTGCATTGTCATGATGCAGTGATCCATCAGAAGCACTGAGATATAGTGTTCCAATCCATTAACAATTATTGATTTATATTTTTTTGTAGTTAAGTGACTCCAGAACCCTTCCACTACATGGGACTCTCACAGTATAGTCTGAAGCACATTTATGTCCAAGGGAAGTCAGTAGAAGACTGATCAGCCATTCTCACATTCATGGCTTATCCTCTAGAAATGTTTTCCATGCTCTTCACTCAAGGGATGAAAATGCAGAGCATCTAGGTAACTGTAGGGAATCTGAAGCATCTCAAATATTATGAAAGGCTGAGAAAGCTGGAACTCTTCAGCTCAGAGAAGAGAAAGTTCAAGAAGATCTCAATGTGTGCAAATACCTGAAGACAGAGTCCGGCTCTTTTAAGTGGCCCTTAGTGACAGAACCAGAGGGAAACAGCACAAACTGAAACACAGAAGGTTCTGTCTGAACATAAGGAAACCTCATCCACAGGAGGTCTTAGGCAGCCAACTATAGGTCAACAAGTGTTGCATTGCTACCTTTTACAAAAGCAGTTTCATGCATTCTCCATCTTTCAGGACTACTCATAGTACCAGAATGGCAGCTTGAAAATTATTTAATCTCATCTTTGATGTCCCTGATCTAGAGCTACCAACTAGTGCTTGCTTTATTTTTAGTTGACAGGTTGGCTCAGACCCAGTTGGCCCTGAAAGATCCTCTGGCTACTCAAAAACTACAGTAAATGATAACAAACCTTAAGCACCACGGATAATTGCAATCCATGAAACATACACTGTTGTTCCTGTTATTTTGTCATCTTCCTTAAATCTTAAAATATCTTTTTGTTATTTTCATTTTCTTATATTACCAGATGCTTGGTATTAGGCAAATTGGTTAGCAAGACTTTTGATAGCTTTGTGTTTGTATGGTTCCAAAAAGAGAGACATTTTATCACACACTGCATGGGTTTGAAGCTTCTCACCTGTATAAAAATCACACTGTTAACTGTCGGATTTTCTGAAGAAAAAGGTGAAGTTGGTTCTTTAGGTAGGGAAGCCAATATTTTACATTGCCTCATATCTTGCCTTCAACACTAAGCTTCACTTAATGAATGCATAACCTTATCACCTGTCTTGTTGACTTGAAAATTTTTGTCTCTATTTAGATTGTAGCATTTCCTAGTCCAAAACTATCTTTTGTTAGTTGTTCTGATGAAACCAAGTGGCTCAGGGCTCTGGCAGTTCACAGATGTTTTCCAAAGTTAGTTTTGATGGATTCATGCTCAGTAAAGAGTAACATCTAACCACGTGTATTGTGATTCAAAGTGTCTGGTTTTAACTTCCTGAAATCTCAATCACAGGGAGATCCTGGTTTGCCAAGTCCACAGGGTATATCTAAACCAAAAGACGACAGGATACACAATTAATACCTTGCATTTTTAGATTATTTGTGAGAAGCAGCCAGGTAAGAATCCCTGTAATCATACTGTTTATTAAATGCCCAAAGGAGCAATTGCTGTTTTTGCATGTCATGATATTGATAGGCATGAGGGAGATGATTACTCTTGTGCTAGAGAGAAGGTATGAAATACCAGGCTAATTACAATTTTTATAACATTTGGTCTCGTTGCTGTATGTCTTCTCAATAGTAACATTTCAATATATGTGGATAGTTAATCATGATAACTTTTGGCAACAAAAGATAAACTGTGGTTCAAACATCAATGTGCCTTCTTCTCTACATAAATGACATTTTCTTCATGTTTACCAGCTCCCACCAATTTAGTGCACAGAGACACATCCTTGCTCATGAAGGAGCTAAAACAGCCACTGGGCAACACAACAGCTCCCAGATGTCCTCTTTAGGGGTTGCTTAACAATCAGCAGAAGCCAGTCCTAAATTCACATCATTCCTGAGCAGCTATTCCCTTTTTATGCTGCTTTGACTTTTTTTTTTCCCTAAATGCAGTGATTTCCAGCTGCATCTGTTCTATGCTCAGTGTATCTTAGAAGTCAGCAGGAGAAGTGCAGGATTCTTCTTTCAGTCACAACCCACATGTAGAACAGCACGATTTGCCTGCGAAGCTACATCCTCAGGTAACCTCAGGGAGGATGCAGAACACATTGTCTGAAAAACATTGCTTTGCTTAGAGACATCAAGTACCTGAGAACACTGACTAAAGCATGGCTTTAGATAAGTGCAAAGTGAAACAGGGCAAAGAGAGACCAATTTCAACTGAACTTGCCCTATTCCTTTACTATATTAAATCTGCTACTGTTTTGAGAACTCATTGTGGTGGTTTAGCCCTGGCTGGATACCAGATGCCCACCAAGTCTTTCTATCACTCCCCCTCCTAAACTGGACAGGGTAGAGAGAAATATAATGAGAGGTTTGTGAGTGGAGATAAGGACAGAGATTACTCAGCAATTAGCATCATGGGCAAAACAGACTCAACTTGGGAAGAAATGGTTTGGTTAATTAAATGAGCAATCAAAACACAGCAGGGAAATGAGAAATAAAATCTTAAAATACCTCCCCCTACCCCTCCCTCTTCCCAGGACTCCTCTCTTCCCCCCTAGTGGCTCAGGGGATGGGGGTTATGTTCTGTTCATTGCAGACGGACTTTGCTGCTGCTTCTTCTCAGGGGGAGGCCTCCTCACACTTTCGTCTGCTACACTGTGGGGTCTCTCTCATGGGAGACAGTCCCTCACAAACTTCTCCATCGTGGGTTCTTCCCATGGCCTACAGTTCCTCATGAACTGCTCCAGCATGGGGCTTCCCATGGGGGCAGCTCCTCACACCCTGCCCCAACGTGGGTCAGCCACTGGTAGAACAGTCCTTCAGGTACTGGCTGCTCCAGCCTGAGTCCCTCACAGGATCACAAGTCCTGACAGCAAACCTGCTCTGGCATGGGCTCCTCTCTCCCCACGGGCTCCCAGGTCCTGCCAGGAACTTGCTCCAGAATGAACTGCTTATAGACTCACAGCCTCCTTCAGGTATCTACCTGCTCCGGTGTGGGGTCCTCCACAGGCTGTGAGTGGATCTCTGCTCCCCAGTGGCCTCCATGGCTGCAGGGGCACAGCTGCCTCACCATGGGCTGCACCACAGGTCACAGGGGAATCTTTCTTCCAGGGCCTAAGCACCTTCCTCCCCCTCCTTCTCCACTGACCTTGGTGTCTGCAAAGATGGTTTCACATTCTCACTCCCTGTTGCTGCTGCAGTTTAGAAACTGTACAGCAACTTCTTCCCCTTCTCAAATACGTTACTCACAGAGGCGTTACCTCAGTCACTAGTTGGCCAGGCCTTGGTTAGTGATGTGGACATCTTAAAATTAACTGGCAATGACCCTATCAGCTACAGGGGAAGCTTCTGGCAGCATTTTGTTTAAGGAAGCCACCCCTATAGCCGCCCTGCTATCAAAACCTGGCAAAACCACTGTGCTCATCATGGCACAGAATTTGTAGTAAACACACAGAGGGCTGGCTTTGAAGGCTAAAGGACTACAAGTATAATTTAGCAAGGAATAAACAATTGCATTGCAATAACAGCTCTCCAGTCTCCATCAGAGGGCTTTCCTGATGCTTACAAATCCAACTGTCTACCTGGACCAATGGTAAGCCTAATGGTAAGGTATGGGAGAGGCTGGAGAAGGTCAGTGTATGATATAAACAAGGCCTATTTTTAGCTTGGTCCTATGTCATTGATATCAAGGGTGCCAGAAAATTCTGTAAAAGCAGAGTTTTTAGAAGTTATTTTTAGGAAGCCATAATGAAAGCATTTTACCCTATTTTCCCCTTTTTTTGAAATTCCCAGTACCCTTACTGTGAAACAACACCTTACTCTTACTCCTGGAAGGATTTAACTGCAGTACTTTGGCTTCATTGCAGTAATTGGACTCCACTGCAAAAAAAGCGTGGAAAAAACCCACCATTTCCCTGATTTGCTGAAAGACTAACGGGATTTTCTCTTGGGAAGTGACCTGGAGAATGGAAAGGAACAAACTCTTCCATACATCCTTCAGTTGGCCTAAAATCAAGGTTAGTCTTTTTCAGGCACAAGAGAATAACTAAAAGTAAGTGGAACATGGTTTATAAACTTCCATCTTTGGAACAGTTTCTGTTCTATGTTGGAAGAAATTGCCCAGTGGTATCAAAGTAGATTGTTGTAGAGCATTAAATTCACTTAGGTATACAAACAAAACCAAAAAGATCCTCTGCAACACTGACAATTATCTAACAAGATGGGGAGCTTTATTTGGAGGGCTGTGTTATTTCCAGGGTGATGAAGGGTATGTGAGATCCCAGGAGTGGATGGTAGTTCAGGAAAGCACGAGAGTTAGGATTCACTTCAAAATGCTAAGGAGGAGAGTTTTCAGGCACAGAGAGCATGCTCTGACAAAGATTTCATTGTTTCCTTAGGATCCCCAGAGGATCACAGGGCTATGGGACACACAGGATCCCTGAGACCAAAAGGCAAAACAGTGTGGCTCACACATGAAATCAGCACTCCCAGTAATTAGGACACAGAACAAATAGGAACAAAACAATAGCAGAAAATAGCATCTTTCAGGGTTTTAAGCCTTGCCAAAGTCCAAGAGTAGTTGAAGAACTCTGGATGATTCCTACAGCCCCATTTTTACGATGATTACACCAAGAGGCTTGGGGTGTCATCCAGCAATAGCCTTGGCCATTGTAGCTGCCTTCTAAGCTTCTTATTCCTTGCTAGTTGGCATTGCTATAAAATTGAGCTAGAAACAGAGATAATTCCTCCAGAACTAAAAAACAAATAAAAGTTCCATAACCCATGATGAGTCCAGCTTAATAATTCTCTGAAGATTCATGTTAACTGCACAGTGAGCTTGGATCAAGGTCTATTACCATTAACTGCCCCATTTCCAGAAGGGAATGATCAGAGATATTTTCAACTGCCTTGGCAGAATCTAAGAGTGTGCAAGGTCAAGGATCACAGAATCACAGAATGGTAGGGGTTGGAAGGGACCTCTAGAGGTCATCTAGTCCAAACCCCCTGCTAAAGCAGCTTTACACAGATCAGGTCACACAGGAACATGTCCAGCTAGGTTTGAAAACCTCCAGAGAAGGAGATTCCATACCCTCCCTGGGCAGACTGTGCCAGGGCTCTGTCAGGCTCCCCAGATGCTTCTCAGGATGCCATTTCCAGGCTGCTCCAAAGCCCAGACAGGAAAGACAATAGTCTGCAGGGAAACAGGTGGATGGCAAGAGGATGCTGTGGTGCCAAGGTGGAACTGCACTTTCTCAAGCAAACACATAACTACCATCTTGTGAATAATGTGGATACCTGGGGTGCAACTGGGACTAAGGGGAGTGTCACTTCCCTGCTACAAGGAGAGTCCTATTGACGCCTGGGGCAGGTATGCATGTCACACTGATGCACTGACAGCTCAACAAGGTGTGATGAGAAACGGTCATCTGGAGGTGCTTCAAAAGTTGCCAGCAGGAGGGAAAAGCCTTGTTTGTAGAAGCTGTTTTTGTTTCCAGAAGAACAAAAAAAAGGGAGGGGAGGGGAGGGGAGGGGAGGGGAGGGGAGGGGAGAGGAGAGGAGAGGAGAGGAGAGGAGAGGAGAGGAGAGGAGAGGAGAGGAGAGGAGAGGAGAGGAGAGGAGAGGAGAGGAGAGGAGAGGAGAGGAGAGGAGAGGAGAGGAGAGGAAAAAGTCTTCAATATTTCTGAAGACCTTCTCACCAAAAGTTTGGGTGAGTTCAAGATCCAAGCCTGAATTTGACTTAAAGATACAGATATTTAAAGTATTGAAACTGGAGAAAGAATAGAATGCAGGCAAGTCTGTAAAAGAGAAAATCTGCCCCAAAAATGACCTCTAGAAGAAAAATAAGCAAAATCTTCCACATGGGGAGAGAAAGAAAAAAAACCCAAACAAAACAAAACCCCAAAGCTTACAAGCCCCTTACTAAGTACAGGTAAAAATAACTGAAATAAGGTAACATATTATTAACATTAAGTAAAATCAAGCAGATGTGCAACTGATCTTTTAGGCAGCCTCTGTGTACCTTAGTGGAGAAGTCTAGATACAGACTGCCTCTAGAACAGACTTAATTTCTGATTAATTTAGGACCAGGACATACAACCACGTTAGCAAAGTCTAACAAGTCTTCTGAGCCTCACTCAAGCCATATGCAAATGGTTTCAGATCACAGAAAAGGCAAGATAATTCACCTCCCTGGCCAGTCATGACAGAGGGGTTCTTTAAGTCACTTCACTTTTTATTTGTGGAAGACAAGAAACACAAATCACACCAGTTCCACAGCACCATACATATACAGTAGGTAGCTTGTTGCACGTTAAACTCGCTGCCTCTGAGCTGACCTGGTTTTAACTTGATTTTTTGTTTCTCCTGAGCTGACTAAGCCTGTTGCAGAGCAAAAAAGGAAGAGGAATCAGTTAAAGTCAGAGTAATTGGATGTATGAAATTCTCATAAATGGCTGTTCAAATTCTCTCAATGGGTAATTTATCTTTTTCCATTCAGGACACCACAGATGAGGTGGGAGAGGCTTATCCACCTGGCAAGCTGAGCCTCACAGGAACAAAAAGCCAAAAGGTAAAGCCCTACTCTTAATATGAAATGGTCGCAAATGTGTGGCTTCAACTTACCCAATGATTTCAGCTTGACGGGCTTAGGGTGAGATGGGAGATGCTAGTGCAAAGGTTATTTGGTCTTGAAGGAAATCCTTGTAAAATAGGGTTGTAGGTGAGCTCTTGCAGAACCGCTCTGCATTCATGGTGTGTGTGTGCAGGGCTGTGCAGCCCCACTGATGGAGGACAGAATTTTCAGCAGCATTGCCACCATGGCCAATTTCTCTTGGGACTTACTGCAAAGGCCTGAAAGAGTGCCAGGGATGCTCTCATATTCCTCCCAGACCACAGGGCACTCAGTTTCTGTGGGACAATAGAGCAGCTTTTGGGATAAAAGTATGCTTGGAGAACACTCTAGTATCCCCCGGTGGCAAACGACAGATGGGGAAGGCGTCTGGGCTGTGCCCTGCCTGCAAGAATGTTCACCCTAGCCCTGAGTTCTTGGATAAGCAGGGGAATGGAGTTACAAAGTGCTGGCAGGAAATAAATCTTTCCATCCATAGATCTCACGCCTAATACAGCACAGGCAATGCTCACACACAGCTGAGTTTAAAGAATCGTATTTTCTACTTTGGGGGAGCAAAAAACTACAATGAATGAGGAAATCTCTCTTTATGGAGAGAAGATGCAAGAACGTTGAGCTGGATTTCCTATTTTAAAGGGTGGTACTGTAGGAAAAGGAGAGAGGGATGCTGGATCAGAGGTAGAACCAGTGTTTTTTGAAGTGCAAGTAATTAGTAATTTCTAATCCTTGCAAAGCACACACCCACCTACCCTGTGTTTTTTGTAAATAATGCCTACTGCATTAGGTCAGAAGGTCAGAAGAGGTCAGAAGTCTGGGTTGGGGGAGATAATTCCCCATCCTACTCCCTATGCTATTTCTATAGAAAGCTCTTGTGCAGAGATAAATATCCTTCCAGTAAGGAGGTCTATGGAGCTCATGTACAATTCACATACACGTAGTTTATAAATAACACCCATGCATTAGTCTCTTTCGACCAGGCAACTACAATGTTTGATCATCGAATCATAGAATGGTAGGGGTTGGAAGGGACCTTTAGAAATCATCTAGTCCAACCCCCCTGCAGAAGCAGGGTCACCTAGATCAGGTCGCATAGGAACATGTCCAGGCGGGTCCTGAAGACCTCCAAGGAAGGAGACTCCACAACCCCTCTGGGCAGCCTGTGCCACTGCTCCCTCACCCTCACAGTGAAATAGTTTTTTCTTAAGTGGAACTTTTTGTGTTCCGGCTTCATCCCATTACCCCTTGTCCTGTTACTAGATACTATAGAAAAGAGGGATGTCCCAACCTCCTGACACCCACCCTTTAGATATTTATAAATGTTAATAAGATCACCCCTCAGTCTCCTCTTCTCCAGACTAAACAGTCCCAAGTCCTGCAGTCTTTCCTCATACGAAAGATGTTCCATACCCCTGATCATCTTGGTGGCCCTGCGCTGGACTCTCTCCAGCTGTTCCCTGTCCCTCTTGAACTGAGGACTCCAGAACTGGCTCATTAAAATAATTGATGGCTCATTATAAAATGGTTAGTTTATCAGGATCCAGTTTTCCCAGCAGGATAATGGATATAATGCAAGTCTGCCTCAGATTGACTCTCTACAGAGAGGCCAGCAGTGAAGACGATTTCAAAGCTCTGCTGCTCTCTCCAGGCTTTTCTTTAGCCAAGAGGCAGAGAAAATAGGACTCCTGAGTCTGCCTTCCACTCTGGGCTCACACTGCCCAAGTAGGTCAGACCTCCTCTTGACGCTCCTTGGGGACAGCACAGCTACTTGTGGGGAAGGGCTGTCAAGTTGCTGAAGACTGCGTGGTTTCACAGCAGCGGGAGTAATGCTGAGATTGTGTGTGAGTAGAGGAGGAGTTGAGGGCAGCACAAAGTGGGATCTGCAGCTGGAAAGGTGACTGCCACAAGCTCTATGCAGGACACAGTACTGCTTTGGTTACAGCCAGGCAATGCTGACTGCAGTGACAGTACCTCTGCTCTGTTGATTCACCCATCGCTATTTATCATTTGTGATCTTTGAAGGAAAGGGGATTAAATTGGGACACACACATGGTTACCAGAAGTTAGCATAAACAAGACAGGCAGCTGCTTGCCAGCTTTAGCTGCTGGTTGTTCATCATTTCTTGCTCTGGAGCAGCTGTGAGCAAGTACAAGGCAGCAACAGCCACCTCCTCCTTCCCTCACCCAGCTATCACATTGGTCTAATAAAAAGCTTTTCCCTACAGCCTTGCCCAAGTCTGGTGTGGTAGCAAATGGCTTCAGCAACTGTTCTCCACGTACAGTGAGCCAAACTGAGCAGTGCACAGACTGACCCATGAGCTATGCGACCTGATCTAAGTTGACCTGCTTCTACAGGGAGGTTGGACTAGATCATCTCTAAAGGTCCCTTCCAACCCTACCATTCTATGATTCTATGCACCACACGTTCAAACTGGTTTGTTAGGAACCCCTTTGGGGCACACTCATAGAGAATCAAACAGTATTTTGATCATATTTAAGCCTGTGTTTTCCTCTGAATGTATGAACTCTGTCAGAGCATGCTCAAAGCTTGGCTGGCCAAGCGTGCAGCTGCTCTGCGATACATCTGTGCCAGTGCCTGTTCCCATACCAAGGTGACAATACCTTGTTCCCAGGAGCCTCACAGGGTGACAAGGCCACCCAAGAAAAAGGTAAGAGCTGTATCAACGTAATTAGACCAAAACACAGTCCTGGCTCCAATGATGGCTCAGTCACAAGGACCAGAGCTCAACACAGAACAGTGATAGTCTGTGCTGACCCCTCACAAACTATCATGGCCTATTACAACAAAACATAGCAAGCTGTCTCACTTCCACACCACGTACAGCAGATAAGTGTTCAATATACTCGGGTGGAACTTTGGTGCATTCTTCCTCTCCCCTCCTCAGCTATTTGCCAGGAAACCAACCAATGCCACATCAACTGCAATTATTTTGAAACTTGTGCTAAATGTCATGAACAGTTTTACAAATGAAAACCAAAAGCTAGAGAGGTTTAAAGATTTTTCCTGATATTTCCTAAATGCCAATGTTTGTAGCAACATGTTAAAACTGAACTAAATTTAATCATAAAGTTTTTAAAAATAAAACCACATGAAAATGAAACATTAGATGATGTTTTTAAACTGCTTAACTCAGCCAAGAACCCAAGCACTATCCCAGTTCTATCCTCAGTTCCTTCTACAAAACTTGCCAGTACTTTGTTCTTCGTTTTATTTTTTCCTACTATGAAAACAAACATATTATTCTTGGCCTAATTTTAAAAAAATAAAAGAAAAAATTAAAATCTGCAACATTTTAAAGAAGAGAAAACCTGTTCTGCCTGGACTTAGTGGTGAGCCTGGCCCCGGGGGACCTAGGGGATTTCCTGGAGTGAAGGGAGCAGCTGAGAAACCATGTAGGAATCCAAGAGCCCCCAGGGTCAGTTCACAAAGCAGAGTTGCACGGTGGCCAAGGCATGTTTCTCCTCTTATTTGGTGTCATGCAGGAGTTCCTACAAAGACTGGAAAGGGCAATTTGGGCAGAAGTCTCCCTGGTTTAGGTGGATGACAAGGTCTCGGAGGTAACGTGCAAGCCACTTCTTATTGAATAAGTTTTGTTCTCCTTTTACCATTAACTCAGCCATTCTTTAAATGTCATAGGAGTGGGAAAGCTTTTTGTACAGTAAAGGGATTATTTGTAACCAGGGAACAGTACTCAGCAGCTCCTATGGATCTACTCTTTCAGCTGTGTTGGAGTTGCAGGACTCATTTGACCTCCATGAGAAACTGAGTGTTCATCTGTGGCCACCACATAGAGAACAGAACGTGTCCCTGGGGCCTTGGTGAGAGAAACAGCATCAACTTGGCTGCTGGCATGCTGAAGGGAAAGGAGAGGAAAGCTACTTTGTCTCTCAGCAGCCTTTTCAGTGACAGCTAACTTGGGTGCCCTCATTTAAGTTCCTGCCACATGTTTAGTAAGCAATGAGGACCCCCTAGCTGGTTTGCATGAGGAGGGTCCCATACGTGCTGGAGAATTTAAGAGAAGGCACATCCCTCCCCAGGGCTTTGCTACTCAATTCCTATTGACCTCCTAATCCTCACCATTTGCTCTGATTTTTCCCTGAAGTATGTGCCAGGCTCAGATCATCCTCACATTTTACACCAGTACTTTTTTCACTGCTTCTCATGAGGTCCCTCCTGGTCAAAGCAGGAAGAGAAGACGACATTGTGGTGCATGGTGGGGAGTCTACTCTTTGAGTATGTTTTCTTTATACAGACTCATTTTCTTTTTTACAGGGTTCCCTGGATATCCTGTGGCTGCCTGAGGCAGGCAGACAGACAAAACATATCCCTTGGGCCACAGCAGCAGCGCTGGGAATCCAGCACTCCTGGGTTCACTGAGGAGTCCTGGACTGTGTCAAGTAATGGATTTTGGGTACACCCCCAATCCACCAACAGAACAAGAATCTACAGAGAGATCAGCTGCTGAATCCCCCAATACATGAACAGAATCTACTAATGCAGCCTCTCACCGAATTAACGCTCCCATATAAGATTTTGCTGGTAAACTACCAAAGCTGTAACTGGCTCTGAGAGAACAGAGTCCCAAATATTGCTTTTTCTTTATTATGTGATGCACTTATATATATGTATCCACTGTGCATTTGAAGTCACTGGACAAAAAAATGGAGTTAGCCTCAAATCTCAGGTGTGCAATCATTAAATACCAAGCTAGACAACACAGGTCAGGAAGGAGCAGAAAGGCCATGTGCAGTCTGCCTTGAGGGGCCTGGGAATTGATCCCACATTGTTTGGACATGTCAAAAAAAAGATATTTTCAAGTATAGCATTATTCTGAGAGAGTTACACATGATGAGTAAATTCTACTCATCTCAGAACAGCCTAGGTTCACAGAAACTTCAGCAAAGTAAACAACTCTTCCAGATTTTTGAGTGTATAGCAATTTTAACAAAGCCCAAAAAGACTAACCAGCAAAAACCAACCAAAACTCACTCTGTGTGTAAATGTTATAATTTAATAACAATTCAGATAATTTTACACTGCCACATGGTTGCTACTCTGTAAAGCTCCCCACCCCTCTTTCATATTCATGAGGGTGGACTATTAATTACTCATGGCATGTGCACATTTCCAAATAGCTGGCACAGACAAAACTCTGGCTGGAGCGCTGCTGCATCGGGCAACCATATGGTGCCTTATGTACTTCGGGTCCTAAGCAGCAGTCATTTCTCAGCCTCAAGCTGAAGGACAGCAAATTCACAGCATCAAGACCATTGACTCAGTCAAAAAAATGCTGAGAAATAAATTCCAATCCTGTACAGAGCAAAGCCCCACTTTCCAGGGAGCCAACTGCTAATGACTGAACACAGTAGCTGAGCCAGCACACTGGGCACCCCTTTGCCACTGAACAGGATGAGCATCACATACTCCAATGCAGAGGGAGGAAGCAGGAGACAGCAGAAGACTGCCAACTACAAGGCTGCTGATTGGCACAGCCAGTCCAGCACTCCTCCTGCATGGGGAAGAGCTCACAGCAACAGGCTGGACCAACAAGTATATTCTGAGTTTTAAATACTAAGGAATTACTGTCTCAGCAGCAAGATCATCCAAAGTTGCCAGCCTTTCTTTTAAAATCTACTAACAAAGTTAATTCCACATTTAGTGGCAAAGAGCTGCAATGCCTATGAACACCCTGCCCCAAATCCACAGCAGCACCCTCACACTCATCTCTGCACCCCCACCACCTCACACTGTAACAAAACACAGTCTGCCTACCTTCAGATCCCAGTCATGTCTCCCAGCTCTCAGAAACACCCGTCACTGGCACAAAACCATTCTCCTTGGCTCCACAACATTGTGCCCCTCTGGATGCACTCATCTGCCAGAGAATCATACAATGGGCTTGATTGGAAAAGACCTTTAAGATTGAGTCCAATTACTAACGTCACACTGCCAAGGCCACCACTAAACAGTGTCCCTCAGCACCTCAGCTACACGTCTTTTAAATATCTCTAGGGATAACAACTCCATCCCTGGGCAGCCTATTCCTGTGTCTAACAATTCTCTCACAGACAAAATTCTTCCTAATCTCCAATCTAAACCTCCCCTAGTGCAACTTGAGGCCATTTCCTCTTGTCCTATCATTTGCTACTTGGGAAAAGAGGAAGAGACCAACCCCCACCTCACTATAACCTCCTTTCAGGCAGTTGTAGAGAGTGTTCATGTCTCCTCTCAGCCTCCTCCTCTCCAGATTGAACCACCCCAGCTCACTCAGCTGCTCCCCATCAGATGTGTGCTCCAGACCCTTCACCAACTGGCCACTGGCCTTCTGGTCCACCTAGGCACACTGCTGGCTCACGTTCAGCTGACTGTCGATTAACACACCCAGGTCATTTTACACTAGGCAGCTTTCCAGCCATTCTGCCCCAAGCCTGTCTCTGTTAATTGACCTTCTTGCCGCTACTGCCAAACCTCAGATCTGGAGTTTCTTCCTCAAGCTCCTTCCTCAGCACCTTTTACAGTGGAGGAAAACTGCTTACCTCTAGCACCCTACACTTGCAGTAACCTGCCTCACCTGCTGCCTGCTCTGGCTCAGCTGCTACTCTGGCCCTGGGCACTTGGGTGTCCTGCATCAAAGCCTTTCAGTCATGGAGGGCCCTTGCTCATTAATGCCACACCAGCAGCTGCTGCTGGAGCACCCACAAGGACAACGCAGCATCACCATCATTGCTGTGGGATGAACTCAGGCCACTATGATATGATTGATTGAAGAGTGGGAAAGGGAATATGTCAACCCAACAGAGGTGCTAGGGATGCCTTTTGCAAAAACATAAGCCCAGACCCACGGCAGTCCTGCTGACAAGAGTGTACCGGGCTTCTCAGCCCATGGAGACTGCAGGGGTGCACACACAGAGTAGGAGACTCTCTCTCCTTCAGTCATGACCAGTGCTACTTTTACTGTAGAGCCCAGGAACCTCCTAATCATTTAAAACTACAGGAATAGTCTAGGATTAAATTGTGATTATTTTTTTTTACAGAGCTCTTTTCTCCCTAGCAGTCAGAAAGCCCTTCAGACATTGTTTCTTCCTTTATGGTACAGATAACACACTTCAGTTGTAGAGAGCTGTGAAACTCTAAAGCTCTGGAGTTTCCTAGGAGATGGGACACACTTTCTCACCTACTTTCTATACAGTTCCCTATCACCAACTTGTACCAGTACACTTAATGTCTTCATCCATTAACTAATACTTATAGACAAATAGACAGAGAGCAGAGATTTTTATACACAGCTCTCATCTTCAGAAAACACTGGAAATACTTTTCAGGCTAGAAAACAGCAATATCAAAAACTATGCTGTTTTTTAGCAGAAAAGGCACATGCTACTAAAATTAGGCAGCAGCATCAACATTCATGCCTATCAGCTTCTTTCTGTCTCTAACAACTGATAAAATTCCAGCTGGTGGGGTTGTGGCACAGCATGTGGCTAAAAGCAGGGCAACAGTCAGCTGCTTATAGGAAGAATCTACTTCAGCTACTGGCAAATTAGTACTAAGTTTTGTCATTCAAGCTCTGTACTAGCAGCTGTCTAAAACCATCCCAAATTCTTCTAAGTGATCACCCTTCTAAGAACATAGTGCCTACCCCATAGTATCTGCCCTGTGTGGCAAATGGGAGAGGACAGCATGGTCTTGACGTACACAAATTGTTTTCTGTTGAAGCAGCTTTGAACTACTTTTGTGTCCTCTAAAAAAAGGACTCAGCAGGTTCCCAACTGCCTGCATTGAACCATCAACAGCAAGGCATCATGCCAACAGATAGACTCTTGCTATTTTCTCAACCGAGGCTTTCAAGAGCCAGCAGAAGGTGAGAGGACATTACAGGAGGTGATTGTTCAGGTTTGGAAAGATCTCCCTGCTTATTACTGTATCTTTGTTCTGTTCATTGTCCAAAGTTACACTGATGCCTAAGGGAGAATCTGATTCAGTCCCTTGAACCTGCAGAGACAACAGTATGAGTCATGAACAGAAGAAACGTGCTTTTGTTTATCATCAAGTCTATAAACAGCTGCAGAAAGAGCCCTTCTGCTTCTAGGGGCACAGTTTCCAGTATTCGTCCTATCTTTAGGTTCCTACTGAAAATGGAGAATCAGCATCATGAAAAAGAATGTGCCTGTACACCTTTTATGACTAAACTCGCATTTGCTACTTTCTAAAATGGTTCCTTCTCTAATCTGTACCTCGAAGAATGTCCACAGCTAAATTTAATAAGCACACAACAAATATTTTAAAATTCCAAAAGTTTATTGCCCAGAATAGCTCACATGGTGCAGTTGGATTTGTTGTTGTTGTTGTTACATGGAAATCAAGCAAAACAGTAGAAAATATATATGGGTAACAGTAAAACAAAAGCCCAGCCTAATAATAGCCCTTTCTAGTCACCAAGTTATACTTAAGAAAATGGCTAGCCAAACAGAGAGGTAGAGCATCTGGAAGATAGAGCTTTTCATGTCTATGGTATAGATTCTAACCCAATGTTAAAGGCATTTTCTGTCCATGGTGTTAATGTTTTTTTTTCTTCATAATAGCAAATTGAAAAAGGTCTATGTGGAAAATAAAATAACTACTGCAAGACCTTCAAACCTCAGTTCTCAGCTTATGGTTTGACAGTTACAGGTAAGAGAAGGCAGAGGACAGAGTATTTAAAATATACAGAGGCCAATTAAAATCTAAATACTAAAAGGAAAGGGGAACCAAAACTTTCACAAACCTCACTTTTCCCATCCCTTAATCTATATATCCTGTAAATCTGCATTCAAGCATTTTACAGCATTGAACATACCCAGAAAAGACTTTCAGGTTTTGCTTTGGGTCACTTTGTTTTGTCGGGTTTTTTTAAGGAAAGGAAATGCAGAATAAACAATACTAAAATGCAGACACATTCCCTCGCTTGTTATTAACGCCCAATAGACCCACTGCTGAAAGATGAGTATGAGTAAGAGTATGAAGAGGTTGCAGATGCATCAAAGCTTCCCCTCCTAGACCCACTGCGTGAGCCTGAGCGTGAACCAGAGCGTGAGCCAGAGCGAGAGCCAGGTGCTGAGGAGACATTGTAGGGACTGGATATGCCTTTAGATGAAACGGAGGCGGCTTCCAGGAGTTTAAGCCCAGTGATGTCTTCTACCATTGACCGATTCATCGCATCTTTGTAGGATATTTTCAGTTTGGTCTTGGGGCAGGTCAGAATTTTGGGATAGCTGTTTGTGTCTTGCAATTTCTGTGACGCTCGACCATCAATCAATCCATTCCTAATGGCTTCTTCGGTACTTATTCTTCCACGCACTTCTGGGTCCACAAGACCTCCGGTGAGGTACTGGAATTCAAGGAACCGCTGCCCAGCCTCATAAGGCAACCATTTTTCCTTCACTGCTTCAGCTGCTGACATCCTCTTGCGTCCGCCTTTTATGCCTTCGAACCCTATGAAGGCCTTCTGGGCTGGTTTGAGACGAGTGGCCATATCTTGATCAATGATTCCTTGGCTGGTGGCTTCCTGAAGAGACAGCCTCTGGCCTGTGGTAGGGCATATTATACCACCTGTGCAGGCCTGAGCTTCAAGTAAGCGTTGCCCAGTGATGCTATCCACAATGCCCCGCTGTATAGCTTCTGAAATGGAGATCTTTTCCAAGTTTTCCGTGTCAAATATGGCAGCAATGGGGCTGCACTCTTCTGGAGTATCTGAGAAAGAACCACTCCTGATCAGAGAAGAAGAACTCCTCACACTCAGCACCGTGGGAGATCGGGTCACCGACTCGTGCCGGAACACTTCATCAGTGCCGTTCCGGCAAGAAATCATGTCTGCAAACTGCGTCAGGCTTAAACTGCCAGAGCGGTACTGGTCGAAAAACTTCCTCTCAACCAGACCTTTATCAATAGCATCTTGGATGTCGTACTGGCTCCCCGTTTTTCTGTCGACAAGGACTACTCTACTGCTGCCATCTGATCCTGTAATGGTTATCTCTTCCCACTCACACTCCTGTTCAGCTAGTTCCGTATAGGTGTCAAAATCTATGAGGCCTTTGCTGTATGCCTCCTGCACGGACATTTCCCTGTTTGTTTCTGGATCTACAATGACAACCCGGCGTTTCCTAAGGGTGTTCTTCTGTGAGGTGTGCACCACCTTCTTCTTCTCTCTCAGGGGCAGAAGGCAGAGGCCTGTCGCTTCATCCTTTATGCACCTTTCTTTCAGCTGCAAGTAGGTCAAGTTCTCCTCTGTATTGGGATCAAAGAATCCTTTGGTGTCATCACTTGGGTCACTAAGGATCTGGTTGAGCTCTTCATTGAAGTAGCCACGCTTGTAGGCTGTCTCTACCGGCAAGCGGTAGCTCTCTTTGGGGTCAATGATTCCTCCCGTGGCAATCTGGGCCTCCAGCAAGCGAATGCCATGGCCCCTCTCTATGAGCTCTTTGTTCATTGCCTGGAACAGAGAAATGATGTTTCCAGTTTCTGGGTCTTTGTACCCAGTGACGGCTCTTTCAGCAGAGAGAAGTTTCTCCTTAAATTCAATTCCAACAAGGCCTCTCTTGTAAGCTTCCTCTACAGGCAGTCTCACATTGCTGACGGGATCCACTATGAACCCTGTGGCTGCCTGGGCTTCTAGGAGCTCCAGGGCTGTCCCTGGCCTGACCAAACCTATTTTCATAGCCTGGTAAATGCCGAGTTTCTCTTTGGTAGCCTCATTGTAGATACCTGCAATGCAGCTGGAGCCCTGAAGGAAGTCAATGATTCTCTCGCTCACTTCCTCCACTGTAATTGCACCTCTTTCCAAGTCATTCCTTGTTGATTCCTTAATAATTCCAGCCTCGAGCAGTGCATCTGCTGAGACAGGCTGCCTGATTCCTTGGAATGACATACTCCTCTTCTGCACGGGGAGGAGGAGCAGGCCAGTGTGCGGCTCAATCCTACATTTTTCCTTCAGCTGCATGTAAGTGACTGCCTTTTTGGTGGTGGGATCAATGAAGTTCTTTGTAGTGCCTTGGCAGTTGTTTAGGATCCTGTAGAGGTCTTTGTCGATCAGCCCACGAGATAAAGCTATATCTTTGGGTAGGAAAACACTGTTGACAGGATCAACAATCCCTCCTACAGCCAGCTGGGCTTCAAGCAGACGAATCCCAGTTTCTCTGTCTACCAAGTTTTTCTTGATGGCTTCAGACACTGGCACGGTTTTGCCTGAGAAAGGATCTTTAAATCCTGTAATAGCTTTTTCTGCTGTATAGATTTGTTCTCTGTCATCAAAGTCGATCAGATCTCTAGCTATAGCACTGTCCACGGTTAACATCTCATTTCGGTGTGGGTCGATCACGCCTCCTGTTGCTGCCTGAGCTTCTAAGAGCAGGACTGCGTTTTCTGCTGTCAGCAGCTGATTCCGTTTGGCCTCAACAAAAGAGTACTTCTGTCTGGGTGAAAGAGACACCCCTGCAATAGCACCTGCCCCTTTGAGGTAGGGTTCGATGTCAGCCGCAACCTCTTCTACTGACCTCTGCCCCTTCAGCAGTTTATCCAGTGTGAGTTTGTCTATCAGCTGACACTCATACAGCTGCATCGCTGTAATCTTCTTCCGCAACCCGCTGAACAGCAACTTGGAGGCATCAATACAAAAGTCTTCCTCAGTTTGTGTAGATCTATGGGACCCGTATGGGCGTTGCTTCAGTTTCTCAATCTCTCTCTGCAGCCTAAGGCGCTCGGACTCCAACTCTGACTGGCTTTTGACAGCAGTCTCTTCCAGTCTGCACCGGTATCTCTCCTCGATCCGTTTGATCTCCATCTGCAGCCTTTCAATTTCACTCCTCAGGCTGTTCTTCTCCCTCTCGCTCTTCTCTCTTTCACACTGGATCTTCCTTATGGATTCCTCTGTCCGGGAGTGCTGGCTCTTCCACTGATTGAGGTCATTCAGGATTTGTTGCTTCTCACTTTCCAAGCGTTGCTTCAAACGAGACTCTGATTCCAGGGTAACTTTCAAACGGTTCAGCTCCTCTTCTAACCTCTGCAGCCTGGCTTTGTCTTGCTCCAAAGCACTCATTTTTATCAGCAAGGTTTCTCTTTCTTGCATGATGTGACTATACTGATTTTTGGATTCTTGAATCCTATTGGATGCCTACAATTTTAAAGAAGAAATAAACCAAAAGAGGATGGTTAGGGTTTATGCTGGTTAGTCATCATCTCCATTTGCAATGCCCTTTGGCCTGTCATTTAACCTACAGCAAGCTGCTACTGGAAAACATTCTAGTGGCAGCGGTGCCTTGCCCAAGACCACGGATACACATAACTCGGTGAAGGTACATGTCCCTTCACTGACAGCATCTCCAGTACTGCTGGAGACCCCATTCTGCTACCCACAGCCTTGCTTTTCTGCTGATTCAGTTAGCTCTTTATAATCTTTTAATACTTCTCACAGACTTAAATACTTTCCATACCATCTCTCAGCATTCAAGACTCATTAAGAGCCCGATACTCCACAGATGAACCCTGGCATAGTCCTCCTGACCTGGGTGAATTTGTGTCGGCTAAGGACTGCTCACACAGGGATAAAAGGGAAATATATGACTCCACCTTCGCTTTCCATATATTTTCACATGTTACTCCATGTTACCTGTGTTGCCTTACATTTTAATTCACTTAATGTCTTCATATACATACACACATGCCTGAACACCTAACAGCATGCCCATCTGTATGCAGTCCATATTAAATGGAACACGAGTTTATATATTTGTAATACGTCAGATAATCCTAAACACGAATATTTTTTAAAAAACAGTGTTAAACTTTTTATTTAAAAGAAAGAAAACTGAATAAAGGAAAGAACCGATGAGAATAAAAGTGAGAAAAGAAATATAAAGGGCAAGCATAGGAACAAGCAAAGAAACACTTTCACAAGTGCTCACTTGTCTATATTGAAAGAGTGGATCTTTGGATAAGAAACCAGATAGAAGAAACAATTTAAAAAAACAAAAATATGCTGTTGCCTCAAGTTTATGAAACAAGGACAAACGGCAAAAATTTACAATTGCCCTTAGTGACTCAGGAACATCAATCTCCAAAACCATCAATGAAATGTGGGCTTTAAGTACCTTAGGTACAGCTGATGTGATCTTTAATCCTCACTTGTAGTCAACACCTTACCCAGCTAAGCAGCACTTTCACAGCTAGTTGGTTCTGGGGTTTTCAGCTGGTTTATTTTGTTATAGCACTCCGGTCAGTCTCAAAGGACTGCTTTAACCCACCCTGGCTGAAACGGCATAGGGAAGAACACAGCCAGCAGCATACAGCTAAAGCACAGTGGCAGTCCATGTACTCTCCTCTTTCCCCATGATGGTCTGGCGGAGACTAACACAGACTCAGGGTTTCTCCTGGGCAAAGGGCAAGGCTCAGCTAGACGATAAGACAGCTTACAGCTCCCTAGCACAGCTCCCAGGGAGTAAAGAGGTTAAGAAAGTGGCCAAATCCTGCCATTTTTGTTTAAAAATGAACAAGGAGAAGGGCCATAAAGGGGATATTAGTCACAGGCACCTAAACAGCAAAGTGTGAATTAAGTTGATTCAAATGCACACCGCAATGAATTATATATCTGAGAGACAGTAAAGCTGGGATCAAAATATGTGTGAATACCTCTAGAGCTTGCTTTTGGAATTTTTCAATTTCCTGTCTCAATTTTTCCCTTTCTTTCTGTAAATCATTAATCAACCCCTGAAGTTCCAAGGTTTGCTTGCTGCTCATCTGAAGCTGATTCTTTAGTTCAGCAATGGCAGTGTTTTTCTCATCAACTTCACTTCTGACCATTCTGAGGTCATCGTACTCCAATCTAACGTTTCGCAGCTCTTCCTCCAGTAACAAGTGTTCCTTGGTTAGGTTCTCAGTGAGAGACTGAAGCCTTTCAATTTCTATTTTGCACTCATTCAAGTTTTTGCTTTTTTCCTCAGAGGTTTTCTGTAAGTGCTCGTTTCGTAGGTGAGCCTGTTTTAATTGCTCCTGCTCTTGGACCAACTGACGGCGTAAAGTCTCAAGATCAGAGGTGTATTTTCTTATGTCCTCCATGTATCTCTGCTTCTCTCTCACGTGACCATCTAACACTTCTCTTTGGTGTCTAAGGTCATCTTCATTCCTCTTCTTTACAATAGACACTTCCTCTATCTGCTGCGTGAGATTAGTTATTTTAACCGATTGCTCTCTGAGAGATCTCCTCATGCCTTCTATTTCCTCCTCCAGTTTCTTCCTCCTGGACGTCTCCTCCATTGCATTTTTATTCTGCCTGCAAAGTTCCTCCTCCAGCTTATGTTTCTGGATCTGCAAGTCTTTTACAGTGCTCTGGAACTTTGCACTCTCTTGGTCCCTGCCTTTTTTCTCTTGCGAAACTCTTTCAAAGTCAATTTTCAGTCTGGCCAGTTCCTGCTCTTGGATCCTCAGCTTGTTAATTGTCTCAGTAGCACTCGTGTTTGCTTTTTGCAGGTCAAACTGGACTCTCTTTAACTGACCATTCTCATCCTCCACTTCTTTTCTCTGACTTGTTTCCACGTCCAACAACTTTCTCAGCCTTTCGATCTCCTTGTTTCTCTCCTTAATGGTCTTAGAGGCATCATCGAGCGACTGTTTGTACCGCATGCTTTCATCAGAATGCCTCTGAATAACCTGCTTCAGCTCAATCTCCAGCTGCTGTTTTTTCTGAGAAAGCTCCGAGCCAGCTGCCTTCTGCTGCTGAGCATTCTCTTCTATTTTCCGTAGGTTATCTGTTGTCTGACTTATCGTATTCTTCAGTCTCCTAATTTCCTCACACAAATTCCTATTTTCTCTCATGGCATTATCAAGCTGCGTTCTGTAATTATTTGTGTCCTCTTCCTTTTGCATGGTGATTTGGTGAATTGTGGTCTTTGTAATATTAATCTCAGTTTCATATTTGTTCTTTAAACTAATAATTTCCTCATCATAACTGTTCCTTACCTTAGCCAGTTCATTTTCAAGTTCCCATCGGCTTTTAGCCTCTTCCTGAAGCTGAGCCTTTAGCCTTTCCAGCTCCTTAGTTTTATCCTGAATAGTCGAGGCAGCCTCCTCAAGGGCCTGCTTGTATCTTGAGTTGTCTTCGCCACGAAGCTGAATGATCTGTTTCAGTTCCAGCTCTAACTGATGCTTTTGCTGTGATACCTCAGAACTACAAGCCTTCTGCTGAAGAGCATCTTCTTCCGCCCTCCTTCGCTGATCTGTGGTTTGCAGAATGGCATCGTTCAGCCTCACAATCTCATCCTTAAGGTCTCTGTTTTCTCTGGTCAGTCTGTCAACCTGGGCTCTGAGGCCTTTGGCATCATCATCTTTCTGTGCAGCTATCTGCTGGATTGTGGTCTTCTTAATATTAATTTCTGTTTCATACTTGTTCTTTAAATTACTCATCTCCTCGCTAAACTGGTTCCTTACCTTAGCCAGCTCATTTTCATACTCCCTCTTCCGTGTGCCTTCATCCTGAAGAAGAACCCTCAATCTTTCTATCTCGTACTCCTTCTCCTTGATGACCTTCTCAGACTCTAACTTTTGCCAACCAAGGCTGTCTTTCTCATTTTGCCTTGTTTTCTGCAGCTGGTCATAGTCATTCTTCTGCTGCTCATATCTATCCTCCAGCAACTTCCTTTTCCTTTTTTCATCTTCAGTCTCATAAGTCAGCCTGGTTATTCTGTCATTTAGATCCTTTATTTGGGCGTAGCATTTGTCCAGGTTTTGCTTAGCAGAATTTCCATCCATTTCAGCTTGTCTTTTCATCTCCTCCAAACTCATCAGCTTTGCCTTGAGCTGAGAAATGTCCATTTGGTACTTCTGCAAATTTTGCTCCAGGAATTTATGTTTGTTGCTTGTCTCTGAATTTGAATCCCTGGCAAGCCTGAGTTCTTCTTCCAGGAGTTCAATTTTAGTGTTTTTCATCTGCAAAATGATAGGAGAAAAAGAAACAAAAATCTCACATAAACGCTTGTGCCAACTCTTTCAAAATCATCACATGCAATGCAACGGACATTTGTAACACTGGTAACTTATAAAGCATTTTTTTTCTCTGCTTCAGTAAAAGCTCAAATTCCTTTTGATTTCATGTCATCAAGACAAATCCTGGAATCCTTATTTATAGAGTCAAACCTTATTCAGAAATCAGCATCATGACTTTCAGAGGGGGAATGGTATTTGACTGAGGAGGGAGAGGTAATACAGGTAGTAAAATCTGATGTCCCAAGAGTTCACCAGCAAAGTATTAAATAGCCCTCTTTAGAACCTCTGTAACTTTCAAACAGGCAATTCATATTCCATGTATGTGACCTCTCTGTTCCCACCAAGCTGTTTGAGGCCAGGAGTTACTCCATCTGAAACACTTTACATATGGCCTGAAATGAGCTGTGGCCCCTTAACCATATGGAGCAAGTTTTCAGTACTGAGGTAACCATACTCTCACTGAGGTCAAGGCTGTGATGGGCAGAGAAGGATCTCTTGCCTGCTTTGCCGAGCATCACCTTCTATTTACCAGGAAGGCTACTGTTCTCCACCTCACACATGACCTTAGAGGTAACTTTCCAAGATACTCTTCGACAAAAGAGGCATGAAACTGCTTATATGCCTTCTTCGTGGGACACCAGTGAGCCTAGCTTTTACTTTTGTAGACTGTTTTGCACTGTACTTAAGAAAAAAGTCTTTGATGAGTGATAGCTTGTTAATTTATGACAAAAATAGAAGGTAAAGAAAATAAGAGTCAGATTACCTTCAAGTCCTCCATGCTCTTTAACATTTCACTTAAGAATTTGTAATAATCTCCTGATCTTGTAAGCAGCTCTATATAGCGAGACTGAGCCTCGCTAGCCTTGAAAAGAAAAAGAGGTGTTAGCAGCTTGTACTACAGAGTTAGATATGAATATATCTGTGTCTCAGATCACTTAGAGGATCCAAATCCACTTGAGAAAACCTATCACTTGGCAAAGAAAAAGGAAATTCTCCTCCTCACAAATTCACACGACTTTCTGGGGACCCTAAATGCACAAATCCTCCCCATCCATAAGACCACACCTTCAAGATTACTTTTCCCCCCACGGCTGACATGATATTAAACCCAAGCTTCATCCCTTGGTTCATCATGTTCTTCCTGTCTGACAGTCACGAGTAACTTACGTTAAACTTTTAACAGAAGTTAATTCCCAGGTTGAAAGTGACTAAACCACTTGGGGCATGAATCTTACTTTCTCACAATATGCATGCAATGGACATTGAATAGGAATGAGGTAAATTCCTGAAGGCTAAGTCTGATTGTACAGCACAGCAACTATTCTGCACTAATTCCTTCTGCTTATGTGCCTAGTACACGTTACCAATGACAGTGCTCATTATTAGAATACAGCTGGGTATGACTCACGATGGCTCACACGGACAAACAAATATATTCAAAAGACTCATGGGAAGGACAGAAAGCTACCTCTTGTAGAATCAGCACTGCAGGAGATTGAACCACACTCTTCTTGATAGGTATGTTGAGCAATGTTTCTAATCCAGAACTGTAGGAAGCAACCTGTAGTTCATAATCCTGCAAAACAACAGGGGAAGGTAAGATCCATTTGGGAACTGCCAAAGAACTCCACAGGAACCTGGATTTCCCAAAATGCAAACAAAGTTTGGGAGTTTTGTTTTTTTAATAAAAAGCTATGCTTTCCCTTGTTTGTATCTCTGGACACATATAGACGATCTTCTATCAGAAAGACCTGCTCATCAGTTCAAGTACCACTGTGGGAGACTCACAGAGAACGACAAAAGGAAAAAGAGAAAAACCACTTTCCAAAAACGTGGGAGACATGTATTTCCATTAGTTGAGGTGAAAAAGATGAAAGAGAGCAATTGGTCAAGGTTCTCCTAGCAACCAAAACTTTATCACAAATAACTGTCTCTACATCCCTTTCGTATCACATATATAGTGAGATCTTGGTCACAGAAAGTAAGATTGAGCTGCAGAACGCACAGATACAAAAGAGACATAAAAATACAAAGACTACAAAACCACTCCCTGTATATCTTGGTTTTCATGACTATTACACACCATTCCTCCTGATAATCTGTGTTTGTCTTGCCTCCTAGATCACATCCTAATTAAACTTACTTGCTAAGCTACCAATCTGTTCTCTACTACCCTATTTTTTTAACATGTGAACTGGAAAGTTTGGTCTGCCTAGGAGGAGGTTTTGATTCTCCTGAAGAGAAGCTCTCACTGATATCCATTATCCTGAAGTTTTCAGGTGCCACTTGTACACAAATTGCTTTCATTGTATTTTGTACACACAAGTGCTTCATTCCAGCAATTTCTGCACATGCATACACACCCCAGGGAGTTGCCGTTTCACCTACCAGCAGAGCAGAGACAACAGGCTGTGCCTGACCGTGAAACGCCACACCCCATAAAACCAAGTACCGTGAAATCCAAGTACCTTAATTGCAGCTGAGCACTGATCTGCATGCTTGAGAAGCTCCTCAACTTTGTCTCGTTTCCCACAGATTTCACTGTGCAAGTTCTGTCAAGAAAAAAAAGTGAGCTGTGATTCACATTCTCTCAAGATTTACCAGTATCTCCTCCTGCACATGCTGCCTCCATCAGAAGGCACCTGCAGTAAGAGTGGAACCCCAGAGGCTGAGACCTGAAATGACCTGTAGCCACACAGCTTTCACAATTGAGTTCTCTGTGCATAAGAAGGTTGCTCTCGGAAGGAACATCCAGCACCCGAACAACCCTCAGAGCTGGGGAGGGATGGTTCCTGGACTTTGGCTTAGATGTATTTCTTCACTTTTTATTTTTGTGCTGTAATTTGTCCCATAAGTTGCCCTATCATACAGTCCCTTGACTTAATTAAAAGTTGATGTGTAAAAGTGTCAGTGATCGTGTAGGAGCCAAAAATGGTCTTGTTCATAATCTGCAGCAGTGCTGACAGAAAACAATGAGGATAATAATATTTCCTCTCTCCAGCCTTCTACACATGTGGTGGGTTTTAGTAGCTCGAGTACTTCAGCATTCAAAACAGGCCCCTGTATTGCAGACTGCATTGATACTAATATTTTCTGAACAGGGAGGCAACTGAAAATTGATATCATTGAAGCCAATTCATCTAGGTGCTGCCTACCTTCTGATCATGGAGGTATCTCATGATAGAGTTGCAATCGCAGAGCTTCATGGACTCGATAGCATCCTGCCTGCGCTTGGCATCACAAATCCATTTGCTCAGAGCCTGGTAAAGATCTCGGTAAGTTTTCAGCTGTTTGATCTGCCTCTCTAAATCCCATGATCTAGGGGAAAAAAAAAGCAGGGAAAGCTATCAACATGGAAAGTGTCTTTCTGTCTCTTTAAAGATTTCTTCAGAAATAAGACACTGACGAACTCGAGGAAAGTACGGGAAGGTCTAAAAGGAGATTCTGAACAAAAATGTCAAATAAATGAGAATTGTACTGGTTATTAGTCATCCAACATGAGGGTTTAGCATCTCACTTTTCAGTAACTCTGCAATACACAGAGGTTGGCCCTTCCTATTGACTAAGAGAAGGATGCATAAAATCTTGCAGTGATAAGAATCAAGTTCACTGACTTTGGTACTCAAATTCTCACTTTTCACCAAAACAACCAGCAAGTGGTCCATTTTTAGCAACAGGACCAGAATTTGGCCTGAAATAAAAACAAAACAAAATGAAGAAAATTACACCTCAAAAAAAACTCACAATCCAAATATGCCTTCAATTCAACAAAGCATCAGGAAAAAAAATGTTGGGATTTTTTTTACTTAATTCTTAGTGTTAATTTTTTAACCCTCAGATAGTGGGTATTCAGGAATAAGCATGAATGCTTTGTTTGAGGGAGAAAATATTGACTGAAAGTACTTAATTCAAGAACACTAGCAAGAATTTTAGAAAACAGAACAACTCTTTAGTATGCAAGTTATTTCAATGATTGCATTTTCCTGCTTGGTCCTACACTTTACCTTTTAAAGTATGTTCAACCTATTCACAGCTGCTCTAGTCTTAATGCCCCGATGTCATCATCTATCCTCTGGAACTGAATATTAGTGCATATTAGTTCTTGTAGACTCACTGTTAAGACAACCTTAGTAGCAATAAGAAAGAAGCTAATTAGGAAGTATGAACAAACCTGTTATCTATCTGCTTATCAGCTCTCTGCCAGCGGTCTATTAGCTGGGTAACTTTGTCACAGAACTTCCCAATGTCCATGTCATACAGAGGGTATGACTGACAAGACTGTGAATGAATCTGAAGGGTTTTCTGCAGCTCATTTTCCAGGGTATTCAGCAGGGACTTCTTCATGTTTAGGTCTGCTTTCATTTTCTGAAGAAAAAAGCACATGCTGTCATACATTTTACTCCTGAGAGGATACTCAAATTTAACCATCAACAACATATACAATGTCTTGGGATCTAGAGATTTTGTTTCTAATTCCGTAAGGTATGTACACTGATGTCAGCTGGACTTAGTACATTTGAAGTGAAACACCAACAGAGTTTGACTTAATGTATTTAAAGTCCAACTTACTCTTAGATAATCTGCTAAACCAAAGCCCTCTGCTGTCATATTCTGCAGCTAACTCTTCAGTTTCTCAGAACTACGCAGAGAAGTTACTAAAAAAAACCAACAAGGAAGTGTCTACCCTGCTTGTTCCTAGAAAAAAATTACTGGAAAGTCTCATTGAAGTACAAAAGATCCCTACACTTGCAGCAGCCGTGGAATCATATGGCTGGCATATCCAGTTTTTAAATGTTATCTAAAAATCTGCACAGATGATTTCTTCGTCCTGTTTACATTTGGACAAACATCTTCCATGAAGATGTTTCTTTACGTCCTCACTTGCTCACATCCTGTGAGCACACACGTCTTGCCTTCCCCACTCACAGGGATGACTGCATCCTTCAATAATATGCTCAAACACTTTTTTTTTTTGTCTGTAGCTCAAATTTACACCAGCTAAGAACAACTCCCAGCAATTGAAGTGCAGCCTCCATTTAACAGGATGAAAAGGTAACAGATTGTGTTTCATTTTTTTCCCTGCTGCCGCAGAATAGGTAAGAATGAGAATCCATATTCTGGTATTCAGTGCACAAAAGGACCAGGCTCAACATCAGACTTGTTTGGTAAGTCAACAATGTTTTCAGCAAAACATTTACTCTTTGCCTTCTCCCCTTGCACAGGTTGGATAGTTCTCCCTGTAGGATTTGAAATGGACTCCACGGCAAAATCAGGATACAAAATAATATGCAAATTTACTTGTTACAGTTAGAAGATAAGGGCAATTAACAGGCATTTTGCAAGAAAGGAGGTATTGCCTTCAAGTCCAGCTTCATAAGTGAAGTAAATATTAAATTTTAATTAAATTTAGGAGTCCTGGTTGATAATAAACTAACCATGAGTCATCAGTGTGCCCTCGTGGCCACGAAGGCCAATGGCATCCTGGGATGCATCAAGAAGAGTGTGGTCAGCAGATTGAGAAAGGTTCTGCTCCCCCTCTCTCTGCCCTGTTGAGGCCTCATCTGGAGTCCTGTGTCCAGTTCTGGGCTCCTCAGTTCAAGAGGGACAGAGAACTCCTGAAGAGAGTCCAGCACAGGGCTACCAAGATGATCAGGGGACTGCAGCATCTTCCTTATGAGGAAAGGCTGCAGGAACTGGGGCTGTTTAGTCTAGAGAAGAGGAGACTGAGGGGGGATCTCATTAATATTTACAAATATCTAAATGGTGGATGTCAGGAGGTTGGAACGTCCCTTTTTTCTATTGTATCTAGTAACAGGACAAGGAGTAATGGGATGAAGCTGGAACACAAAAAAGTCCATTTAAACATAAGAAAAAACTATTTCACTGTTCAGCTGACGGAGCCCTGGCACAGGCTGCCCAGGGAGGCTGTGGAGTCTCCTTCCTTGGAGGTCTTTAAGATCTGCCTGGACACGTTCCTATGAAATCTGATCTAGGTGGACCTGCTTTGGCAAGAGAGTTGGACTGGATGATCTCTAAAGGTCCCTTTCAACCCCTACCATTCTATGATTCTATGAAATAAACATGGGTAACTTTGTACAGAAACGGATTATGGATTCCATGCTGCTGGCCTTCCTGTGAGGATAGCAATAACCAGGGCATGGAAGAAGAAGTAACCAACATATTTCTTCCAATAATTTGCAAAAGCACTGCACATCTCTCCTAAAACACGATGGGGTCAGCATTTCCATCCCTTGTGGTTTGAGAAAGGGTTCAACCAACTCAACAGAGCAGTGCTGGCAGCTGTGAGTTTTGCCTTGCTGTGTCTTTAGGTCCCGGCCTCTCACCTTCAGACAAGTCCGATAAGCCTCCACTTTATCAAGATCCAAAGGAACAGTCTCTTCTTCAGACAGTCTGACTTCAAAAACTCTGATCACATCTTCTGTTTGGAGAATAATCTGGAGAAGACACCTCAGCGCGTTCAAGCTAAAATAAATAAGACAAATCCATTATGGACCAGGGGAAGGAAAAATGATATTTCTATTTAATTACAGATCATTAGTTACATTTCAGTGACAGACATGATTCTCACTTATATTTTTTTAAAGTCTTCCAGAAACCAGAAGAAATTCATAGAAGTGTCTGTTTCTACCCGATATGTACAACATTTGTAGGAAAGAAGGTGTAATTTTACGCTACTGGTAACAAAGGGCAGGTTTCTGGACTAAGAATTGCAGAAGAAAGTGAATGATTTATTGCTATAACCTTGATTTTCTTACCTGTCTAAGTAGCCAGCAGAAACACCATTAATATTTTCCAGTTTTTGAAACAGAGCATTTATCTCTGACTGCAAGTACACATACTTCTCACAGCCTCTGAAGTTAGGCAGCAAGTCCTTATGCTTATTGAGAGTTTCAGCCATTATTTGGGAGTCATTCTGCACACCCTAAGGAAAGAAAATGCTCGATTTACACATTTTTGGTGGCTGAATGATCATTCTACAGCACACATGCAACTGTTTTCCTTATCCAAATAGTCTGCAGTTATCTACCCAGCTTGACTGAGGACTGAAGCAGTGCCTGAACTTCTTTACTTCATGGTAAGTAACATTGGGTGGATCTGAGTGGTCCACAACATGTAATATCTCTTTTTGAGCACCTGGCTGACTCCAACTCAGCAGAGTGTTTTACTGCCACTTGCCTACTGCACTCAGTAGACCTGCTGCTCTTAAGACCTTTGCAAGCCTCATTGTCTCAGGGGAATTTCTCATATGCTGAACCTCTCCCTCCATTTTTCAATAATCTTTTCTCTCTGATCTCCTTCAAATCTGAAGAACTGGAGGAAGAGAGTCTGTAAGCCTCATGCATCCACTCTGCATCTCATCAACAACTCTTCAGAGGTAGGCTGTAAAGTGGGGTCTGTGCAAAAGGATTTCACTAGATGAGACTTAACAAGAGCTCATGTCCACCTGACATCCATCTTTCTGTATTCTTTGCAAGACAGAATCTGAGTTCTAAAACTCAAGTCAACTTTTTCTTCTTAGGGGCTAACCTCCAACCCATATCATTGTGATTCTCTTCTAACTGAGAATATCCTGCACAGGATATGTGTCTCTCCCAGCTGATCAGAAATACAACTGCAGTGTGTTCTGGATCAAGGTCAGTGTGCACAGGATCACACTGAGCTTGAGATGCGCTGAGGAAAATATCCACAGTTACCTCTAAATCCTTTATTCTGACTGAAAAGTCATGCACAGCCCCTTGATCCACTCCCAGAGGAGCTCTTTGAACCATCTGGATCTCAGAAGCTTCAATCTGACGCCGAAGTTTCTGCAGCTCCATCAGCAGCCAGGCCTCCTGCTTCTCATATTCTCGGTTTCTCTCATTGACGATAACGGTGTTTGAGGAACCCACAGAACAGGCCTCAGTTGGGACCACTGTAAAATGATCTGAGTCAATGTCAACTGCCAGAGACCCGAGTACCTACATCAAGAAAGCCAATCTAGCACTCCAGTGCTAGATTCAGTACCTAAGCACTGAATTGATCTGTGGAACTGAGATCAGGTAGATCTGGGTCCTTATACAGCTGTTTCAAGGTATGAAATCCCTCCTTTGCAAAAAGACAACTTTGCATCCTGAAATGCAGTACTGAGATTTTGGTTCCTGATAACTGAAAAAATATCAGATGAACTAATTTGCTCTCATTTTCCCAGCAAGTTCCACAAACTTTGGAGGGCTATTCCCAGATTCATGCCAAAAGAAGGAAGAACAAAATATCCCTTCCCTAGCCAGTTTTGGTATGTTGGGAAACAACACTACAATTCTTTAACGTGTTTCAATTCATATGCTTCTGAGAACATTTTCACATAAGAGGAATGCACCACCACCCACCCACCAAACTCAAGCAGTCCAATCTCTACAAAAAAAAAAAAAACCCAGGAGTATGACAAACCTATTTGTGGCTGCCGTGGTTGATTGGGCAGCTGTATGATCAAGGTTTGGTAGTGCTTCTGAGCATCAGTGAACTGAGTCTGGATCTTCCGTTTGTCTTCATCACCAAACATCTCTGAGCCCTGGCTGTTCCTGAGGAACTCTTGATAATGGATCTCCAGGTCAGTTATTATTTTTTGGTAATCTTCCTTACGCATTGTTTTCAGCTGAAATGAGGAAGAAGAGAATTTTGAAAAAGGAAGCATTTAGGGGAGCTTTATAATCAGTCAATCATTAAGGAACAAACTAATAACATCTATATAAGAAGACCCAAAGGAATCACATTTTAGAATAAAACCTGCCTGCGTTGCCTCTAAAAGTGGTAAAAGTGCCCTTTGAGCTAATGTACTGTTTTCTCTCCTCATTTCATAACTTCAGAATACATTGAAATTCAACCTCTTTGTCTATCCACACCCTTGCATAGCAAGAACAAGCACAGCATGAAATAAATTAGCTAATCTTCATGTTTATCCATGTCATGTTTGAATGGGGAGGCATTTTGCTTCTCCTTTAATAGAACAACTTCTGTTTCTTCGGTCCAGTAAAAAGAAGGCTCATGGTTTTGCAGAACATACATTTGCACAGGATACAGTGAGGACTATTTGGGACAGCAGAAGGCAGGTCATGGATGTCCCTGGTCTACAGGTAAGGCCAGCTAGAGTCTTACCTTGGCAATAGTCATCGCTCTGATTTTCTCAATATCGATCATGCAATAATGCCAAGATACCAGGCTCTTCATGTTGATATACAGCTGGTTCCACAAAGCTAAAATAGCTTCATAGTACTGTTCAATTCTGAGATGAGAAAAGAAATTCCATGGTCAGAATGTGTCTGTCCTTGTGGCATTGCTACAAAACATCCCAAGAGACAACAACCAGATGTGGAGTTTGTTAAGGCTTGTTCTCTACTTGAAAAAATCTTGGAAACTAATTTGTTCATGACTTTCATTATTAGAGACAAGAAAAGTCTTGTAAAAGTAAAGTTTTAAATATTTTTTGTGACTGGCTTCTATTTCGAGTGAACTCTTCTACCAGCTCCCAGTGGTAGGTGTCCAACCCAGGCAGCAACTCACTTGGTAGCAAGATCCACTGCTAATGGATTGGGGGGTGGGATGATAAGACTGACAGATGGCACCAGCATATCCACTCCTCCAGGGCCAGTCACCAGCCACTTGCTGCGCTCATTGTTGTCCTTCAGGATACACTCATCCCCTTTGCGCACCGTTTTCTGCAGGGAACAGAGAACAATTTTTTCTTTAGCTCAGTAAGATGGGGTTTCTAGGATAGACAAGCAAGATGAATCTAGATCACAGAAGTGGGAGTGTTTCCCAGTTAGCCAGGTCTGGGCGTGCATCTTTGCTTTGTACTGGGGCAACAGATCAACCCTTTCTCCCGCAACCTGCTTTCCACGTGAAGAAAACCCAGGAAAACCAAGCGGGAGTCACTGAACACTGAGCCATTGCCAGTCTGGTTAATCACCAGGCTCGGAGCTCGTCATGCCAAAACATCAGAGACTGATTGTGGATACGTGGCCACAGGAAACTATGCAACCATAGGTGGCTGTAAGCCAGGGAGCTGGAGGTATAAGGATGCTTAATGTTGCACCCATATTTGTGAGGGGTCTGGGAGCAAATGTGGCAGAGCTAAATCCACCAGCCCCAACTGCCAGAAATGCTGACACTGTGCTCATGGTGCCGGTTACAACTCACTCACATCCAAGAGCAGGAGGCAACTCCAAGAATTTTTCCTGATCACACCTCTACAGCCAGCAAATACCATTTTTGACATAACTAGTAAAAGGCCATGGGCTTTTGCATTGATCTGAGCATGCAGGGGCTCCAGACTCATTTAGGCTTACCTTCATCTAAACAGAATTTAGCTTTCTTAAAGTAAAAGCAATTGCCAAGTCATCAGGTAACCATTGTCTAAATTGGTTTAGTTTTGCTTATAGTAACAAGGGGTTACTCTGTGTGGGCTGAACTTCTGTAGCTCTGGAATGAAATGTGGCATGGGAGGACACAGAAACAGAGTGAACAGCAGAAACCCCAGATCTTAAACACAAATCACAATAGCCAATTACTGGTCACTGCAGGAGTGCAGGTAAAACAAGTTTTAGAGACAGCAGAACAGAAAAAATGCGTAATTGGGAAACAGGGAAGAGAAAGAGCACGAAAGCAGAACATGTATCAAAGCCTAGTGTTAAGAAAAAAAAAAAACAGCAATAAGAACAAGCAGTTCCAGTGCTGAGGAGAACATAAAACCACCACCATCAATTTCATACTCCATCCATCATTGTATACTCCTCGCCCTTTGTTAGATGAAGTGTTGACCTAAGGACCCTGAGGGCCACTGCAAAGGTAAGCAACCACCAAAAAAAAGGCACAGATCCTATGAAGCATCTGTATAACAATTTTAACCTTATTATCAACGCAATTTTTCTGTGTTAATTTGAACTATGAGTATTAATGCTATTTAATGGACTAGTAATAATAATTTTGACTGCACTTATTAACCAATCAGAATACTTTTATCTTTAGTGTCCAGTGATAGGACAAGGGGTAATGCAAAGAAACTGGAACATAAGAAGTTTCACTTAAACATAAAGAAAAGCTTCTTTCCTGTTCAGGTGAGGGAGTCCTGGCACAGAGAGCCCAGGGAGGGTGTGGAGTCTCCTTCTCTGGAGGTTTTCAAAACCTGTATGGACGTGTTCCTATGTGACCTGATCTAAAGCAGGTGGACCTGCTTTAGCAGGGGCTTGGACTGGATGATCTCTGGAGGTCCCTTCCAACCCCTACCATTCTGTGAATCTGTGATTCTTTGATTCTGTGAACCTAGCTTGTTTAATTCATAACTGCAAGAAAGTCAGAGCTTTTTTTGTCAAAGGAATTGAAATGCTGACCAAAAGCAGACAGAGGGGTTACACCCATCAGCTCAACAGTTTGTTTACTAAATCATTTGCTGTGTTTTAGTTTACATGATGCTCACGCTCAGGCAAAATGGGATACAATACCAGATCCTGTTTGTAGTCACACAGAGCCTTTAGGATAATGGGCTTGTTACTCCGGTAGTCTGGGTTACGTGGTTTCAGCTGCACAATCTTCTTGGATTTATTCACCAAACTCTGCACTTGCCTCTTGTACTCAAGAATTCTCTCTCGTTCATTCTGCAAAAATTAACTGTATGTTAAAAACTCATTGCAAAAAGACCACATCTAGTTCCCACTGTTTTATTAAGAGGGATATATCTGGAGTTCAAAGTAGGCAAAAGATGAGTCTTTGGCCTGTAATGTAAAACTGCAGTTTTAAAAAAAGGTACAAGAAACATCAAACTAAGTATCTTTGCAGCTCTGGCAAGTAAAGCAAAGTTTTTCATACAGATTTGCAATGGGGCTAAAGTGATGTGGAAGAAACATAGGAATAAATGGAAAGAATTTATTCTAACATGAATGCTAACCAGAAAAGAGTCACAATTACACTCTCAAACCCAACTTTGTCAATTGCCCTTTTACATCATTTCACGTTTTTTCTCTGGTATATCCAGTTTGGAATTGTAGCACCTAATTGATCACGAGCAAATAAGGTAAAAAAGCTAAGTCCTTTCAAAGAGCCTACCATGATATAGTGTGTCACGGTTTAGTAAGGAGCAGCTTTTGCTTGGTAACAGGGGGAGGGGGTTGCAGTGAAGACCTGGTAAAGAGTTTTTGGACTCTCCCCAGCTCCTGGGTTCACATCCACCTCCTGCCTGGCTGGGCCAATCTGGCGCCCTGCGATCACTATTTAGGGATGGGAATTTGAAGCGCTGTCAGGAGGTGTAAGAGTGATACAAGAGGGAGGCAACCACGCGGACCCTACAGTCAGAGAAGGAGGCAGGAAGGAGGAGCACCAGACCAGACATCCCTCTGCAAGCTGTGGCAAGAATGCAGGCTGTACCCCTGCAACCCATGGAGGGCAATGGCAGGACTGAGAGCCACCAGCAGCTCCGTGTGAGTGCATCTGGATGGGCGAGAGACTGTGTGAGGAGGCAGCCATGGCGCAGGCTGTGCTGGAGAGCCTGCACGCCACAGAGCAGACCCACATGAGAGACAGAGAGGAGCTGCAGCCTTTGGAATAAATGCACCTCAGAGCAGCCCGTGCAGGGCTGCCATGTGTGTGAGGTACCCCACAGACTTACAGGGAGGACTGATGCAGAGCCCACCTGCCCTGAGGAGAGACAAATGGCAGAAGCTATCAGGAATAGACTGACTGAAACCCCCACTCCCTGCCCCCCTGGGCCCTTGGTTCAGGGAGGGGAGGAGGTAAAAAGACTGGGATCAGGACTCTGATCAGGGAGGAGTGGGGAGAAGGTGTTCTTAAAGGGCTGGTCGGACCCCTCACTGTTGTACCACTCTGTGTTGTTTTATTTTGGTTATGTTTTTGGGCTTTTATGCTTCTACTTTAGTTGGTGTTGCATTAAATTATTTTCTATTTTCTTCCCCAAGCTGAGTAGCCTGGTCTGTTTTGTCCTGAAACTTAAGCAGCAATTAAGCTCTCCCTGCCCTTTGGCAATACTCAGGTCTTCTGTACTTGAGGCTAATCGTGGTCTTTTGTTCCCTGACCGGCCTAAACCATGACATAGTGACATGAGGAATCATTTATTAAATGCATGTAACCTTTGAGGCAAAATCTATTCTACTACCTACAAGTGAAAGTCTTTCCTCTTTTAAAGTTTTTAGCATATCAGAAACTAGGGAATTTGTTGGGTTCATTCCAGATTTAAAAAGAAATCCCCAATTAAATCTAATTAAATTAATCCCCAAAAAGAGTCCCCAAGTAAACCAGCACTGATCTGTTCCTAGGCTTCCCTAAGAAATGGGCAGGAATATAGCAGGGCTATACCATTATTGTTTCAATTTCATACAGTGCTTTATATAAACATTGTAGTGCACCTGGGTTTACATTTGGTATCTGAAGAGGGCAACTGATTTCCAATGAAAGCACAATATAACCTGTCAGGTGGATGTGACAGTACCTCCAGCTCTTTGATCTGCTCCAGCAAAGACTGCAGTGACATGCTCTTATCACAGATGAACTTCTTTCTGATGGAGTCTTGTAAGTTTTTCAGGTAGCACTCTGTGGCTTGGGCCTCTTCAAA